>NW_020173124.1:5412542-5520035 GCF_003031525.2 Neophocaena asiaeorientalis asiaeorientalis | reverse complement strand
AAAAAAAAAAAAAAAAAAAAAAAAAAAAGATGTGTCTATAGAACTACGTTAAACTACAGCATGCCTGGTTTAATCTTTAGAAAATGACAATGACAAGACACAATATGACTCTTTCATGTGCCAGGTACCCTTCTAAGTATTTTATCTGTATTAAGTTGTTCAATCCTCACAAGCACCCTTTGATAGGGTTATTATTATTCCTTTTTTATAGTTGGGAACTGAGGCACTGAGAGGTTAAAGAGCTTGCCTAATGCTACCTAGTCAATATGAAAGGGAGGTAGGTTTCAAACCAAATAGTTTTACTTTACAGTCCATTCATAAAATGTGTGTTTTGCAGAGATTAGGGATGAGGGAAGAGGTAGTAAATAGAAGTGCCAGAGAGAAAGAACTAATCAGACATAGTCCAAGTTTTACAACTTCATTTTAGTATATCTGCATTTGAATATTAGAATTTTCCTCTGCATTGTAAGACTTTTGTGGGACATATATTCATGCTGTAACTCTGCTAGGAATTAAATACAAAGAGATAAAGATTCCTTTGAGAATATGATCAAGATTTGTTTGTGTGGCAGTTTTTATAGTGTGCCAGGAAAAACATTTTATACCAAAACATCCCACAGTCACAAAAAAGTGTTATCATTAGAAAATCATTAATTTTAAGTTCTCTTTTCATCTTTGAATGTTCTACATATGATTTCAAAAATATATACATATGAGAGAAAAGCAGCTTATTAATGAATATTTTAAAGGCTTATCCAAGCTGATCTCTAACTAAAAACTTGCGGCTGAGAAAATGCTGCACTAAATAAACACTGAAGAAAAGAAAGAAGTGCCAGAATTTAGCGGGGGGAGAAATGACTGAAAGGAGCTATATCAGATGGAGTCTTTATCTCCTGAGTGGGCCTGGCTTGGGTGCATACCATTATACACAGTATTTGAAATATTCACTCAACTTTGTAGTCCATATATTACAGAAACTTGAATTAAGTAAGGAAAGATATATTGGGATTATAGCTCAGGGTGGTAGAAACTTCAGAATTCTTATAAACTAGAAAGCTTCTCGTCTTACAGATCAGCTTGTAATATGAGACTGAAAAGGAACTGGTGGGTAACCTAAGTGACCCAAAGCACAGACTTTGTGAAGCATCATAGTCACATGAAGAAATTTAGGTTATCAAATTTTACCAAAGTCTTTGACTAAAACTTCTCTGTATTGAGTAGATATCCTGATCTTGAGAAATTAATTTCTCTGTTATTAAAATAATAGGGATTCTAATGATACCTACTCTTAGGATTGTTATAAGGATGAAATAACTCAATGTTTATACTGTGCTTAGAACAATACTGATACATAGTTATTGCTTATGTATGTGAATGATACATGCATGTATGTACACATTTGTTTTCTGACATCATCCTTTTCACTTCACCATCATATTCAATGTTTGCCTTCTCACTCCTCCATTTCCCCATAAAAAAATGAGAATTACTTCTTTGTAAAATAACAAAGAGTATAATTTTCAAGTTTCTTGAACATACCATCAATCTAAATTTATGTATGTTAACCTTTATTATCTGATATTTATACTGAGATTTGTTTTATGTAAATTGTTTTGTATATATTGTAAATAAATCAGAATAAGTATTTAATAAAAAATATTTTAAAATTATGAGTTCTTCAAATTTTCTCTGAATTTCAATGTGATTGTTATAATTGAACTGAAAATCTTTTCATAACATGCATAAAACAGTAACAGCTAAGCCATTTATAATTGATGTGCTATTATGTCTGTTTCTGATTATAAAAACAACACAGGTCTATTGTAGAAATATTTAAAAATATAGGGAAGCATAAAAGTCACATATTCCCTTCAGCAATTAACATTGTTAAATTTTGATTATACCTTGCTAATCTTTTTCTAAATAAGCCTATTTTTAACAAAATTATGAATACATTATGCTCATTGTCTTGTAATCTGGTTTTTCCCCTTTACACATAAGGTTTTAAAACTTCATGCAGGGCTTCCCTGGTGGCGCAGTGGTTGAGAGTCCACCTGCCGATGCAGAGGACGCGGGTTCGTGCCCCGGTCCGGGAAGATCCCACTAAAAAAAAAAAAAAAAAAAAAAAAAACCTTCATGCATGTGTGACTTTACACATGGAAAAAGGATAATCTATGACTTTTTTTGTTTGTTTTTAAACTTTTCTGATTGTAAGGGTAATACCATGTATTTGAAAAATTTTAGCAAAATACAAAAATGTAAATAAATATAATCAAGTAATCTTTTCCACAAAGAAAGTTTCAGTTTTCTATATATGTCCACATAATATTTCCTTTACATATATAGCCATATAGATTTTATCTAGTTATGTATACTGTGGTGTTTTTACTTTACAATATATTTTGTTCATCTTTCCAAATCAGTACATTGAGATCTATCCATAAATGCTCCATATTATTTTGAGAATATACCACATTCATTAAGCTATTACTTTATTTCTGGACATTTGGATTGTTTCCAGTTTTTGACATTACTAACAATGTCTTAGTGAATCTGTTTATATTTTTATTTTTGTGCACTGACACCAGAATTTCTGTAGGATGAATTCCTAGAAATGGATTTGCTGAGTCAAGGGAGAAGCATATTTATAATTGCATTAAATTTTGATAAATCTCCCTCCAAACTGTTGTAGCAATTTACATGTCATAAAACAGTATGAGAGGACCTGTTTTCTACTCATCATATATTTTTAATGTTTTACTTAAATTTGGGTCAACTAAAGGGTCAAAAATGAATAATTTTATCAATAGTACAAATTGTCCCTTTATTTTACAATTATCCTGGATCTTTGCTAACGTTCCGTGAGAATCCAACATTTGTTTTCCATTTTCATAGGAAATTGATGCTTGAATACTACTGGGGGTTTTGATGGATTTCTTAACAGCGTCTGTGTATCTTTCTCTAGTTTATAGTGGTGGTAGAAAGGGGTGCTGGGAAAGTTGCTTATATTCCATATAGAAAGCGAGAGGGAGAGAAATGCAAATATACAGACATAAGTAAGACATACTTCCTGCACTCAAGCATACACAGGCTAGAAACAAAATAAGAAGCTTCCAGGAGAAGTTGTCTATTTAGAGGAATAAAGAAAGGCTTGTAAAGGAGGTAACAATGTTAATACCCCAAAGAAATAAATGGAATTACAATATAGCAGTTGAAAAGCATGAGTCTGATTTTAATTGATAGTTTACTAACAGTAATATCCCGTTATTAAATTGTCAGTTAATCAACATGATAAAACCTTGGGTTTGTGTGTAAACCTAACCATTATACATATCCCCCTAGAAGTTTATTAATTACAATCAGCAAATCTCCTTTTGGTTGCTGCTTTAAAAGAATTCTTAAAGATTCAATAAGTAAGACTACAGATTCATTAGCAGCACTGAATGAGTGAGGAGAGACCCTGGGAGTGGTTCTTTGCATCATGGTGAGACTGATATTGTGGGGAAATGTGAATAAACTTTAAGAGAGATGCCACAAAACTGGACTCAAGCTTTGTCTTGAAACAATCTATTGACAATTTAAAATCATTTCATTCCAAACAAATGATTAATCATCAATGAAATTACTACTGTGAATGGCAGGCTCTCTTCAGTTCTCACTAGCTCCAAGACTCCACAATTTAGGATGCTATGATCTCTTAGCAAACTCTGGTCTCTGCTACCTTCCACAGTCCCCTGACCTATCTCTTTTAGTTACCCTCTATAAATTATAGTAAGTTTACTGTCACTTCTAGGTATTCGTACTTTTAATAGGTTCTCCTAAGTAATCCTTTTTGTTAGCATTCATCCTTTCTTTCTCTTTTAGGGATTGTCACTGCCCCCACTTCTTACCATAGTAGGTTGAAGGCAATGCTCTTCATCCCTCTTTAGAAGCTGAAATCTTCTACTGCCCAGTATTGGTAGCCAGGCACTAACCAGTGATCTAGGATCAGCCAGTTGAATGCCCCAAGTTGGGTTCTGTGCCTTGAGCAAGTGACACAAAGTCAAAGGGGTGATGAATTAGTGGAAGCCCCTTTGTTCTGATCTGGTCTTTCCAACTAATGTTGATGGCTGAGCCTCCAAATTCACAGCATTTAAAGCTACTTTTTCCTGATTATTTTCCAAAGCTGTTTCTCCAATCTCCCAACAATCTTCAGAACCCCCAATACCCTTCCAATAAATAGTCAAACTTACTGTCTGTTGTTTGTAATCTAGAGGATTCTTGAGTATTATATCTAGCCTCTCCAGTGGCTCATTGTTTCTCAGGAAGTCTATTCTTGTTAACACAGGAGTAATTATTGGAAATAAGGAAAAATTCCATTGAAAAAGAGTGAAAATGAAGAGTGAAAAATGCTGGGACAATAAAACCCTATGTTACAAGACTACATCATTGTCAGTTTTTGTGAATTGGAAGGAAGTGCATATAATTAGAAATAACTGATGAAAACCTACTTACTTAAGTGGCTAATATATGAAGGGCAACATTCATGAAGTAATATTTGTAAAAGATCCTGTGTTCACACCACTGTAATAAGTACCACAATGTTCTCTACTCTGCTTGACATATCCATTTTCAAAAAATATGACACTTAGCATAATCAACCTTCTATTTTTCTTTCACAATATGTGTTGTATATTAATATTAGACAATTCTTAGAGAAAATAATATAGCTAGCTTGCCTCTGCTTTTTCTCATTCCTAACCCACCTAGAAGATGGGATGAGATGAAAATCAATGAGGATAAAGCTTAGCCAATAAATATTTCTCATGCTACTTTGCCTTAATGCTTTACATAAAGATGTTTGGGATTGTGGAGCCAAAAGGGTGCTGTGGTTCTAACGGTACAGGTTTCAGGAAACCAGGAAGAGCTGCCCCTCATGAAGAAGAGCAATGTTTACTGTAGCATCTGGATCATAGAAGAAACTCAATAGCATGTGTAGAAGGAAGGAGAGAAGAAAGAAAAAAAAGAATGACAGAATAAAGGAAAGAAGAGGAAGGGAGGAAAAAGAATGTATGCAAGGTGGGTTTTTGAACATCACAAAGATTTCTTTCTTTTTTGTTCTTTGAGGAAGTTTAGGAACTGCATAAATTCTAGAATAAATTGCTACCAAAGACACTGGAACAGAGGTTAAATAAGATATCTTTGAAATAATTTCTCAACATGAAAGCATTATGTAAGATAGTCTTACATGCTAATTTTTTAGAAATCCAGCAGAGCCCACTGTAAGGTCTATGGGGCCAATATTCAAATATGACATTATCATCGTCTTACCACCAATTTCATGGCCTCTCAGCTGTTCAACTGGCAAAACAGAAATGTTATGTCACTATAGTATCATAAGGAGTCATGTATATGCATCGTTATGGGTCAAATAATGTATATGCTGCTATAAAGTAACTCTACTAAACTGTGCTACCATTTGAGAGACCAAATAATAACTCCTGGGGGCAGGGGGGCAGAAAAGTCTGTTAATGTCCATTAAAGTTGCCTTTTCCATATCCAGTTTTCCTTTCTTCCTTTCCCTCTCCTTCCTTCATTTCTCTCCCCATTGCTATACCTTTCTTTCTCCTTTTACAATTTCTAGAAACTGGTTTTTCTAGAGGTCTTTTAAAACTAGGTCATGGTTAAAATTAATTTCCAGTAAAAATGCTACAGTACACCTTACTGTAGGATAGAAAGTCATCATACCTATTGAAATCCAGGGCCATGCAGCCTGAAATTCAGGAACACAAGGAGAAATGGAGGTCATGAATCAGTTCAGTGGGACAAGAAATGTGAAAAGATATACAAAGAGAGGGCAGACAGCAGAAGCAAGAAGAACTACAATCCTGCAGCCTGTGGAACAAAAGCCACATTCACAGAAAGATAGACAAGATGAAAAGGCAGAGGGCTATGTACCAGATGAAGGAACAAGATAAAACCCCAGAAAAACAACTAAATGAAGTGGAGATAGGCAACCTTCCAGAAAAAGAATTCAGAATAATGATAGTGAAGATGATCCAGGACCTCGGAAAAAGAATGGAGGCAAAGATCGAGAAGATGCAAGAAATGTTTAACAAAGACCTAGAAGAATTAAAGAACAAACAAACAGAGATGAACAATACAATAACTGAAATGAAAACTACACTAGAAGGAATCAATAGCAGAATAACTGAGGCAGAAGAACAGATAAGTGACCTGGAAGACAGAATGGTGGAATTCACTGCTGCGGAACAGAATAAAGAAAAAAGAATGAAAAGAAATGAAGACAGCCTAAGAGACCTCTGGGACAACATTAAACGCAACAACATTCGCATTATAGGGGTCCCAGAAGGAGAAGAGAGAGAGAAAGGACCCGAGAAAATATTTGAAGAGATTATAGTCGAAAACTTCCCTAACATGGGAAAGGAAATAGTCACCCAAGTTCAGGGAGAGCAGAGAATCCCATACAAGATAAATCCAAGGAGAAACATGCTGAGACACATAGTAGTCAAATTGGCAACAATTAAAGACACAGAAAAATTATTGAAAGCAACAAGGGAAAAACGACAAATACCATACAAGGGAACTCCCATAAGTTTAACAGCTGATTTCTCAGCAGAAACTCTACAAGCCAGAAGGGAGTGGCATGATATACTTAAAGTGATGAAAGGGAAGAACCTACAACCAAGATTACTCTACCCAGCAAGGATCTCATTCAGATTCGATGGAGAAATCAAAAGCTTTACAGACAAGCAAAAGCTAAGAGAATTCAGCACCACCAAACCAGCTCTACAACAAATGCTAAAGGAACTTCTCTAAGTGGGAAACACAAGAGAAGAAAAGGATCTACCAAAACAATTAAGAAAAATGGTCATAGGAACATACATATCGATAATTACCTTAAACGTGAATGGATTAAATGCTCCAACCAAAAGACACAGGTTTGCTGAATGGATCCAAAAACAAGACACATATATATGCTGTCTACAAGAGACCCACTTCAGACCTAGGGACACATACACACTGAAAGTGAGGGGATGGAAAAAGATATTCCATACAAATGGAAATCAAAAGAAAGCTGGAGTAGCAATACTCATATCAGATAAAATAGACTTTAAAATAAAGAATGTTACAAGCGACAAGGAAGGACACTACATAATGATCAAGGGATCAATCCAAGGAGAAGATATAACAATTATAAATATGTATGCACCCAACATAGGAGCACCTCAACACATAAGGCAACTACTAACAGCTATAAAAGAGGAAATTGACAGTAACACAATAATAGTGTGGGACTTTAACACCTCACTTACACCAATGGACAGATCATCCAAACACAAAATTAATAAGGAAACACAAGCTTTACATGGCACAATAGACCAGATAGATTTAATTGATATTTATAGGACATTCCATCCAAAAACAGCAGATTACACTTTCTTCTCAAGTGTGCACAGAACATTCTCCAGGATGGATCACATCTTGGGTCGCAAATGAAGCCTCAGTAAATTTAAGAAAATTGAAATCATATCAAGCATCTTTTCTGACCACAACGCTACGAGATTAGAAATGAATTACAGGGGAAAATACGTAAAAAATACAAACACATGGAGGCTAAACAATACGCTACTAAATAACCAAGAGATCACTGAAGAAATCAAAGAGGAAATCAAAATATACCTAGAGACAAATGACAATGAAAACACGATGATCCAAAAACTATGGGATGCAGCATAAGCAGTTCTAAGAGGGAAGTTTCTAACTATACAAGCCTACCTCAAGAAACAAGAAAAATCTCAAATAAACAATTTAACCTTAAAAATTATATATATATAAAAATACTACTCCTTCCTGTTTATTCATCTAAACAATATTTCTTGAGTTACTATATTGTACTGGGTTACTATATGAGCTGGGTTGTGGAGATTTGTAGGCCCCAAGTTACTTTACTGATCCTTAATGGACCACCTTTTATTCCTAGCATTCTCTAATGTATTCTTTCTCATTTATAATCAACTTCCCACAGGAACTTAAATTTTTAGATAGATCTCTATAGGACTCAATGACTTCAATAATAAAATGGGAACAATAAGCCTGAGGTTCCTGGAGGCCATAGCTTGGACCATATAATTTTAACCAATGAACCCAGCACTGCACTGAGTCAGCTTCAACTATGTCACCAAAGACAATGTTACAACAGTCGTATCCATGCTGACACCTAAATTCTCTCTTCCTTACCCCTCATTAGCCCCAGTCAACCTACTGTATTTTCCAAACACTAGCATGCTGCGTAATAGTGCAGTACTAGCCATAAGAAAGTAGTTTTTACTTCTATAGTGAACCAACTTTTCCATTTACTTTGGTTTGAACATGGGCAGGGAAAGCAGCTGTTAAAATAAGTAGCCTGTGTAAGAGTTCATTATGAACAATGTACCCTAACAAAAGAAATATGCCATATTTTCTGAATAATACATGTATATAACATGTTAATCTTTTATAACATACCCTTATCAGGAAATAAATCTTACTAAGGCACAGAAAAGTTAGTGCATTTATTAAAATGGGTGAATCAATTTAAGCTTTCTTACGGTTTGTCAAATTTGTAAAATATTATATTTCTCTTCAGATAGAGTTACATACTGTGTAGCTCAAAGATAATCCCTATGGTCTTGGCATATGTTACTTAATTGTCTCAGAAGGAAATGCCATAAATAGCATGCTGTCATCCCCCACAGGCATTGGCTCATCTGTCACAGTGGGGGCTCCAGACAGGGTGAGGTGCTCTAAGACATTTCTTAGTCTATGTAAATCACAGCCATTACTTCTTACCACTTCCCAATTGGTCAATTATGTATAAACATGTGTTAATAAAAATTTGCTTCTGTGCCTCTAAGGTACACACCCATAAAGCTATGTGAGTATGATAAAGTATATGGCATACATTATTATCTGATTCAACCTACCTCATAAATTATGATCCAAAGTGCTTCCATAGAAACAAAACTCCAGAAAAGCCTCTAAAGCCAAATGCTTGAAAAAAAATTTAAGAAGACAGAATGGAAATCAATATTTCTTTTTTCCAGACTTTGTAACTGAGTGAAGAAATCACTCAGGTTTTTCTTAGAAGAAAGAAAACTACAGACTGTATTAAATGCTTTTTATAAGCATTTGAACTCTTAATTGTTGTAGATAGTAGAACCATAAAAAATACAATTCCCTATTGTAGTAATAAATATAGTAGGTGTAATTGGCAAAAGAAAAACGCTATCTATAAATGCATTGGTTTTAAAATTTTTAAATATAGTTTTTGAAAAATATTTAAATAATGATTATCATAAAGATGGGCCATACATATTTTGCTTGGGGTGCTCCTGATCAAAGGATATAATCAGTAGACTGATGTATATTATTGAGGCTTATGAGGGAAATGTAATAAGCATGTTGTAGTGGAAGGTGTAAGGGGTTTAGAATCATAAGGCCTGAATTAAAGTCATCACTCTGTCTTTAGGGTCCTATGACTTTGGACACATTATTGAACTTTTCTAAGTATCAGGAACCTTAGCAAAGAAATGGTTGGTTATGTCAGCCCAACTCAGAGTTAATATGAGAAATAAATGAGATTAGTAAATGCTGAAAAATAGTTTACAAATGTAGGTCAACATTATTGGTGTTTAAATAGGCGTTTCTATTAAAATTATTGAAAGATGTGTTTAAGACTAATGATCATACATTTATGATTAAATTTTTAGGGGGTAACAAATAAAATGTTCTTTAAAAGTAAATTTGTTAGTATTTCTTAATTGATTCAACAGAATAGAGGATAGTAAATTATTCTTGAACTGAATTAAAACTGCAGTGGTAGTGACTGATTGCTTATTATTCCACTAGGAATTGTATCTGCCCTCAAAAAGCATATAGTTTAGAATAAGAGCTTAGAAATAGATTAGTACAGACATCAAAGAAATGCCAGAGTTAATCTATCTATCTATCTATCTATCGTGTATCATTTACTAATCTATTTAGTGCCTCTTTTCATCTGGGCTTTTAAAAATCTGGAATTTCTTAATCCACTGACAATATTTAGCTTTAAAGTAGGGTGGATCCCAGCTATGTGTACAGAACTGTTAATCCATAGATATATGGGGCAATAACAGTATATCAGGACACACTCCAACACAACTGCAGAATCAGCCAGGACTTGATACCTGGTAAAATAATTTTGTGAGCACTGGAATAAGGTTACATCATCACCCAAAAATGTTAAATTGATTTTTGGCATTGATGGAATTATAGAATTCTGTTTTAGTTTAACAGACATGGGTTAAGTGTGTTATTAATATTGTTTAATATTTTTGAGGATTCTCATCACCCTTAATCTACTTATATATGATTTACAGGAATTAATTCCTAAAAGATATGCCACAGACAATTTAGTAAAACATTATTATTATTATTTATGAACTGTGAATATAATAAACAATTAAGGAGAATAAAGAGATTATAATGACAAATGATGGGTAGTAGATTCACAAAAAATAGAGGTCGGGCTATTTACTATAATACTTTTTCTAACACTACAACATCGTTCCATGTGGATTTACTATAATAATCAGAGGACACAGCAATTTTTAATGAGAATTTTTTGAATCCTTGCTTTTACTTGCATCTATATAACCTTTAACCTACTTGCAACCAACATAATCCACAAGTAGATCCAAAGGGGAATAGGCATCATTATGCAATAAAACTAATACATGCACAATAGAGAGGTCATTATGCTCTCTGGTCACTTTAACTTTTGTATCTGAGCAATTAACTTGGAAGTCACTTTCAGAAATTTTACTATATAATCTATATATTGTAGGAAATAAGGACTTTTATTTATTTGAGGACTATGCCACAACCCTCCATCCTACCTTCTTACCCTTCCTTCCTTTATACATTTATATTAATTCAATACACATTTATTAGATGACTCCTATACAACAGCAATTTTGTTAGATTCAGGGAATCCAGAAATGAATAAAACAGTCTTCCTTCTTTTAAATGGTGCATAAATAAGCTTTCATACTTTGTAACAGATTAGTTAATTTAAATTGGAATGCTTTACTAGATGAGAATACTCTTCCACAGAAGGCTGTAATAATAGACTAAAGTTAATCAATACATAATTACAGAATAACTACTGTAAGGAGGTACTGTGGTGAAAACAGAAATAATGTGGGTCCACGTCATCATTACAAAGTATTGGGGCACCATACTATATATACATGGTTAAAGAAATAATTGTGCTATGTTCCCTCTTTATTATGGTCCCAGCAACACATTCAAAAGGTAAAATTTATTTAGACCTAGTAATTTTGCACAAGGAGATACTCCTAGGGTGTCCTGTCTGCCATATTGCCAGAAACAGAAAACTATATATATATATATATATATATATAGTTTTCTGTTTCTGGCAATATGGCAGACAGGACACCCTAGGAGTATCTCCTTGTGCAAAATTACTAGGTCTAAATAAATTTTACCTTTTGAATGTGTTGCTGGGACCATAATAAAGAGGGAACATCTCAAGGATATCCCGTAAAAATGGATTCAACTATGTGCCCACGAAATATCCAGGAGCAAGGAGAAGAAACACAGTTGCCATGAGGGGAAATGCCCTCGTAATGCAGTGATTTGCATTAAATACTATGTCTTGGGCCAGTTGAAACAGGACCTTGTTAAGCCAGACTAAGATGGCTACAGATAAAAGCCAAGAAAATATAAACCTATACACAGAAGTCACCAAACATGAGTTTGAGTTAGCAAAAGCAGAAACAAAAACAGATGTATATTCATCCACTTCCATTTGATATTAATATGATTAAATTCAGAATATAGAATTGAAATTATAAAATGTTTAAAAAATATATTGGCAGTTAAGGCAATAGGAAACTTTCAGGAATGACTAGGCAGACTAAATTTTTAAAAAATCATAAATATATAGTATAAATTCAAAATGCATTGATGGCAATACATAATAAATTAGACAAATTCAAAAGAGAATTATAGATCTGAAAATTATATCTGAAGAACTTACTGATAACAGAATATATTAGGAATGAAGAAATGGGAAGTGAAATGGAAAATACTGTTGTGTACAACAGTTAAAGATCACACATTCATCTCAAGTATGTGCAGAACACTTATATAAACTGGCCATGTATCAGTCCTCAAAAATGAAAAAAAAAACCCCACAAACATAAAGAATACAAAATGTAATTAAGTTGGAAGTTACTAAAATATAAATTAAAAAATCTCCATACATTTGGTAATGTAAATAAATATTTTCAAACACCTCATGTGCAAAAATAAGGAGATCACAAAAAGACTCTGAAATATTTTGATACAAGGATATAGAGCCAATAAACAAAAATTGACTGTTTTTATATACTAACGTTGAACATCTGTAAAATGAAATAGGAAGCAAAACCATTTACAATAGCATCACAGCAAGTATTTTCTAAGAAATACTTAGGATTGCTTTTAACATAAATGCTTAGTAACAAATTATGTAATTGCTGTATCTCAACTTGGGAAATTGAGCAAAAGGGATATTAAATGGAAATTTATAGCATTAAACATATGAATTAGAAGATAAGTAAGGCTGAAAATTAAATGAGCTAACATTCTATTGGAGCAGTGAGGAAAATAAAAAAACACGGAAAAATAAACTTATAAATCTAAGAAAAACTAAGGTAAAATAAAGTAACACTAGAAAGTAAAATAGAAAAGAAAAAGCATAGAGGGTCAAAAAAGCAAGTTTGTGCTTAGATGAGTCTAGTAAAAGAGACAAACCATCTACAAGGTTAATAAAGAAAAAAAAGAAGGCAGAAATAATCTTAATGACAAAATGGTAATATAATTATATATTACAATGAAGAATATTATTAGTAAATTTATTCTGAACACTTAGATAAAATGGGTAAATACATAGGATGCTAAAATTTACCAAAGCTAATTTATTCTTTAAAAACACCCATATCAATGTTCTTACAACTAGTTAGAAATAGAACTAGTAATTTAAAAGACCTTATGGGAAAATCTCAGGTCCAGATGGTTTTATAGGCAAATTCTAGACCATTTCAATAAACAGATCATTTCAGTTATAAGCAACAAACAAGTTAGAATATTTCACAATCATTTCCATTAAAGCAGTATAATCTTAATTCCAAATCCAGACAATGATAGTGTGATAAAACCAATTCAGAGGCCAGTCTTGCTGTGAATATAGACCAGAAGTCTTTATATTCAGAAGCCAAGTCCTACAGTGTAAAAAATAATTATCAATCATAAGCAAGTGAATTTATCCCCAAATTTAAAGGTTGGTTTAACATTAGAAAAATCATAATGTTAATTTACCACATAAAATGATTAAAAGAGGAGAAACATATGATAACTATCAAATGATAAATTTTTTAAAAAGTAGAAGATTGTATTTGATAATATTCAACAACTATTTATCATTAAATCTGTTAGCGAAGTAATCCATTAGAGAAATCTACCAAAAAACAGCAAACACTATCCTCAACTGAAAATATTTGAAGCACTTCCTTTAAAATAAGATAAAAAGATGGTCTCTATCACCACTTTTATTCAATTGTGTACTAAATGTCTTAGCCAGCACAGTAAAAAGAAAATAAAGAAAATATAAAAGAAATAAACAAAGGCAAATGATTAGAAAAGAAGAAACAATAAATGCTATCATTGTGCTATGATACACAACCCAGTATGGTACAGTCATCAAAACAGCAAGGTACTGGCATAAATACAGACACATAGATCAATGGAATACAAGAGCCCAGAAGTAAACTCATACACCTACAGTCAGTTAATCTCCGACAAAGGAGACAAGAATACGCAATAGAAAAAAGTGGTGCTGGGAAAGCTGGACAACTGCATGTAAGTCAATGAAGTTAGAATACACCCTCACACAATGCACAAAAATAAACTCAAAATGGCTTAAAGACTAAACATAAGACATGACATCATAAAACTCCTAGAAGAGATCATAGGCAAAACATTCTCTGATGTAAGTTGTACCAGTGCTTTCTTAGGTCAGTCTCCCACGGCAAAAGAAATAAAAACAAAATAAACAAATGAGTCCTAATCAAACTTACAAGCTTTGCACAGCAAAGGAAACCATAAACAAAATGAAAAGATAGCTTACAGAATGGGAGAAAATATTTGCAAAAGGTGTGACTGATAAGGGCTTAATTTCCAAAATATAGAAACAGCTCATACAACTCAATGACAAAAAAGCAAACAACCCAATTGAAAAATGGGAAGAAGACCTAAATAGACAGTTCTCCAAAGATGACAGACAGATGACCAAAAGGCACATGAAAAGATGCTCAACATTGCTAATTATTAGAGAAATGCAAATCAAAACTATAATGAGGTACCACCTCACACCGGTCAGAATAGCAATCATTAAGAAGTCTACAAATAACAAATGCTGGAGAGGGTGTGGAGAAAAGGGAACTCTCCTACACTGTTGGTGGGAATGTAAGTTGGTGTAGCCAGTATGGAAAACAGTGTGGAGGTTCCTCAAAAAAACTAAAAATAGAGTTATCATGTGATCCAGCATTCCCATTCCTGGGCATATATCCAGAGAAAACTAATTCAAAAAGATACATGCACCCCTATATTCATAGCAGCACTATCCACAATATCCAAGACATGGAAACAACCTAAATGTCCATCAACAGGTGAGTGGATAAAGAAGATGTGCTACATATATACAATGGGATACTACTCAGCCATAAAAACGAATGAAATAATGTAATTTGCAGCAACAGGGATGCAACTAGAGACTATCATACTAAGTGAAGTAAGAAACAGAATGACAAATACCATATGATATCACTTATTTGTGGAATTTAAAATATGGCACAAATGAATTTATCTATGAAACAGAAACAGACACACAGACATAGGGAACCGACTAGTGGTTGCCAAGTGGGAGGTGGGGGTGGGGCACTGTGGGGTGGGGGTTAGTAGGTGCAAACTATTACATACAGAATGGATAAACAATAAGGTCCTGCTGTATAGCACAGGGAAATATATTCAATATCCTGGGATGAACCATAGTGGAAAGGAATATAAAAAACAATGTATATATGTGTATAACTGAGTCAGTTTGTTGTAGAGCAGAAATTAACACAACATCGTAAATCAACTATACTTCAATTAAAAATACTTAAAAAAATAAAACAGTATATTTCCATGTAAAACATATACATATTTTTTCTGGGCTTCTCTGGTGGCGCAGTGGTTGAGAGTCCGCCTGCCGATGCAGGGGACATGGGTTCGTGCCCCAGTGCGGGAAGATCCCACATGCCGCGGAGCGGCTGGGCCCGTGAGCCATGGCCGCTGAGCCTGCGCGTCCGGAGCCTGTGCTCCGCAACGGGAGAGGCCACAACAATGAGAGGCCCGCGTACCGGGGGAAAAAAAAAAAAGACTCGTATTTCACAAGGTTCCAGTAGCTAAATATTTCTCTAAATTCTAAAACACTTTATCTACACTTCTCAAAACTGTATCAGCATGACTAATGAGATTTTTCTCTTGTTTTAGTTTGCTTTTTTTCCCTAAAAAAGGTACCATATAAATATTGTGAATCGAAGAAAGACAACTGGTATGTCTGCTTACCTTCCCTATCTCTTAAGGTCCCGATGAAAGAGCAAAAAGAAAACATAAAGGGAAGCAGAAAAGCCATAACACAGTTGGAAAACATGAAATGGAAAAACTACAGTCCAAGATACTGAAAAACAGACTGACCGAAAAAGTAAAAACAGTGGAAACACTCACCCAAGAGAGCAGCGTAAAGCCTGGTTCTTCCTGAAAGAGCTCGGAACAAACTGAAGCAGAGAAGCCTCCAATATAAGGTGCAGGTGTGGATCTCGGGCACCACGGGCCAACCTTGATTCATGACAGCAGAGAAGCCTCCAATATAAGGTGCAGCTGTGGATCTCGGGCACCACGGGCCAACCTTGATTCATGACAGCTGGTCACCTGGGTGCTGCCTCTCCGTATACCTGGGTTTTGTAGAGTAAAGAAAAACTTTAACTTTTTAAGTAAAACTTGAGAACCACTCTCAAAAGAAAGTGGTTTTTCTATGTAGCACACCAGTGGGGGTTGTCAAGCCCAAGATAAAAGAACGAAGCTTAAGGGAACTCTGGACTTTATATCAGATGCTGGAAAAAAAAAAATACACATGTAACAGAAATGTCCAAGGCAGCTTTACCCAGGAATAAACGCAAGTGTTCTCCCTGGAGATTAGAAGAGCCTTTATTTTGGCAGCTGTGGGGATCCTCAGCCTGGCTCCCTCTCTGTTCTACCCACACCTAGGCCAACTTCCAAAAAACACCCTATTGGTCCTTCCATTAAAAGGAACGGACTGCTACGAAAACAGGTCTACAGCAGCAAAGGAAAAGCACCCAAGACAGCTATATTCATCAACCTAATTCTTCATGGTAACAAGTTGTAAGGGGTGATCACCAAGTTTCTGAGGAAAATAAATAGGATGTGTTCAAAACAAGAAAACAGGCCCAAAATGGAGACACTTATGCTAAGCCACACTTAATTGTCCAAGACTTAAAACTTAATTACAGTTTCAGCTCTCCAGGAAATGGAATCTTAAACCATTCAATCAAAATCACCTGATCAGCCCTAGTTAGGTAATCTGCCTGAGATACCCTTGCCATCCCCTAAAGGAAAGCAACTCTGTAATAACCAACCTACTTTTTTTGTATAGTATAACTTCCTAGTTCCCACTCCCGTCTGCCTGTAGAAACTCTCATTTTGTTCAGCTCTTCAGAGCTCCTTTCTATCTGCTAGATTGGCTGCTGCCTGACTCAAGTGGACTTTTGCTCAAATAAATTGTTTAAAATAAAATAAAATAGGAAAAAAATGCCAGACTATTCTGATATGAAATACTCTGAGGAGAGTAGCAATAGTTACTCACCATGTTACTAGTGATGTAGTATGTGGCTTTTTTCACATGGATAATGATTTATAATAATCTTATATAATTAACTGACAGCAAATAGACAGTGGAAAATTCTACCCTCTTCATCAAGAGCAAAGCCTTGATAGAATTCTATTGCCAGAATAAATGAATATTTCAGAATCAAGATCATGTACTACAAGTTTCATTTGTAAGAAACATAGCTATAATATGCATTCCAACGTGTCATGGAATTTTGCTAAATTCTCCAAGTCCATTAACTGTATAGATTATTGTGTCATAACATATGATCCCATATTTGCTGGTATGTGCTATGAAGGCTTTTATATTAAGCGGTCCCATTGATTATTAACATGGACAGGGAGAGAAGAAGGTATTCTGACTGGACAGATTCCATCTTTTGAAGCCTTGAGTACTTGGCCCAAATTTCAGTGTCAAATGTAGACTATAATTTATTTAGACTTGGCTTTTGTTCTTTCCCACCCCCAACCTTAAAAACTACAGGGTAATATTAGGCATTTGAATTTATTAGCATTCATCAAACAGTATTTTTGGCAGCATTGTATCACAAAGGCTGACGTTGGCATATATAAAACAATACATGTGCAAGCCTGCAAAGAAAGGACATTTGAAGGGAATGTCCGTTATATAACTTAAGCTGTTTTGGCTGGATCAAATGAAATTATAGAGGCACCACGCATAGTACTGTTGCTGAAGGCCATCATAAACCCTCATTTTCATGGGGTTACATGGTCTTTTTGCCATGAAAAAATATTTTTTTGTATTTAAGCTGTCAAAGTACTGAAGAAACCTGGGAAAAGGGAGATTTTAATATTTTTTTTCCAATTAAAAAAAAGAGTATCTACAAAATAAGTCCTTTAAAGGCAGACGAAACCAAAATTTAAATGCCTTGATGACTATTTTGAAACTGTGTGAATTTTCTTCCTGTAGTAAATGTGTATTATGTGATTATAGTTGTCTCTAGTCAATGTGTTTTAAAAGCAAGGAGACATATCTGCTTGTTACACCAATTTATTTTTCAAGTATCTTTTAAAAAGTTAATATGCAAATAGCCGGGTATGATAAAACAAACTGGTAAGCATCCTGTCACTCATCCATTGCTTAGGATTCAAAATCATAAGCTTCTATACTTTTATGTGAGAAGGAAAACTGATTTCAAAAATCACATAACTTGCTAACTTTATGTATTTGAAGCTTTAAAAAAATAACAATCCAGGGAAATTGAAAATTTGAGTCACACCTGGATTGCTTTCCCATAGGGAACATCTGCATATTCAGAAATATCTAAATATTTTGCTAAACCTTTCAGTCAGAGAGCCAGATATTCAACTAGAGAGAGGTTTTATTTCTCTTCAATTATGAATCAAGACAAGATATACATGCCATGTAAACAAAATGATCATAAGAAGTTAAATCAGCAGGTTATACCATCTCTGATAAACTTCTTGGACTCTGTTATGCTAGTGTAAATTGCAAAATAGATTGTAGTTCCTTCATGAATCTCCTATAAAATTATTATGTCCTTTCACATCGGGGCATATTATGTCAGTTTGATTTAACTTATTGTTGATGTAAGTTAAATCATTTGGCTCAGGTAATCCACAAAATTTCTCCATTCACTAATTCTTTTCTCTTTTTGTGCTAATACATAATCTGTGGGGTGATACACTGAGACTGTCTGAATATTCTGCTCTCTAACAGTCTTTCACCAACAATTTTAGCATCCATTGGCAATTTTCATTTACAGTAAAAATTTCTGTATTTGTGGTAAGGTGATCATTTTCGATCTTTATTATTTCTTCTGCATATATTAGTAGACAGTATTCTGTTAGGTAAAGCCCTGCATCTCAAGTCACCCATTTTAATGATTTGATTTTAGTATCAGTAAGGACTCATGCACCATTTGCTTAACCAACATTTTATAATCCATTTCTGTCAATATTTATTTTATGACAAGTTGTCTGAATTTGGCCAATGGAAAAAAGTCCTTTCTGGATGGCTTCTATGTTCTTTAGCATGATTAATTGGTTTTTGAGCACTTCTTTAGCTTCTAACATAAAAGAAATGATAACTAAATTTTTAAAAAATGACATACTTTTGGATCCTTGACTGAAGAAGAAGAAGGAGGAGAAAAACAAAAAGGAAAAAAAAAACAGCTTAAAAAGGCATTATTGGACAATTAGGAAATTTTAAATGTTGACTATACATTAGAAACTAGTATGTATTAATGTTAACTTTCCTTAGTGTGAAAATTTCACTCTGTTCATATAGGATAATACTATTATTCTTAGGAGATATATGGTTAAATATTAAGGGGTAAAATTACACCACGTCTTTAACTCTCAAATATTTCAACAAATGTTATAAAAGGTTAACAGTTGGTGAACCTAAGAAAAGAATACTTTTGTGGAGTTGGAAATATTTCTAAATTAAAGTTGGGGTAAAAAAAATAAAAATTATATTTGGATAATCCCCAGTGGGGATATAAAAGCATAAAATTTACCAAGCAAATGTAAAACAGTGGGTGTCTTTAACATTTTTTCACTAATGAGGACAAATAAGGACTTCAAGTTCTAGGAAATCCAGCTGCTCACCTTAGTTGATAAAGATTCAATTCTAACACAGCTAAAAGCACATGCCTAGCACCAAAAAATAAGCTACTAACCAGATGGAAGGAGAAAAGGTGTGGTTAATTGAATTTTCAGGTAGAAAATCTGTTTATTTAAAAATCTTATTATATTTATCAAAAATGTTAACAACAATCTCTGCCATTGTATTATATGTATATTTTCCTAATGTATGAACTATGTAAGCTAAATGTAATTGAACTTTTCTAATATTCACCATAAAGTATGAAGAAGATATAGATCAGGGGTCCCCAACCCCTGGGACTCCGGACCCCCTGTTAGGAACTGGGCCACAACAGCAGGAGGTGAATGGCAGGTGAGTGAGCTAAGCTTCATCTGCTGCTCCCCCTTGCTCCCCATCACTCGCATTACTGCCTGAACCATCTCCCCACACCCCAGTCTGTGGAAAAATTGTCTTCCATGAAACCAGTCCCTGGTGCCAAAAAGGTTGGGGACTGCTGGTATAGATGACTGAGCTGAATATATACATTATGAAAGAGCCTAGAATATTTTGTATATTATGACAAGTCTTATTCATAGCAACATTAGAAATAAAGGGCATGAAAGTTCAGTTGATGTAAACAGATTTTGGTTAACTGGGTTCCAGTCAACTAAGTTCTCACTCAGTAATTTCACCCATATTCTCAAAGGTTCCTACAAGAGAAAAATATTTATGATAGCTTGGTAAAATATTAATGTTTTACCCTTTGGGAAGAGGAGAATAATATATATGTATGTATTCTTATATAATCCTCACATTAACTGATAATCCCTGATAATATGGTAATGCATGGATTATTCTCACTATTTAACAAATTAAGAAACTTGACCATAGGAAGTTTAATCCAAATATGCTGCTTTAAAAGATAAATTCATGCAATTTTCAAGTCATCTATGGTGTTCCTCTGGAAGGAAAGACTTAATTTCTTTATAATATACAGGAGATACTGTTTATCTAGATGACTAAACTATTGAACCTTCCATGTGGTCAAAGGCAAGTAACATAGCATAGCATACTCTTTGAACAGGAAGAACAAGTGCTACAACATATATTAAATTTTTGGAAATATGTGAGGTGGGAAAAGGAATCTTTAAGCATTCATTATTATAATACTCATCACTATCAAAAGTAGTCTGAAAACTTGTTTTTGGAATTCTAAGCCTTCCAGTTCAGGAGCATTGGTTAAATTAAATTTATTTAAATTAATGATTGTAAAGGTTGGCTTTTTAATTGCAAAGATTTATAATTAAGGAGGTAAAGACAACAGGTTAGCAGTGAATATTGGATGTGCTGGAAATCAGAATGCATATGAAAATGAAAAAAATCTGACTAAACTGTGCATGTCAATAAGTGGCATATTATTAGCACTTTTAAAGCTCTCCTTTTGTAAATCCAACTAAACTATATTTAGACTTCTAAACAAGGAAATCTCCTCCTAAGGCACTGCTGGTTTTGATGTTTAGTTTTACTTTTTATTTCTCTTTTTTTATTGGATGATACTTCTTTAAAAAGCAAAATCATGTTGTTAGCCAATTATTAATTTGTGTGTATTTAATATTTCACAAACTACTTAAATCTTTTATCTATGAATGTTTTTACATGATAGTTGGACATCAGTTCTTAAACATATACTATAGTAAATAATGAGTGGCAGGAAAGAATATGTTCAAAGGGGTATATAACATTTTGATTCCTAGTGCAAAACAGTTTACTAACTGGAATATAAAAGGCATGTAAGCATTTGATTTTTAGATTTTCCCATTACACGGGAGTGCCCATATGGCCTGGATTCCATAGAGGTGTGAGTTATCCAAAATGTGTGAACTCTCACTGTTGAATATCACATGTAAATATTACATACATACACACACACACAAAGATATATACACGTATATTTTTTGGATTGATACAGCGTTTGCAAAACTTTGCCTGTTATTAGTCAATTATATTTTTCCTAAAATATAGAAAAACATAATCCAAGAAAAGTCATAATAAATGTAAATCATCTATACTCCAATAAAAATTAATTTAAAATTTTTTTTTAAATTTAAGGAAAGGAGAATGAATCCTGACACAATCAAATGCTGCAGGTGGAGTTATAAGTAATTTTAAAAACTTGTTTATATCTGCCTATCACTGAAAATGACAATTATGGAAAAAAAAAGAAAGAAAAGTGATAATATTATAATACTATACTTTGTAAACACAGTGAAAACTGTAACAATTTATTATTTTTCAAATAAATTATGAAAAATAAAAGAACCAAAATATTTATGTAAATTGAGTCAGAAATTTTATCCTTTCAAAATGAGTTCAATGAAATTAAGTGGTGATTTAAATAATTACTCAATTATACCCTCCCCCTCCTTTATGGTATTATGCTAGTGATATAGGTGTATTTTTAATATAATAATAATGTAATTACACTATTACATTCTATTTAATAGTTACATATTTTATCACAATTTAATAGCTAATATGATAATATCCTGGGCTAACATGATCACAAATACAGTTGACCCTTGAACAACAGCAGTTCGAACTGCTTGAGTCCAGTTATATACATGGATATCTTCAATAAATACTTACTAATGTACTACTCAATAAATAACATTCAATAAATTAGTAAGTATTCAATAAAGACTAATGTACTACACAATCCCTAGTTCGATGAACACTCAGATGCTGAACTGCAGGTATGGAGGGCCAACTATAAAGTTATACATGGATTTTTGACTGCACAGAGAGTTGGGGTCCCTAACCCCCTGCATTGTTCAACCATATACTAAAAGAAATATAAACACAGCTTAGATGACTTAATCTACATCCCAAACCAAAGTCAAAGTCATAACTAAGCAGAACCTTAAAGTTCTTATAGAAGGCCATGCTGTTAGAGGTGAGAAGGGCGTGGTGCATTCTCTTGTGCTATTTGACATTACAAAAGACTTGACCTTGTGAAATACTACCAAGTATTATTTGGTAAATGTTTTCCAAATTTTCTCTTTCTCTTTCCACTGTGTCCTCAGTTTCCTGATTTCTAATTACCAAGAAGTTGGTAGGAAATAAAACATTGCTTTCTTTACCATCATACTAATTGTCCAGTTCTTACTAATCTGCAGAAGATGTCATGGTAATGAATCAGAATATATATGTTTTGCGGAAACGACTAAGAGATCAGAACCATGTTCAGTAATAGATGTATACTCCTCAGTGTAAGGAGCTGAAAGTTGGAATTGTGGCTTTTGGTGTTGGGACCTGTGTCTTTCAATGTATTTGCTAATGATGAAGAAGACAACATAAACAGAGAGATGGTGAAATATTCTGACAACACAAAACTATTTGGGTTAGTTAAAAACTAATGAGGTTTGGGAGATACTCCAGATGGCTCTAATCATACTGGAGAATTGGGCAGCCCAGTGGCAGATGAAATTCATTTTTGATAAATGTACAGTAAGGAATATTGAAAAATTATAATCTAAACTCTCCATGTATACTATGAGGTTTTGAACTTGCAAATTCTCTGAAGAAAAAGACGTTTACTGCTACTACTGCTGGTTCAATGAAGGTGTCCCCCAATGCACATTTTTTTGAAAACAGCTGAGTAATTGCATGGAAGTGTTTAGAAAAAGGTTTGAGAATGCAAATAATAGGGAAAGCTGTTTTGAGACAGATAAAGAATGTTTTACCCATGACAGCAGGATGGATTTCTTCTGGCTAACAAGTGAGAAGTGACAGAAACAGGAAAGTCACAGAAGCTTGTGGAAAGAGTGACTTATTCCTAAAGTAAGATTGAAAGACAGGCTGACAACTGGAGAACACATTTACATATGCCCAAACCTGTTAGTACCATAAAGCTTTTCCATTTTGAGCAAGATTTGAACCATGGAGAATTTGATCTCATTAACGGGGCAGCAACTGTTGGGGCCCTGACAATTAATACATGAGTTTGAAGATTTGGCACTTGAAAGTTAAAAATTCAAGGCTTAGCTCTATTTGGTACTTGGTTGTAGGTGATAAATCCTGACAGTGTATATTCATAGCCTCTTTGTAAAGTTTATACTCTAAGAAAAAGAGTGATTATATTTACATATCAAAAGACCATGCTTCCAATTCACCACTGCTTGAGCAAATAACAAGCAAAGATGGCCAGGAAAGTACTGGATGCATACTCAGAGATTGCCTTAAACTAAAGAAATTCAATAATAAGTTGCTCACACTGTATTTTTTGTTTGTTCTAAATGAGTAATTGGAGAACTGTCTCAAATGGTTTGTTTTTGACTCACACCCAACAAAAATAGGGAAAAACATCTTATAAATTTAAGGTTCATTGATAAAGTTGACAGCTTTTTTTTTTTTTTTTTAGCAGAATGAATCCATTTACTATGCTTAGTGAAGGAAACATGAAAATTTTCTCAAGGGATTGCAATAGAGGCTTCTGATCTGTTGAAGATAAGTGAAAAGTATCAGGATAAATATTCTGTAAATACAGTTTAAGAATTCATGAGGACTTTCCTGATGGTGCAGTGGTTAATAATCTGCTTGCCAATGCAGGGGACATGGGTTCGATCCCTGGTCCGGGAAGATCCCACATGCCGTGGAGCAACTAAGCCCGTGCGCTGCAACTACTGAGCCTGCGCTCTAGAGCCCGCGAGCCACAACTACTGAAGCCCACGAGCCTAGAGCCTGTGCTCCACAACAGGAGAAGCCACCACAGTGAGAAGCCTATGCACCACAATGAAGAGTAGCCCCCGCTCACTGCAACTAGGGAAAGTCCGCGTACAGGAACAAAGACCCAACGCAGTCAAAAACTAACTAACTAAATAAATAAATATTAAAAAAAAAAAAAGCAGGTGTTTTGGAAAGGAGCCGTATTTAAAAAAAAAAATTCATGAGAAACCAGACAAAAAGCCATGCTTTGCATGAGATAGTGATAAAGTTTGTCCTAAGAAATACAAATCAGCAGGTATTTAAAATTATACTACGCATTTCATGACCACTGAATATGATTAAATAAGCTGAACTTTAATATGACAAGTAGACCTAATAGCAATTATATACTATATATTTACATTACATATGTTTACATATAATATGTATTAGCATGCACATTTATTTATTGTAATTGTAGAACTATAATCATATAACTATACTACATTATGTGTATTATATCTTTATATGTGTGTTTCTAGTTTTTATTCATAGTTAGAAATTGCTCTAAGTTTTTTATTCTTTTGATTCATGATTCCTAAATGAAGAAGCTGATGAAGTTTATATTTCGCTTTCCACTAGAGCAACGTTAGGAATATAATACCTTGGGAAGCAGAACTCAAGAAGCATGCTTCCTAACATCTTTTTGTAAGAGATATGCATAATGAGCTTTATGTTGATCCACGTAAGGTTTTCTGTATTTTTAAATACTTATTTTCAATGAAACACAACCTGAACATTAGATTAAAGACATGCCAAACAACTCGTTGGATTCTGTTAATTATTTTTTAAAATTTTTAATTGGAGTATAATTGATTTACAATGTTGTATTAGTTTCTGCTGTACAGCAAAGTGAGTCAGTTATACATATACATATATCCACTCGTTTTTAGATTCTTTTTCCATATAGGTCATTACAGAGTATTGAGTAGAGTTCCCTGTGCTATACAGTAGGTCCTTGTTAGTTATCTATTTTATATATAGTAGTGTGTAATTATTTGCATGAGACTTCAGGAACACTACTTAAGAGTTTTTTGGACCTACATTAGAGCAAAACTACCTATAGGTGGGTTTAGAGATCTATGAATGTTTCCAAAATGCTGGCATGTTGAAAATTGGCTGGGGAGGCCAAGTGAACCTGCAGTTTTTGAAATAGTAGCAATGAGAAATGGATGAAATAGTAAGGAGGAAAGGGGCTGCTCAACAACACTTCCTATCTTAAGCATGTCCCTCTGAACACCACATGTTCTCTCAAGATGTTGAACAGACGGCTTCTATGGGGATGCCCCAGTCATCAAACAGCTTTGTGAAGGAAGGCACCTGAAACTGTGATTGAATCCTTCTGCCTGCATCTGCATTGCCCTGTGGCTCTCAGCATTCCTAGAACTCAACTCTTCCTAGCAATAAATCTCTTCCAGCACACTACGTTGAAAGTTCACTATTCATATATGCTGTCTCCCTTTTACTGAATAATTTGTATAAGTGAAAATGAATAATAGTGGTCACAGGAGTTACAAACAAAAGTGGTTCCACGTGTCCTTAGAGAGGCAATTCACTTTGGAAAAGGGGCAGCCCCATCCTTTAATTCCACTGGCGCTCTAAGAAACCCACGCTGATCCGATTTCTCCAGATGAAGAAACTGATTACTGTGATAATGTTTGAAGTTGCAATTTGTTGATAAAACCTCTTCCAAAGTAATTGTTTCTAAGGGAGACTACAAAAACCAGTGAGTATAATAACCAAAATAGTATCAGTTTGGAAATTTTTACTCATATCTCTTCTATTACATTATCTAGAGATTCATGAGGTATGCTTTCAGGATAAAGCCAAGTGTTTTACTCTTTCTCCTTGAAAAAAAAAAAAAAAACAACTTTTAATTCTTCCAGGAGCCCTGAGTTCAGGGAAATGAATAAGTAAATGGCTGCTTAATCTGTTCAATAAATCCTATTACTAGAGGAATGAATAATCTCACTCTTTTATCTTGCCTTCCATAAAAGTGAGCAGACTCTTAGATGGAGGGCACAGAGTTTAAGGACAAATTATAGCATATTACATGTGAATGACTGAATGAATAAAATCTCCATTGTCCCCAAACAGGGAAACCACAACTAAAGAAATAGTCTTGGCAGAATCAGAGGAAAAATAAGACCCTACTGAGCTTGACTGCAGTCTCACAGTAAAAAGAAATGAGAAATATAGCAACATCTTCAAAATCACTGCTTCTTTGCTTTGGGTTTCCCACAGCAGTTTTATGTCATTAGATTATAAAGTACCATGGATCTGCCATCCTGTTCTTCCACGGCACACATTTATGAGAAAGAGTTTTTTTTTTGTTGTTGTTTTTTTTGTGGTACGCGGGCCTCCCACCGCTGCGGCCTCTCCCACTGTGGAGCACAGGCTCCGAATGCTCAGGCTCAGCGGCCATGGCTCACGGGCCCAGCCATGCTCTGCGGCATGTGGGATCTTCCCGGACCGGGGCACGAACCCGTGTCCCCTGCATTGGCAGGCAGACTCCCAACCACTGCGCCACCAGGGAAGCCCCAAGAGAAAGAGTTATTTTAATCCTCTCTGAGGCCAAGCGTTTTCTCTCTCTTTATTTATTTTTTATGATTCTACACAGTATCTAGCATGTACTTTACCAGAAAGTATATGCTTAATTAACAAATGTATAAGCAAATGAATGAACGAACGAATGATTTTAATGAAGGAGATGTAGAAAGAGCATTTGATATCTGTGATACCAGGGGAAACTATCATGTTGGAAGTCTGAGGGCATGAAAGAGGAGGCACTTCCAGTTTCTCCCTTCAAAAATGCAACATTTCAAGAAGTCTATGTTACAATATCCCATCAATTTATGTGTTTTTTCACTGCCATCAAACTATATGTTTTTGTGGAAGAAAATATAGAAGTTCCCTTGTAATTCCTGGTTCCTTGAGAGAAGACTATAGCCTGGCATAAATTGAGTGCCCTACCATTGCTTGTTTGAAATGAAACTTTCTCATCTCTTGATATTCTTAATGTTGCCTTTCTCGATTCTCCACCAAGATTATGAACACTCATGGAACTATTCTTCCTTCCAATAAAAAGAGATCTTCCCCAAAGCTAAGTCCACATCTATCTTTCCCATTTCTTGTCAAACAACAGGTTGGGCCCTCAGATTCATACAAATTGATTCATACTCATTGATCATTATATCTTGCTCTGATCTTTCATTAACGAAATCCTATATTCCCACACAAGATAAGGACTCAAATTCATTATGCTCAAAATTGATGTTTTATTTTATTTTCCCATTCCTGCTTCTCCTTCTTGGTGCCATATTTTTGTCTCGGTGTCTTTTCAACGAGGTTTGAAATATTGCTCAGCCATTAAATGGGTCAGAATGATCCAATCAGTTCTACCTCCTTAACCATCACCCCCACCCCAGCTTTCACTTCTCCACTGCACAATTTCTCAGGCCATCAGAAGTTTTTACTTCATTACCCCATGCCAATTCTCTCCCTTTTTAAATCAAGTTTTATGTTGCTGCCAGATATATGCCTATAATTACCTTGATTCTTTATAGTGAGATATCAGTGAATATTATTCTCCAACCTAAAAACCTTCAATTAGTTGTCCACATCTAGATAATTCAACCTAAACTTTAATTCCCAAAATCAGAATGGTCGGATGCTCATACTTATCTCCCACTTAAGCCATTTCTATATATTAATTCCAGAAAAAACCAGGACTTTGAAAACTGGGGAGACCTGAGTTTGAAACGAAAACCGGGGAGACCTGAATTTGAAATAAGCCTCCCATATTAGTAGTTCTGGATGAGAAGATAATCTCTTTCAGTCCATTTCCTTATTTGAAGATGAAGATTGCATTGTTAACTCTAAAACCTTAAGATAATAAAATAAGGTGAAGTATGCAAACACATGGAGAATATTAGGGTCACATAAGTTAGTGGACCTTCTTAAAGACAGCTCCCCTTTTTTAACTGTTAATTTACTTGAGTGTAGGAACACCAATTAATCACAATAGTGAGGAAGAAACCAGACTGTTTTGAGAGGATAAGAAGTTTGAATCTGTCACTCACCAGGTGTGGTAAAAAAATTCAGTTCATTTATTATAGTGGCAGTTATCTCATCAGTAAAACAATTCCTACTTCTCAAAAGTGTCCTTAGGATTAACTGAGATACCATCTGTGGAAGCACCTAATGTGAAGTCTCTCCTCTAAAGAACTAAATAAAGTGTTTTCTGCTTTTTCCCACTGTTCAGTGTAACACATGGATAGTGGATTCTCATAGAGAATTATAAATTAGTGATTACTGGCCTAATTAATTGTGTTACTCCATTATTAAAAATGCAACTGTTGGATTTGATTTAAAAATGAAAAGAACTAGGCTTCCCTGGTGGCGCAGTGGTTGAGAGTCCGCCTGCTGATGCAGGGGACATGGGTTCGTGCCCCAGTCCAGGAAGATCCCACATGCCGAGGAGCGGCTAG
The DNA here is from genome assembly GCF_003031525.2 of Neophocaena asiaeorientalis asiaeorientalis. Lineage (NCBI taxonomy): Eukaryota > Metazoa > Chordata > Mammalia > Artiodactyla > Phocoenidae > Neophocaena > Neophocaena asiaeorientalis. The sequence goes on along the minus strand of NW_020173124.1, from coordinate 5,491,175 downwards.
GCCCCTGAGCCATGGCCGCTGAGCCTGCACGTCCGGAGCCTGTGCACTGCAATGGGAGAGGCCACAACAGTGAGAGGCCTGCGTACCACACACACACAAAAAAGAAAAGAACTATCAAACTGGTATGATTTTTTATTTTATGGTTTTCTTTACTGGGTTATGATTTCAGAGATTTCTAAAGCATCTATTTCAAAACTGATGAAGGTTAGTACGTCAAACATTAGTCTCTGATTTCCATTTCTTCAGCTTGATTGTGTTATGTTTTTATGGGTAAAATTACTAAAAAAAAAAAAATCAGTTAACATAAAAAGAATATTTTAGGTCCAGTTTCCAAACACAGGGTACCAAGCATCTACCACTATTTGAAATATGCAAATGCTGCATTTAGTTCCAGCCACTGACATTACAGATAGTCAGAGTCGATGGGTTTAGTGAATTCTGACATTCAATACTAGGGGGGGAATAAAAGGAAAGTTACTCATTATTCAGCATTCATTTCTCTATATATTTAATTTACCATAGATTAGCAAAATGGCTTCATTACAGGTATTTAGACTAGATTAGTAAATTCACTGATGCTGAGTCCACAAAGATTTGTGATATTTGGCACCCAGCATCTACATCTGCTTTGAGATTGAGGTGTGAGAGGCTCACTGTGCCTGAGCTGTCTTGCTGTTATAATTACATGGGCTTACTCCACTGGGTTATGTGTACATTACTGCAATTGAACTAAAATGGGTCTGTTTTTCACAGTTTAGTCATGCATCAATACATTTTTAATTAAAAGTGTGTGACAGGTACAACAGTGAAACACACCATATAATTTTCTCAAATATTCCATTTTCTCAAGGATAGGTAATAAGAATCTGGTCTTTGTTAGTCAGTGAGAATATATTTTTTTAATCTAGATGTTTGATTAAATATCTGAAAACTTTATGTTAAACCACTGCATTTTGGTTTTAAGTATTCTACCACAGATACTTTACGCTGTTCCATCAAAATAAAGCATTTGTTCTTGGCAGAACTAAAATAGATGACGAGCAATTTGATGTGCTTTTTTATTTTTATTTTTCATGATTGTAATGAAGAGATAAGAAGTCAGCAGTGATATGAATACTGGAATCAATTAGAACATTGTTGTTTCAGGAGAGAAATCAGTGGAAAGCTTAGACACAAAGAAACCAAGGGAACAACTTCAGGATGCCTGTACTAAGGTACATGAATACCATGACAATATTGCTATGTTTACACAGAGAAAGACTAACCTCTCTAAATGAATTCTAAACATGAAAGTTGGGTGACCAGCAGAGACTGCAACTTATTGAATTCTTTGCATATATCACAATGCAAATTCCTGAAAACCAATAACCTAAATATAAGGTGGAATCCAGTTTTGCTGAAAACACTAGATCTAGTGGTTCAATTACTGATGTAACAAGTTTAGGGCCTTCATGAAAAGGGACTCAGTTTTCTTTAATGGTCACGTATTTTCAGAATTTCAATGTTTTACATTAGTATTTTATATATAAATAATCCATTAACCACTACTAACAAACACAAAATACAGTCTTAAAAATTGGTGGAATTACACTTTGGTGTTAATTTCATGTGAATTGAGTTCATATACAAGAAATTAGCTGGTGTTCTCAATAATGTTCCATGATCCCATCAGAAGACAACTCATATAACATATGATGTGAACAAAAAGCTTCGGCTGTGTCATTAAAACTTGATTAACTTATTTGCATTGGTTATGTGTTTAAAACTTGCCTGACTACTAAAAATATGTAGTACATTTCTATAGTGTTTTCAAGAAATTATTTTTTGTGTATCCTATATTACTTTATCATCCTATATTACTTTATATATATTTATATATATTTATATATTACTTTATCATTATCATTTACTTCATCACATTAGATTGACTACTGTGGTCCATGTTTTTAAATGAAACCATCAAAAATATTGATAGAAGCGATTTCTTGTTTTGAATTGTTTTCTAAGTTATTACATAATGGTATTACTAATGTTAAAACATTAAATATAATTACTATCACTAAATTAAAAGATGGCATGATGCACATTCTCAAGAAACATATAATTCTTTTGGGGAAACAATAATCTTACAAAGAATGTTACTGTGGAATAATATTACATATAACCAAGCAAAAATCATCTTGGTTTGGTGGGAAAAAACTAACCATTTAAAATTGGAACACTTAATGATTATGTGTTCTGTACCTTCACCTACTGTCAGTGATGTGGGATACCACAAACTTACTGAACTTCAATTTCTCATTTATAAATAAGGATAAAATTAAAATCATAAATAATCACATAAAATTGTTGAGAAGAGCTAACTAAATTGTGTCTATGACAAGAGTTTTATTAACTGGAAAACTCTATATATATGATTGTTGGTTCATTTATTCAAAAGAATCTTATTAAGCACCCGATTGAGTCACACTTAAGCTGAGAATTGAAGAATAAGTGCAGACACTTAAATAAAGGGAGAAAGGTGCATGGAAATATCATATACAGGATATAACATATGGTAGCTCATCACCCCCACACACACAACTCTAAGGCAAAGATGCAGGTAGGTATTGGCTGAGGAAGTTCTATTTACCTGGTGCTCTTCCCAGAGTTATGCAGTACACTAACTTGCATGGCTATATATCCTGTAGTGTGGTTCTGCTGAAACCAGAAAAATCTTGGCAATTTCCAGAAGTGAATGAAGCCCAGTGTAGCTTGGCTTTTGTGAGTTATTTTGGCAAAAACCTGGAAATAAAGAGGAAGGTTAGGTGAGATAATTCAGGTGTCTTGTAAGATCATTTTGAGAATGTTGAGAGTGTTGTACTTTATACTAGGAGATAGGGAAACATACTCAGTTGTTTGAAAAAAGATCAGAGCTGTGTTATAAAAAAGAATCATTTTAATAGTTGTGTGGTGAATGGATCTAGTGGGTCAAGTTTCCAGTTATAAAAAAATTTGTAGTAGTTTAAGCTCAAAATAACGGTGCCTTTGGTTAGGGATGTAGAGGTAAGGTGAAGTACAGGTTGTCAAGAAAAATTGGGGGTGTTATAAACAGGATTTGATAGAATGATAGCAGTGATACATTAAGCTAATTCAATAAAAATGTTTATCTATTACCTATCATATGTCAGGTGTTATGCAACATTAATTTAAGGAAGGCCCACTTAGACTAAGGTGCCCTTGTCCCTGGTTCCAAAGGGAGCAGAACAGGCCTTATTTGGAAATTATTGTATAGATTGGTTCTAACTTGTTTGGGGGCTACCTGAAGGATTAATGCAAAGCACTTGTCTCTCTTTTGCCTAACTCAGAACTCATTCAGCCTACAGAATGGGAGAAAATATTTGCAAATTATATATCTGATAATAGTTTATAATCTAGAATATAAAAAGAACTCCTCCAACTCAACAACAAAAAAGACATATCAATTAAAAAACAGGCAACAGATTGAATAGACATTTCCCCAAAGAAGATATACAAATCTCTAAAAAACACATAAAAAGATGCTCAGCTGATTAAGCATTAGTAAAATGCAAATCAAAATACAATTAGATACCGCTTCACACATACAAGGGTAGCTATATTAAAAATATAAAATGAGCAATGGAACTTTCACACATTGCTAGTGGAAAAGCCAAATGGTTCAGCTACTGTGGAAAACAGTTTGGCAGCTCCTCAAAAAATTAAACATAGAATCACCATATGACCCCACAATTCCACTTCAATTTCACCCGAGTGTTTACACAAAAGAATTGAAAACAGGTACTCAAACGTGTGCATGCATGTTCAGAGTGGCACTATTTACAATAGTCCTAATGTCTGTCAATAGACAAATGGATAAATGAATGTGGTACATACACTAGAATTTATTTGGCCATAAAATGGAATGAAGTGCAACATGGATGAACCTCCAAAATATTTTGCTAAATGAAAAAAGCCAAACACAAAAGGTCACATATCATATGATTCCAGTTATATTATGTTCAGAATTGATAAATTCATAGAAACAGAGAACAGATTTATCGGTTACAGGGGTCTGGGGGGGCATGTGATTGCTTAATGAGTGAAGGACTTTATTTAGAGTAAGAGAAATGTTTTGAAACTAGATAGAAATGGTGTATGTACAACATTCTGAAAGTACCAAATGCTGCTCAGTTTTTCACTATTAATGGTTAATTTTATGTTATATGAATTTCACCTCAATACATTATTAAAAATTAAGCAAAAACAGAATGTGGATTGATATTCAGGTATGTACATAGCTCCTATTCCTTCAGTAATGAACCCAACACTTTTCCCAGCCTATGTAACAGCTCAGAAAGTAACTGTAAACTAAATTATTATTTCTCTTGTAGAATGGTTGTCTGATGTACAGCACAAAAAGTAGTCGAGCCTTTCTCCTCATACAGACTGAACATCAGAAAATTTGTTCCACTACAAAGCAAACTGCTAAAACAAATAGTTGAATTTAATTGGTAATCTCTATTAAAACACATTGATATCATGCAGTGTCTAATACAATAATCTGATTAAAAATTGATGGTTTGGTTTGCTTTCTGTTTTAGAGTGAATTTTCACATGTCATTGATAATGTTGGCTGATATCTTTCTAGTTGTGATTTTTTTTTTCTTGTGAGGTGAAGATAATCAATTCAATGAAATTTTTTACTTGGTGCCTATTTTCTAAAATAGTTTGAATTATTAGAGACGGCCCTGTACTTTATTCAAAACACTGCAAAATCATCTACGACTTTCTGTCACTATTATATGAATTTGTAATTGGTGATACATTGGTCTTAAAGTCAAGGAAGAGCAAACTGATCAGCTTTCTAATAAAATTCAACCTTCAGATATTTATTAAATTAATTACTATTTGCCTTAATGAACCACTTTTAAATTCTTGACCTATTTTAATGAATTGCAGATACAATGAAGCACAATAAGAATAACAGAAAATGCAAATTTAAAACTACAACAAATAAAATGTTAAGGAAATTTTTTCTATTACTTGAATGTTAGTTGAGGCACGCTGACTAGCTCATGAGAAATATTATGATTAAAATAATTATTTAAAAATATAGAAGTTTCCATGAAAATGAAAAACAATCTTGCTTTTCAAATTTATAAAATGTACGTAAACAAAAACAATTATTGATTTTTATTTTCTTCTGAACACAATAAGCCAGCTGGGAACCTCATGATGTGATTTCTAAGACTATCTGTGATTCATGGGCCATATTTTGAAAATCAGTCCCCTAAATGATGTATGTGTTATACAGAAAGTCTAGATTTTATTATTGCAATCATATTTTGGGTTCCTATTATGGGCAATCATATTTTGGGTTCATATTTTGGGCAATCATATTTTGTTATGCTATAGTTACAGACACCATGGATTTCCTACTACATGTAAATGGTTACCTTCTGATTCTAAGTAATTCTGTTTTGTTATAAGACTTGTTGAAAGAGAGTGCAGAGGTCAAAGTACTTACTCTGGAACTTTTCACTCTTCACACATGCCTTGCAAGATTCCCAGTGGCCCCTCTACCTCAAATGTAATGCTGGGAAAGATGCCTAAAAGGAATCCTCGTTTGACTTGTTCTGCAGTCTAGGAACTAGGTCGTATTTACTAAATGAAGGTAAATGTTGCAGCAAAACCATCCTATTTAATGACTGAACAAAACTTTTAGGTCAGTTGACCTCCAGCAAATCAATAGCTTTGCATTTTCATTCTATAAATATTTTTGTGTGTTTCCCATGTGATGTGCACTGTTGTAAACATTCAGAATAGCAAGTCTGCAACTTGTCAAACACTAACAAGATTTTTCCAGAATCCCTAGAATAACCTGAATTACCATGTTGTCGCCTACAAAATCCTTTTCCCCCTCTTCTGATTCAATAACCATTTAAATTCATATTAATTTCTTATTTATTTTTACTACTCTAAATGAAGTTTGGGAGTCAGGCACTACATTGCCTTGTTCATAGTTAAATCCCCAATATCTAACAGAGTGCTGACTCACACGAAATAGATGCTCAGGAACTCTTTGCTGAATAAAAAATGACTTGTAGAGTAAAACTGAATTGATTGTGACTTTTGTTTTACTTTACTGTTTAAGGGGAGAGATAAGTTTAGATAACAAAATAAAAATTAATTAATTTAGAATATAATAAAGGAAAAGAAAGATTTTTCATTTTAATCCTGTAGGTCTAAACAACTCCTGGCTTTAAGCTCTGTGTGACTTGTTTACTTACCGTCTATGATAATGTCCATAGGGTACTATATATCTACATATATATAGTGTTCACAGTAAGCCAAGTGATATCCTCATAGCTGTTCTGTCTTAAAGAACTCGAAACTCCTTATTAAATTAGCGGTCCAGAGGATGTTTACACTGTATGTGCTTGAATTTAGTTAGAGCAAGTGAGTGAATCATAATTGTGTCAAAGCAATTGAAAACCCTGAGGCACACAAGAAGTCATATGGAACTATGTATACAATGATTTTAATCTCACTGTTGTGGCCTCTCCCGATGCGGAGCACAGGCTCCAGACGCGCAGGCTCAGTGGCCATGGCTCACGGGCCTAGCCGCTCCGCGGCATGTGGGATCTTCCCGGACCGGGTCACGAACCCGCGTACCCTGCATCGGCAGGCAGACTCTCAACCACTGCGCCACCAGGGAAGCCCAGCTACTAATCTTATACTAAACTTTTAGTGCTATTTCTGATGTTCTTCCTAATAAAAAAATAAAGAGTTCAAAAACTGTTTAAATTATTTTCAACTCAATTGTTTTTCTATTATAAGATATAGAGCCAAAAGACCATTTCAATACAGTCTATATCTCATTTATAACCTAATAAGGGAAGACTGTATTTTCTATCAGGGAAATAATTAGAATTAGGCAGAGAGGGCAACAAAAGTATAATTTCTACATTACCTCTATCTCAAGTTTATTTTTGGTTGAGATTAGTTTTAAAAGAACAAGGCTCAGAAGAGGGGAGAAAATAACTCTGATTGCTCTGATTGAATTTGAATGAATTAGAATAATGAAGCCAGAAAAGTATGTTTCTGCCAACCCTTGATATGCTGCTAACCCCAAGGACATGTTTGAGTCTAAAATTAAATCAACTACAATTTGGATAATTTTCAGGATAAAACAGGAAAAAAAGAGGGGATTCTACTTCCAAGTAAGGTATAGAAAGCTTCAAAAGAGTGTTCCTCAACACCAACCAAGGAGAAAATGTCAAATAATCTACAAAATTATTATGTTTTTTGAGGTTGTAGAGTAACCAGGAGAACTGAACTCCAAACGGTGGCAAGCCTTTCTGAGGAGAGATGGGACAGATGGACTCTTTAATCTTTGGCAGAGAGTGGGGGGATATATAAGAGGGTTAGGACAAAACATCTAAGATTATAAGTGCATTCTTAAATACTGAAAACTTTTCCCTTAAGATCAGGAAAGCAAGCAAGGATGCTTGCTTTCAACACTTCTATTCAATGTAGTGCTAGCCAGAAAAATCAGGCAAGAAAAAAATTAAAAGACTTTCAAAATAGAAAGAAGTAAAATTATCTCTCCTCACAGATGACATGATCTTGTATGTTTAAAAAGCTGTAGAGATCACATACACACACACACACACACACACATTAGAGCTAATAAATGAATTCACCAAAGTTGCATGATACAAAACAACACACAAAAATTAGTTGCACTTTACACAAATAATGAATAATATGAGAAGGAAATTGAAAAAACATTTCCATTTACAATAGTATCAAAAATACTTAGGAATAAACAAGAAGGCACAAAGCAAAAGACTCTTAAAACTACAAAATGCTGCTTAAAGAATTAAAGACACCAATTAAAAAAAAGACATTCTGTTTTTTAGATTAGAAGACTTAATATTGTTAAGATGTCAATAGTACCCAGAGCAATCTATACATTCCAAGCAACCCCTACTGAAATTCCCATGACGTTTTCTTCCAGAGATAGAAAAATCCATCTTAATATTCATACAGAATCTCAAGGGACCTCAAATAGCCAAAACGCTTTTGAAAAAGAACAAAGCTGGAAGTACCACACTTCCTGATTTCAAAACTTACTACAAAACTACAACGTGTAATCAACACAATATGGTACTGGCATAAATATACAGACGTATAGACCAATGGAATAGAACAGAGAACCCAGAAGTAATCCTCACATATATGGTCAAATCATTTTCAGCAAGGGTGCCAAGGCTATTAATGGGGAAAGGAAATATTAATTACGTTAACAAGATATTCTGGAAAAGGCAAACTATAGGGACAGATCAGATCAGTGGTTTTCAAGGAATGAGGATGGGATTGGGGACTGACTGCAAAGGGACTTGATAATTTGTGTGATGATGGAAATGTTTCATATCTTGTTTGTGGCAGTGGTTACACAACTGTATACATGTGTCAAAACTCATTGAAATGAACACTGAGACAGGGTAAATTTTACTAACTGTAAATTATATGTCAATGAACCTTATTTTTTAAACGTCCACAAAAGGAGGGGGAAGGGAAGCTCCTGTGGAGAAAGAATTCTCAAAAAATATTGGGAGAAAACCTGGAGCTCTGTGAATTACAAGTGAAATACAGACCCCATGAAACAGAGAAATGATAGTGTGATGTTTAAGAATATAGATCTGAGGTCCAGATTGCAGACATTTAGATGCTGGTACCTCCACTCCAAGTGATGTTACCTTGGGCAAGTTGCTGAACTGCTCTCTGTGAAACAGGGATAATAATAGTAGTGCCTTCTTTGTAGGATTGTTATGAGGATTCAACTAATAAAATACTCAGATCAGTGCCTGACATATGGGAAACACAATGTAAGTGGTTTAAAAAATATTATGAACTAAAATGAATCATTGTCACAAACATATCCATTAATTTACTGAACAAAATTAAATAATACAAATCAAAGGCAGCCCTAAATATTGGGACATTGTAAAGTAATGGTTTGTTTTGAGAGAAGGAGATGTGTTTAATTTCTTTTCTTTTGACAACCAAATGTTTATAAGGACTGTGATGCATATTTGAGTTACCCAGTGCATTTTGATAATCATTATTACTTACAGATGATGTGGTTTTGATTAAAACAATAAATGGAAATGTGTTTAACCAGTCATTAAGCCAATATTTACTACTCTTTTTTAGGAACTTGGCATAAAGCTATGTTCTGGGGATACAAAGATGGGTGAGGTTCCAACACTGCTTTTCATGTGTTCACAGTCTAGTGGGGAAGAAATTTAGGTACACAATTAATTACAATACAATATGGAAGTACTGGAGGATAACATGTACACAATGAATTAGAGCTCTGGGGGGTCCTCACTAAGATTAAAACGAGAGAAAAAAGCCATAAGCCGAAGTTTCTGGTTCAAGATGGCGACCTAAGTGAATTCCCTGGTGGTCTAGTGGTGGAACCAAAATCCCATAAGCCGCATCAGCCAAAAAAAAAAAAAAAAAAAAGATGGCGACTTAACAGGACCCTGAACTTACCTCCTCCCACAGGCACACTACCAAGTCTCCAGCTACATATGGAACAACTTCCTCAGAGAAAACCTAAAAACTGCCCGAGCCACTCCTAGCATCCAGAGAGAGAGAGAAGGTCCGCATCGGAACGGGTAAGAGAGGCTGGGACACAGTCTCGCCGTAAACCTCACCACGCCCACCTCCCCCGCCCATGTGTGGAGACCCACAGCTGGTCACTGAGGAGCCAAAGGTTTGAACCCCACATTGGGCCTCCCTGACTTTTAAGACCTGCACCTGAGAGAGATGGGCCCCCAAAACATCTAGCTTTGAAAACCAACAGGGCTCTGTGCACAAGCCCCACGAGGCTATAGGGACATGGGCTCTTAAAGGGCTCGCCTGCTGGGACTCACCAGCCCCAAGGCTCAGGGCAAAGCGTGGATCCAGGGTGCCCGAACCTGGTGTGGAAGAGGCCCATTTGCTTGTTTGGAGTGTTGGCTGGAGGCAGCCATCCGATCTGATAGGCATTTGGGGGCCTGCTGGTGCTCTCCGGCGGAGCCTGGCGGCCGCCATCTTCACTCTCCTTCCACCGCCTCCAGGGGCCGGGATCCCTGATTGGAGCTTCTATGCACATCTGGTGCCCCATCTTTGCAGCTGCTGCCCGGGGGCTACTCCCTCTATGGCCAGCAGGGCTTGCTTCCTGGGTCCCATGGGAGTGTGGTAATCTGTGAGATGGTTCTGTGCCGACTGCCACCCAGGGCAGGGCGCAGACAGCGGTCTGAGGCGCCCCCCAGGCTCTCTGCGAGGGCAGGCTCTTTGCTGGTCCTGGAGCTTTGGCCGGAGGGGCAGGCATGTCTAGGGCGCTATGGACGTGGATGTGCTCTCGGGGCAGGCAGGCTAGTGCGTGTCGTCTTTGCACTCTCCCTCACTATAAGCTCGCAGGTGTCTCCCAGACAGGAGCTTGCACACTCATCTGGAGCCCCAATTTTGGGGACTGCTGCCCAGGGGACACCCGGAGATGGTGGCCAGTGAGGCATACGCTTGCAGTCCCATAGGACTATGTATACTTGCCTGCTTTAAAAGCTGCTGCCTGAAGGTCTGTCTGGCTTCTTAATCACATGACACAGTACAGCACATTACAAAAATCTAAATAAGAAAAATAATCTTTCACGATCTCACCAGCAATCCTTGACTTTTTCATTTATGCCACCCTCTAGTCTCTGTCCAGTTCATTTTCAGAATCTGTATTGACTTTTGTTTTCTTGTATGCTGATTTTAAAATACAATATTTATTTTACAGCAACAACAAAAAAATCTCGTTTAAAGAGCTATGCGTAAGCTGTACCAAACACAGCATTTGTTTCTGATATGTATGTCATGAATAAATTTACGAATATCATGGGTTTAAAAAAAAAAGCAGTAAGCCTGAAGTTAAAGGGTTTAGGCTTGCAGGTCATGGGGTGATGGGTCAACCCTGACTTCCTCCTTGAGTGACCTTGAGGAAATAATTTAATTCTTTATGCACAGTTTCCTCATCTTGAAATATGGAACATAATAGTAACTATACCATAAGGTTGTTGTAAGGATTAAATGAAATAATACATGTGACTTGCCTAGTGAGTAGATAAATCTAAATTTCTATAGATAAATGCCAATTATAGTAGTAGTAGTAGTACTTAGTTATACTATTTAACATATCATGTCATTACTGTTCCAGATGTCCCTCCTATTTATAAAGTGTTTCACATGTGATTGTTTTTCTTTTACTGCATCCTCAGTAATTATCCAAGTTAGAATGGAAGATTTTATTGTCTTCAACTTACAGATACAAGAAACAGGAAGAAAGTAAATGTCTCAGTCTATATAAAGATTTACATATTTTTCACCAAAGCCTGTATTCATTTTATTATCTCAGACTGAAAAGATTTTCTTAATTTTTACTATGATGTTGTACTCATAAATTTTCCTTGATACACTGTGCAATGCTACCTAAGACATAACATGTATTCACACACACACACCACACACACTCATAAAATCCCTGTTTATTTTCAATCTATCACATAGCCTATGGTTCTTTACTAAAGCTCTTGATTGATTTGAACTTCTTTTAGTCTGGCAAAGTCCATTTTTCCAGTTTTTTATATTTTAATTGGGTGTGTTTCATTACATTAAAAATTTGTCAGAAATCATAAGAGGAAAAATAGCAAAATAACTTTGAACTCTAAACTTGAGACTTTATACTCAATTCCATTGATAAGGACATAATGATAAAAGAAATATTAATAACAACAAGAATATTCTGTTACTGATCTGTCATGTCTTATTTGCCTTTAAAAAAAAAAAAGCCTTTTATTTATTCTTTTAAAAAAATATCCATGCTCCTTGACTAATGAGAGAGAGAGAAGTATTGTTCAATGCTACGTCTTAGATACCTGGCAGAGAAAAATGTCGGACACATAAAAAAGAAGCAGGGGCAGAGTAGGTGAAATATGACATGAGATTAAGTTCTTATATCCTGTTTAAATTTTTTAAATTAATTTTTGTCTGCTTTGGGTCTTTGTTGCTGCTCACAGGCTTTCTGTAGTTGAGGTGAGCGGGGACTATTCTTTGTTGCGGTGCGTGGGCTTCTTACTACAGTGGCTTTTATTGTTGCGGAGCACAGTCTCTAGGTACGCAGGCTTCAGTTGTTGTGGCATGTGGGCTCTAGAGTACAGGCTCAGTAGTTGTGGTTCCTGGGCTTAGTTGCTCCACGGCATGTGGGATCTTCCCGGACCAGGGTTTAGAACCCGTGTCTCCTGCATTGGCAGGCGGTTTCTTAACTACCGTGCCGCCAGGGAAGCCCTATCCTGTTAAAATTTATAAGACACAGGTTTGAAAAGACAAAGATACTGTTCGTAACAATTCACAGATTTAGTCAATTTAGTTAATTTAATCAAACTGTTTTTTTTCTTTATTGACTTCATGATACAACTACCAGCTCTTAAACTTGAACTTAGGATTTCAAATTTTGATTCTTGCATAGAAATTTGAGAAAAAAAAAAATCCAAGGTAGCATAGAGTAAAAGTCAGCAATATAAAAATAGTAAAATAATTGGTCACTGTGACAATAATTTTTTGTCACTGAAACAGTGTAGGCAAGGTACAGAGTTATTATTATATTTGAAATTCAGATATTCTGCCACTAGGAAAAATATTTGTTGGGAGTGGAAAAATGACTCCATGTGTTGTTAATCAATCATCCAGTTAGCTTCCTGCTGGTAGTTGTGTAGATCCATTACTGTTGTGAATATGTCACCTGTGAAATCAGGGCGAAAAGGTAATTAAACACACATTAACCAGACCTAGGGGTTTGAGCATAGCAATCTATTAATCAATATTGATTGAATATTATAATAAGCATCATGAAGGAGATGCGTTTTAGCTCTGTCTTGTAATATGCATAAGGTGGGAAGGGCAAGAAGACAATAGGGTGAGAAAAGGATACAAGAAAAATTTCAGCTAAAGGGAAGATGACATTTCCATAATTTCCTTATTCACTGTAGAAAACTGTATGTCTACTCATTTTTTTTCAGAATCAAAAAACTGAATATACCTGCCTTCTTTTCTCATTCCAGCAAATGTTATAAATATGAAAACATGCTAACATATAATTTTGAAGAGTTACTTTTAAAATGTGAGTTAATCTTAAAATAACATCAAGGAGTACTCAGTCATACATTCATTTAATTCAAAATTCCTACCCACATCTCACTTCCCATTTCCACTCCCTTAGTCCATACTTTCCTTTATTCAACCAATATTTCCGTGAATCTATTATGTGCCTGGCACTGTGCTGGGAATATAAGAATGAGTAAAACCTGACAGGAATCCCTGATTTCAGGAAGCTTATAGTATAATAATGGAGGCAGAAATTAATTAACTGATTCTATTAATAAATGTACAGTAGTCCCCCCTTATTCTCAGGGGATACATTCCCAGTTGGATGCCTGAAACCTTGGATAGTTCCAAGCCTTATATATACTAAGTTTTTCCTATATATACATACCTACGATAAAGTTTAGTTTATAAATTAGGCACAGTAAGAGAGTAACAATAATAACTAATAATAAAATAGAACAATCATGACAATATACTGTAATAAAAGTTATGTAAATTCGGTCTCTCTCTCTCAAAATATCTTATTATACTGTACTCACCCTTCGGCTTCGTGGGATGATGTGAGATGATAAAGTGTCTATGTGATGAGATGAAGTGAGGTGAATGACTTAGACATTGTCACTTAGCGCTAGGCTACTGTTGACCTTTTGATGATACATCAGAAGAAGGGTCATCTGCTTTGGGTGATCCTGGATCGCTGACCCATGACGATGTCCGTGGTTGGATGTCAGGAGAAGACAGTGTCAATAGTTGGGGATCCCAGGCAGGTCGCGGAGCAGGATGGTGCAAGATTTCATCACGCTAGTCAAAATGGCCCAGAATTTAAAACTTATGAATTGCTTATTTCTGGAATTTTTCATTTAATATTTTCAGATCAAGGTTGACGGTGGATAACTAAAACTGTGGAAAGAAAAAAACACAGACTGGAGGGACTACTGTAAATCCATATTTGAATTTAGTGCTAGAATAAGATGTGTGTGGTGTTGTCAGAGCATATGAAAGGGGGAATTGACCTAGTTAGGGAAGTTAAGGCTTCTTTGGGGAACTGAAAATTGAATTTCAATCTGAAGGAGGAGAAGAGATTAACTAGAAAGGGAAAAGCATTACATATGAAAGGCAAACCATATGCAAAAGTTTGTAGTAAGAGGAGGTGTGGGGGAGCCAGGTGTGGGGGACCTGGCTCTGGCCCTAAAGCTGTGCAGAGACAAGATGACTTGAGGCCAGAATAGGGTGGGGTAGGTGTGAACAAGGGCCAAAAACATATTGCCTTCAGGCCAAGTAGTCAGAGGCTTGGGGGCAGTGACCTGAGCATTTGGTCCAGAAACTGAAGTCCTAATCCAAAATCTTAATGCAGAAACCTCAGCCTCTGTGCACTGGTGCCAAATTGAATCTCAGAGACAAGAGTTTTGAGTGAAGTAGAAAAGAATGGCTTTATTGCTTTGTCACGCAAAGGGGGACACTGCAGGCTTGATTTGTTGAGGAGCGTTGCAGCAATGGTTCAAGGGTGGTATTGCTGATAAGATTAGGGTGTGTTCAGAGCCTGTACTCCTCTAATCTGGTCTCAGGTAATTTTCTTGTTGAGATTCTCCGGGTCCTTTAATGTAACCTTAGGTGGTCTTTCTCTGGTATGAAGAATGCTGACATCTTAAAGAGCTTAAAGACTTTGTTATGTGTATCCCTTGAGGTGGAACGAGGACCCTGTCGCAAGGCTGTACTGCTGTTTCTTGGCTGCCCTTTCCTTGTCTTTGCATCCCTTCCCTTCCCTTTCTGGATTAGCAACTGTTCAAATCTGCCCTTTGGAACTCAAGAAAGGTCATGGAGGCTGAAGTCAAGAAACAGGTGGACAGAAAGGTTTCTGTGTCCAGGAGCTCCGCAGGTTCCTGCTTGGTTTCAGTCTGCCAAGATCCAAGGCTACAGCAACCCAAACCTGCTTTTCCATTCTCCTCAGGGTGGTTGTTCTTCCCGGCAGCAGCAAGATGTCTAGAATATGTCCCAGGAGACCATCCCTGCCTATTCCTCAAGTATTTCCCCTGAAAAACAGCCTCAGGACGTTGCAATTCTTGATACAGCCTACTGCTAGCATCCTATGACAGGTGTTGGTTTCTTGGATTTTGTTTTTGCTTTAACTTTTTATTCAAATGCTTAGGATACAGATTGACTTTCTTTTGTAAATGGCTGTTTTACCTTTTCTGAAATAGGAACTTTATGCCCTCTGATAAACCAGAATGAAAACTCTCAGTTCTTGGGAGTTCCTGTACGAAGCTCTGGTCCTCACTGTTAGGAGCCAAGCTCCTCATAGCAGCTTCTTTATACTATTTTACTATAGGAACGGTGTTTTCTGTGGGGCAAGAAATTGACTTTGCAATCCCCTCTTTCTCCAGAGACCAAAATAAACCACTTTTACAAAGAGCTGCACTGTGTAGAACCCACTGTTTTCTAGCTTTCTGCAAAGTGACTAGGGACAAATAGGAAAAACAAATAAATAAGAAAACTAACACGGAAGCCATCATACTTCTCACGTCTCTAGAGAGAAGTATGGGTAACCTTTAGCTAAAGAAATTAAAAGTATGCAAGTTAACTACCTGGCTTGTTCAACGTTAGCTAGATTTTTTCACTTAGAGCTTAAACCCCTTTCCAAACCAACCATTTTGTATTAGTCCTGATATGCTTGCTGATAAATATGATGTATGCTCTTTTCAGACTTATACTCCATTGAGCTTGGGCATTTGGTACCTGGCAGTGAAAGACTATGCTTTCCCAACAGGTAGATCAAGGAAAGCAGGGAGGAGTTTGGTGCTAGGTGAGGCTGATTATTTCTCTCCTGGATTATTGCTGGACATGCTCCAGTTCAGCATAACACTAGTCTCTCTCCAATTCAGTCCTGGCATCTGTATTTTACTAAAGTAAACATGATCCTCTCCCCCCATGGTAAACCCCTTCCAGCACCCGCCATGGAGATAGCTTGCACTCAGGCACGGTGTGGGTCACCCCATTGACAAAACACATCCTGCCTTTAAATAACCTTTGAGTTTGTTACCCTCTTGACCCTGGATTGTTCTGCTACCAGCCTGACAGTCTAGTCCTCTGCTCAGTAGTGAGGTCCAGCTGCTCGCTGCTCTAAAGCCAAGAAAGAGGCAAGGTTAGTGGAAAGGAAAGTTTGCTTTATTTTGGATGCCAGCAGCTGCGGGGGAGGGCAGACTTCTGTCCCAAGGCTGACTCTGCCACTCTCACAACCAGTGGGCAAGAGCTTTTATAGATGGAGGGAAGGGGCTACATGCAGAAACAGCAGTCAGCTCGACAGTCATCTTGAAATTGGGCGTGCAGTGGTCTGACCAGTGTCATCTTGATTGTTTTAAGTACAGTTAATCTTCAGTGCAAGGGTCAGTTTGCTCCCATTTCTTTGAAGCCAGTTCTCGGAATTGTGGCAGCTTAGGTCATGGCTACGGTCTGGTCATCAAGTAGTTAACTTCTTCCATCTGGCGGGGGTTTCAGTATCTACCAGACAGCTCACAGGATAGGCTCAGAAGATTATCTCTAGCCCTTGAGGAGGAACTAAAGGTCCTTGACTACACTTATTGACTGAACTATTATTATTTAGCCTTGTTGGACTATTTTCCTTTGTTTCTGCATTTTCTCACTTCTCTGATTAAACTTATTCTTTGGCTAAAGTTTTTCCACAGACAAAAGGCAGGTGGAGGACATGGGGGGAAGGACCATAGGGTCCTGCTGCATTTCAAAACGTCACTCTAGTTGAGCCACTGGTGACTCCTACAGCAGAGAATCTTCACCTCTGGGCTTGCACCACTTCCTTTGACTCCTTTCTCCACAGCTCCGTGTACAATGCATTCCAAGAGACAGTGAGCTCCTCAGAATCCTGGGTCCCTTCTCACTCTTTTGTGTACAGGATAAGTGTCTGAAAAATCCTGGTACTCAATGAACATTTCTTGCCAAACTGAAGAATCATTTCAGTCTTTCAGGCCTCATTCTGATCATTTAGGAGGAATAATGTTGGCCTGAACTGTTGATTCAAATCAATTAAAAACTGGTTACTTTAAGAAGTATGATTTTTTTCATTACTAATTAATTATTACAGTAACTAAATAGTTAATGCTTTTGGTATAAACCCTGATGGAGTGTTTACTTCTCATATCTAATTCCTTTACTTAAATCTGAGATTATGAAATATTTTTATTACCATTAAAGTATAACCTTGAACATTTTCTTTACCCTCTCCGTGCCCCAGTTGTTTTTCATTTTTAAAGTGGAGAAAACAGTTTTTACTTCCTAGGGTTCTTAATGAAAATTAACTGGTTAACATTTTCAAAGCTCTTTGAACAGTCTCCAGATAAAGTAATCCCTTTACCAGTATTTGTTAAATGAGTACTAAATAAATGAACAAACAAGTCATTCCTCAACAGAGATTTCTGAGAAAGTAATATGAGCTCTAAAGAGTGTAAGGGTGGGGGCTTCCCTGGTGGCGCAGTGGTTGAGAGTCCGCCTGCCGATGCAGGGGACACGGGTTCGTGCCCCAGTCCGGGAAGATCCCACATGCCACGGAGCGGCTGGGCCCGTGAGCCATGGCCGCTGAGCCTGTGCGTCCGGAGCCTGTGCTCCGCAACGGGAGAGGCCACAACAGTGAGAGGCCCGCGTATCGCAAAAAAAAAAAAAAAATACCTTTAAAAATAAAAAATAGTGTAAGGGTGAATCCATTCTAAATGTGCTTCTCATGCTTTGATAGATCACTTTCATAACTATCCATATTTATCCAATGTAACTATACAAACCCTACTCCTTCCTCAGCCTTCACAATTCCAGGTACAGGGAGAGAATCCATGTTTTCATATTCTTTTCCTAAATTCATCATACTCTTGGGCTTAGCGGTGAGTTAGGTATTTTCCTTGTTGCTCATTGCCACTTTTGACCGTTGTTTCTTCTCTTTTACTTAAAAAGAGAGTTTTAAAGCTTATGCCATCAAAAAATACTATACTCCCTTCCTGTTAGAGCAGTTATTTACAGGACCCTGATCACTTTTCCTCATCCGTCTAATATTTTTTATAGATTTATTTATATTATTATTTAATTTAATGAATTTATTTATTTTGGCTGTGATGGGTCTTTGTTGCTGCGTGTGGGCTTTTCTCTGGTTGCAGCGAGCAGGGGCTACTCTTTGCTGCAGTGCATGGGCTTATTGCGGTTTAGTTGCAGCTCGCGGGCTCCTTACTTGTGGCATGGGAACTCTTAGTTGCGGCATGCATGTGGGATCTAGTTCCCTGACCAGAGATGGAACTGAGCCCCCTGTATTGGGAGTGTGGAGTATTAACTACTGTGCCACCAGGGAAGTCCTGCTGTTGTAATTCTTTAAAATTATCCATGCAGATGATTCTCTCAGTAATTCCTTGGCTTCAAAGTTCCTTGACTTTCACTCCTCCATAATACATACAGTCTTTCATCCTACTTTATGCTTTTACTCTTCCACTTTTGACTGACATTTTGACATTAACAACAACTGTATTTTCTCCAAATTTCAGTTTCCAGCATAGCACCACTTCCTGTTCTTTTGCACCACTGCCTCTAATCACCCACCTCCGACAGCTCTTCTACCCTTCTAACTTACATTCTGTTGATTCTACTACTTTTTCACTCTTTCTCTCTGACTTCATTCCTCAATTTCCTCTTTTACCAGCTTGGATTTCATGGTCTATCATTTATTAAAATAACTCCTTGCCCCCTCTCCATTCATTGTATTCACCTGGCAAAATCTAAACCTCGGTGAAATCAAAGTCATCACCAATCTCATGCCTGGTCTTTGGCAACTGAGCAGATTTGGGGAAAACATTATGACCGATTTTACTTCAAATTCATGATGACTATATTCAGGTGGGGAGCCAGTAACCACACTGTATTTTTTAATTCTTCTTATTTTCCTAGGTAACTACACTGTGTCCTCGTTTCTCAAACCTCCATCTTCTTCCCTTCACTCTCAGTGAGATTATTAGTTTCTGCTTCTAATTTCATTGAGAAAATATGAATAACCAGGAAATATCTACACACTTCTTCATCATATCTACCTTCCTACCAGCAAGCACATCTTGTTCTCTGCCTTTCTTTAATTTGTCTGTGTCACCATAAGGCCAGTTCCTCCACCTGTTCTTTAAATTTCATTCCCTCTCACTTACCAAAACACACCATTTGTTATAGGTTGAATTGTGTTCTTTCCCCAAACTCATATGTTGAAGCCCTAACCTCATTACCTCTTTAAAGAGGTAATTACATTAAAATGAGGTCTTTAGGATGGGTCCTAATCCACTATAACTGTGAAGATACTCAAATGTTTATTTGCAGACCAGTCATTCCCGCTTAACATCAGACTCATGTATAACAAAACGTCTACATGTGGCTGACTAATATGTTTCTCACATTAAACATGTCCAAAACAGAATTCTGTTTTAACCTGCTCTTCTTAGCCTCTCTCCCCTTAGTACATGACAACTCCATTCTTCCAGCAAAAACAAAGCAAAACAAAACAGAAATTCTTACTGTTATCCATGAGTCCTCTTAAAGTTCTCATACCCTTTATTGAATCCATCAGCAAATCCTGTCAGCTAGACCTCCAGATACCTGCAGGGCTTCCTATCCCACGCTGCTTTATTATCATCTGATTAAACACAATTTTCTCATTTTTCTACCTTCTCTCCCACTCTATTTAACTCTATGAAAACAGGGATTAGAGTCTGTTTTCTTTACTGCTGTATCTCCATGCCTAAAACAGTGCCTGGCACATAATAAATACTCAGTAAACACCTTGAGTAAATAAGTAAATAAGTCTATTAATAAGAATATGATACATTCCCCCATTTTTTGTGATATGCTTACATAACCAATAGCTTCTTGGCCTCCCTTTTACTGACAGCACTTCCTCAACAACACTGGTTAAATCTTACTTCCTGCCCTGGTTTCATGATAGACTGGTGTGGAAACTGACTTGAATATTCTGATCCCCGGGCAAACCTAGGATTCTGGGAGAATTAACACTTGAGAGGGCAACAGCTGACCAATAGGGGATGGTTGCTGATGCGTAAATGCCCCTGCTTCCATTCCATGAACTGTCTAAATCATATTTCACACAGTGCCTCAAACTGTCCACAGCATGAGCAAACCATTTGCCAATGATGGTAACTTATTGGTGATGCAATCTTGTATTCACTCTACTTTCTTCCTGGGGATCTCTTTCTGAAATAAACTGGCTGCACTCAAACCCTTGTCTCAGGTTCTGCCTTCTGGACAGAACCTAGGCTAATACAATTTTTCTGAGTTCCAAAGTATGCCCTGGTATATAACAGGCACTTAATAAACACTTTCAGAATAAATGAATTGTAGAATCCATTATAAAGGCAAGAACACTTATTACACATTTTTAGATGTCTTATGAGATCAAGTTTGTGTTATTTATGTCATCTCCTAGTGCTTCACTTATAACTGTATAACAAATACCAGGAACACAATGTCCCAGGAGTCAATAATGTTTTCAATTATTTTTTTTCCAAATTAAGAGGATGATGGGATGTTTAAATCTAAGCTTTAGAATACCTTCCATTTTAATGGAAAAAAGAGATGAATTACAGTATGAAAAATTTCATTAGTGCCTTCTACTAAAACCTACTCCATTGGAAGATTAATGGCATCTTGCATTTTAACTCTAAAACTCAAGAAACTCTTTTAATTTGCACTTTAAAAAAATTGTCTTCCTTCAGAACAATGTTTATAGTCATTGAATTTCTACATGCTACTCAATGGGTAAAATTCAAACCAAACAGTAAAAATGAGAGATAAAGGACTTCATACATCTTGGCAAAAGTAAGGTAAAGGACCACAGTTAGAGTGGCTTGTAGTGTTTCTAATTCCACATTTATTTTCTTTTCCCAGCGATAAAAAGTAAAATTATTTCCCAAAGTACTTCTGGCTGGTAGCAGCTGACATGAGGATCACCATTTCCTGGTTCTAGTTTGGTTAAATGAGGCTTATAGTAGAGACCTAGAAATATAGGCACAACGATTAAGTGCACAGAACAGTCAGTACCCTTCATACAACCCAACGTTTTCTCTAACCCCTCTTGTCACACCTGCAACTTCATCAGTTTCTTATGCACATCCTCCTATAAGTTTGTAAGATCTGTGCATGATAAAAGATAACAGATTCAGCTTTCTGGTATGCAAATGAATTTCTGCAATAGTAAGTGTCTTCTTTTGGCTTATTGAGGGCGGAAATGGGAGAGAGAAAAAAGTTACTCTTCTGGATACACAATGATAATGACTGAAGTCTCAGTTCAGATTCCTACCTGAAAATGTTACTGTCATTTTGCTGAACGTTTTACATTTAATTTTTTATTTTGGTGACAGTTCTATGATGAACTCTTCCGTTATCTATGAAAGTCTTAGCTGTTACCTTCTCATAGACTGAGTATAAACAGGCAAAATGGGTGGGTACAAACCTGGGCTAAAATTGAAGGTAATTACTAAAGATCCTCGGTGCACAAGTCTTTCTGTAGCCTCCTCTGGGGATTCTCAAAGCCTATTTGAATTGACCAAGACTTAGAAAGTTAATTTTCCATTCTGGGGTTTTTCTAATCCTAGATATCCAGTAAAAGTTTAGGGGAGTTTGTTTGTTTTTATAAGGATTAAGAGAGCAGCAAATGTTAAAATTATATTTATCTTTAACTAAAGTAGTTCTTAAGTCAAGTATGTCTAATGACGTCCTATTAAAGTATCTTGTCAATCATGAAGAGAAAATTAGGTGTTACAAGGGAACCAACCAACTTATATGGTCAGGTGACTTTATTTCATGAATGATTAAGAAGTAGTCTGTTGTCATGAAAAATGAAATAGTACCTTTGAAATATTTTATAACACATTGATAAAACAATAAACTGTATTGCACAGCTCTTTTGCTTTCAATACACTTTCCCATATATCAATGGTTTTGAACTGTCCAAAGCTAGGGCAAAAGGATTTATCCCTATCACACAAACTAAAGAATCAAGGCCGTCCTGAACTTTTAATCAGCTTGCTCAAGGCACAGTTTGTAAGTGACTGAGTCTAAGCTTAGGCTCAGGTTAATTTTAAATTTGTAAATAAACCAAACAGAAAAAGAATGAAGGGATAGCTGTTTTCTTAGTGGAAGCCCAGGTTTTGTTTCCCATAAAACATTTAAAATAAAAATAGAACATATTAATAGTCATTATTATAACATTATAACGTTATAATCATGAATAATGACAAAATGTAGCACAAACTGTTAATTAAATGAAAATAATGTAGTTAATAGTAGTTAATAATCCAAGTTAGTAAAAACTATTGTTTTTCCTACCAAATATTTATTACTATTATCATTCTAAATGACCCACTAGAACACTTTAAACTCCTAACTATATGCAGAAGTGTATGTAGCCACTTTAAATTGTGTGGTTGCAACAGTACACACACTTGAGTATGAAAAGAAGTATCACTTGTATTTAATTTATTTTTTATTATCCTCATGCTTTATATTTTTAATTAATTTTTATTGGAGTACAGTTGATTTACAACGTTGTGTTAGTTTCTGCTGTACAGCAAAGTGAATCGGTTATACATATACATATATCCACTCTCTTTTAGATTCTATTCCCATATAGGTCATTACAGAGTATTGAGTAGAGTCCCCTGTGCTATACAGTAGGTTCTTATTAGTTTTCTATTTTATATATAGTAGTGTGTTTATGTCAGTCCCAATTTCCCAATTTATCCCTCCCCCGCCCCTTTCCCCCTTGTCACTTTTTTAAAAATACAACCAAAGTTTTCTTGATATTACTTTTTCAATTAGCATACGAAAATTTTCCATTTTTAATTCAAGATTACAAAGTCACTGCTAGCATTAGGCTCAGTGTATTCAGATTTTAACTCAATCAATACAATATTTTTCTTTCTCCTATCTTCTTCCTCCCTTCTCCCTATGAACAGTGTAAATTTCTAGAAGCTTACCTATCTCTTGCATTGAGCAAAGGGCCATGGCTTTATATGACTTTCTCTAGCCATGCTGCCTTCAGCTTCCTGGTGGCTGGGCTGTCTTGATTTTGGTTATCCTCATATGTTGGCATCCATTAATAATATCCTCCATTCTTTGATAGCCTCTGCTCTGTCAGTCTACATTTACAATATCATCCAAATTCCTCTTCTAGTTGGCCAGTACTTGTGAGTTCAACTTGAGAATTGAACCAAGGTTACTTTAGCTTGCTATATCCCTCTAAGCTTAGTTAATCTTTTAAAAAAAAAATCTACCCTCTTGAAAGGCTGACCCTTTCTCAGGTACTGACAAGTACCTAAATTATAGTCATATTCCCTACAATGCTTTGCTTCTTTCGGGTTAGTCAGAATCTTCTCTCTTTTTGGAAAGGAAAATAACTTTTCAGTTGTCACATATTACAGAGTTTATGGTTTGTAATCCAGTCCCTCAGTCATATGCTTTCAGTTTTGATCATTAGAGAGTTTCAGAAAAGATTATTCTCTCACACCTGCAATCAAAAGCCATGGCTCTCAAGATAATTCTCCATTCAAGAGTGTGTCTACCAACCTGTAAGAATACAAAAATTGGCTCTCTCTAAGTCAGAAGGAAGTACAGTGGACCAAAAGATGCTACAAGAGGACAGAGAATGGAGATAAGAGAAGATCCCTCAATTAAAGCCCCTATATATTATTCCCTTTCATATATTCTGTTCCTTCTTATTGTTTAGACATTTATTTTACATGTTGATTAGTAGTATAATAACTCTTACATTTCTCTTTAAAGAAATGTTCACTGAACACTTGAAAAGTCCAGATGCTATGCTAGATTTTTTTTGGTTTCAACATGAAGATCACACAGTCTCTGTGTTCAAGATCCTCACAATTTTATTAAAGGTAGCCAGATAACAGATAACTAGAGTGTAATAGATTGAAGGCCATAACAATGAATAGAATAGTATGAATAGAGTGTTCAACTTAGTCTAGAGAATTCCATAAAAGCTTCATAGAGTTGGTCATGCTCAAGAGAGATCAATAGGAATTTCAAAGGTGTATCAAGGTAAAGTGAGCGAAATTATTTTAGAGATTATTGGACCAGGTTACTACTGTCTGACTAGAATTTCTGTGTTCCCATAGGACTTTTTGTGCCTTATCAGAGACTCACACATTTTACTTTAGTGTTAGAAATCTCAGAATCAAAAATAAATCAATGAGCAAATTACTCTAGGTTATCCTAAAACACAAATTTTGATACGTTGCATTCCTCTGCTAGGATGAACTGATCAACTGTTTGGCTCTGTTTCACAATTAATTGGTTAATTCAGTCAGACTGGCCATCAGATTAATTGACTGGTTAGATCAGTTATCAGGTTGAGTGGTAAATAGAAAAGATCAAATTGTATGTTTTATTTTAAAGGCAAAAACTTGTTTTTAAATTTTATGTTTCTTACGGTAGGACTGTTGATATTGGAAAAACATAAAATGTTTACATTTTTACATAGCACTTTCAATTGAGTAGTTATGTAAGTGAGGAAGGTGTCTTTGACTCCACTTTACTGATGGAAAGATTAAGGCACGTTGGGATTAAGTAAATTTTGACTGTAGTACTACTAATAAGTGACATATCTAGGAGTTGAACTCAAGGACTACTGACTCCAAATCTAGTATTGCTTTTCTCTAATTAGTGCAAAGGAATGGAATGTTGTGTGGAGTTTTAGAGCCATCAATAATTAAAAGATAGTCCAATTCATAAGACATTGTTATTTTAAACACGGAAACACTTTCTTGCCTTAATTGTTAGAGTGGGGTAATTTTTCCAGCTTTACAGTTGAGAAACACTTAAGGCAGATAGATGACCTTGCACAATAATATTAGAAATAAGGTACCATCAAAAAATGTGTCATAAATTATTATCATGAAACTTTTCTAAAATTAATTAGAGAAATATAAGATCTCATGTGAGCTTCCCTATAATATTAGTTGGGTGATATAGACTTCTAAGGCCCATATTTTTTCCTATTTAACCAGTTGAACAAGAGTATCAATTAAAGTACCTACAGCATGATTGGTACTTTTGGAGATGAAAAAAGAATGAAAGGTGGATTTTCTCTATTAAAAATTATTTCTTCCCTCCCTCCCTCCCTTCCTTCTGTCTTTCCTTCCTTCCTCTCTTCTTTCCACAGGGATTCATTGTATGAATCTAAATAGTAAACCAGGTCTAAAATATGATCTCGCTCCTGACAAAGCTTACAGTCTAGTGATAGAGATAGAATTTCCATTTATTAAAGAATTAGATAATTACATTCTGACCTGTGAGTTTCTAAGTAGAACTGTACAGCCATGTAGAATATGGAATATAACTGATCAGTTTAATTTGTTAATTGAATTTGAGCAGAATTCACAACTCAAACCTCTCTGGATAAGTGAGAGAATTAAACCTAGTAAGAATTATGATGCACTAGAGACCATAGGTCCTGTCTGGCCATGTTCCTCACCCTCCTGCGTTGCAGAGCATTGCTATGCAGAAATTCAAGCTCAGTACTGCCAAATTACCAACTTTTCTAAGTATCTGAAAATTAAAGTTATTGTGTGAAATCTCAATTTTTAAAGATGACAAATCAGACTTTTGGAAAAGATCCTATTATTAAAATAGAATAATCATGGCCATCGGTTTGCAAACTATTTTTTTTAATTTACCTAAGTTTAGGAATTATAACATGTGATAACATTTTTTAACCAGACCACTTACAAATTTGATGATAATTGAACTTGTTTTTGGACCTAGGAAAAGTGCTAAACTATAAATTGAGAAGGAAAACAATAAAAAGAAGAGAAGAGGGGAGGAGAGGGAAAGAAGGGTTTGAGAAGGGAAGGGAAGAAAAAGATAAGGGAGGGGAGGGGAGGAAAAAAATCCCTTTGTTCAGGGCCTGTGTGGTGGCTACATTTTCACCCTCAAATTTGTTAAAACGGGAAAAAAGTTTGGGTTAATTTTTTAAGGAGTCAATTAAAGAAATACTCTCAACTTGCATTTTCTTATGAGTGGTTAACAGATGTTTCCCCAAGTTTGTGAGTTTACTTAAGTGTCAGAGGCTGGACATTTGTATATAAAATCTCTCTTTAGTCAAAAAGAAGCAAATTAGAGGAACCTCTTACCAGTGTAAATATTTCAGACTGTAATAAGCTCCATAATGCCACGGCATAAAAATGCTTGGCCAGAACACATTAACTTGTTCTCTCTAATTTCAGTAACAGTAGAATTTTCTCTTTTGAGTTTGAAATAACAAATCACACTTAGCACAGAAGTTCTCTAAATGTAGGAATCTTTTTAAACTCTGCCTCTTTTGCATGTGAACTTCATTCCTAAGTAGTTAAAAGACAAACTATTAACTTTGTCTTTCACTTCCTTTGAGTCATGACTTGACTTTCAAAACATTTTGGTCAAGCAGACTCAAAGTCTCCTCGCAGAAGAAACATTGAGGAATAATGTACTTCTCTAGCTTTTCAATTCCCCTTCAGGGCAGGGCACATCCGACTGACCCTGGCTTTTGACAAACCTTAGCTGAACAAAATGTAACAAGCTTGTCTGTTTTGAGCAGAATTTTCTATTCTGACAGATACAGCTCAGGAGCATTTGATGTCTGCTTGCTGGTCATAGATAATGGTGCATCTTGGGACCATTGTCATTCCTGTCAATAAGAAGGCCTGGGGGGACATGCAACAAAGCTACCTTTTGATTCACCATTTTTCCTTCCTTCCCAAGACATTTGTAAGCTTGTGGTCAGCTAGGTCATTTTATTTTATCCTGATGTGCCTTGATAATAGCATGATGTCTACAAAAAATTTGACAGGCCATCGATGTCTGTTTCTCTGACTCCTATGTTATTTTTCAGTCCTTCTCAATGTCAAACATACTTCGAAAGCTACTGATTATGTTGGTTGGGGTGTATTTGACAAGACATCTATTCTTTGATAAAATTAAACTCGTGGGGGTTGATCTTGGAATTTAAGGTAATTTCTTGAGCAACACAAGAGACTCTGTCATTCTACTGCTGGCACTCGAGATGTATGAAAAATTGTGAATTCTTTTTAATTCAGATAAGCAATGTTTTTTAGTATAAGTTTGGAAGACTAGAACAAGAGGAAACTGGTAAGTGAAAAAGGACAAATTAGGACTGTGTCACATTAAAGAGGGACCTACTCTCCCATTTATTGAATTAATAAATTCTGTTACAATTATGGATAATACAATATGCAGGTTGTTTATATATGAAAAGAGGAGTTTACATATAGGTCAGTCTTAGTGAAGACTCTGGTCATTGTTTTCTATTCTTGAAAACCAGTTGGAAGTATATGTTAAGAAATATGTGTGTGTTTGTGTGTATGTGTGCACACATATATGTATATATTGTGTAAACATTTATACACACATACATATATATATAAACACAAGATATACATATATACACATATGCAAATACACATATTATGTTATGGAGCATGTATTATGAAATAAAGAAAAATATCATTGCATATAATATGAATATCAAAGGGAATATACAAGTCATGATGGCATGTTTTCAAAGATAATATTGTATCATAGGGTTTTAGAAGGGTTTTCACATCTTGTTTCTGGTCAGATTCTCTGGGTCTCATTCTCCTCACTTTATAGATAAGTAAACAAATGCTTGGAAAACTTTGTGAGTTTTCCCACTGACACTTAGAAATGGACAGGCTGAGAAATAAAACCAAGTACTTTGCATCAACGCCAAGGTTCTTTGCATCACAACACAATAATGTGTGCAAAGTTCTTGGCACATACTAAGAGCTCAATAAATGTCAGCTAGCATTGTCAGAATTACTTGGTAGATATTGAGAAATTCCTGTAGCTTACTGAATGATTTCATATCTCCTATTGGGAAAGAGGAAATTTTTTCCCTAAATATAATGAGAAAAATTATTCATTCATATACAGAAAAAACCAGTTTTTAGCACAATTGCATCCTGGTATTCTAGCACAATAGTTAACTTAAAAAAATCAAATCTAAATAAGTATTAAGTTGGAAGTAACTATTTGCTTAGCTTTCTGATGGACGAACAATTTATTATTGATAAAAAATTAAAATGCTAGCTGATTCTTCATCTTTATATGGTATCATGGCCTTTGAATAATAACCAGAAAATTATTCTTGGAGGTTAAGTATATATTTTAAGTTACCATCAAAAGGAATGTTATGTATCTCTTTTCCCTTTAGGAGACACTTTTTGTCTAATTCCTTATTCTAGTGAATTTCTCAAATCATCACGTTCTACAGAAGGGTCCCCTTGTGTCTTTGACTGAGTATTGATCTGTAACTGTGAGAAGAATCCACAGGAAAAGAACCACTAGAATGGAGTAGACATACTCTGGTCAAGGAATGGGTCATAATCTCAAAAACCATCATGGCAAAAATCTTGTAATAAATGAGACAGTCCACAGAATGTCACTTTGGTGGGGGGGCAAAATTAGCCATGGACAAAAGGCTTTTCTGTGTCTTCCCTAAAAACTTAAAATGAAGTTTCAAAAGGATCTAGCTTACTCCAAGAACTTAACTTGGTGACTAATTCCTCCCAATTACTTCCAAGGACTGTATAGGGATCTGCAACCTGAGAAAACTTTCCCATGTGGAACCCCCTTCTCAGCCCTTAGGTATGACTTTCTCCCACTCTGCTAAGTCATTTGTTATTTTCCATGTTCTCTGGCATGAGATAGTATTGGTTGAATAGTTAAAGATGTCTCCTAGCTTTGACAAAGTCAAGTTTTTATTTCTCTTTCTTGTTCTTCTTGTAGTTTTAGGATGAGTTTTGAAAAAGGAAAGGGAATAAAAAGGCATTTCTCACATATTGAGATGTATTTTTACTCCTGATCCTACTTTGTCTCTGCATTCCACACTATGATTCAGTTTAGAGTTAGATATTTTTACTTGTATAGTGAAGATGATATCAGGGTATTTTTACAGTCTTTGGAGCTAAGATGCTCTAGATTTCTTCAAATCATCACTTATTCTATTTCAAGTTTTTCTTCAAAATAATCACTATAATAGTCAGGGCTTATTAAGCATTTATAGTTTTCCAGGCAATGGTCTGTGGACTTAACAAACATTGACTCTTCTGTTATTTGGAGGTGAATAATATTACCCCAATTTAACTGATAACATTAGAGAAAACCGAGACAAAGAAATCATTAGTAACTTGCCCAAGGTAATACAGTTTGTAAATAATGGCACTATAATTTGAACCCAGGTAGTTTGACTACACATCTTTTAAATACTATTCTATGTAATATAGTGGAAATGGGAAGTAGGATTCAATTTACCTACACACACGTGTGTGTGCATGCACAGAATTCAATTTTCAATGTATTTTCCCTTTTTTCCTTTCTGACATTCCCCACAGAAATAAATATAAGAATTTACAGGAAACTTTGGGGAAAAAATAAACACACAATGTTAGAGTAAATTATATTCATTTACCATACATGCTAATCTTGTCTCTTTAGAGTGTAAGAATCTATTATGAGGATCTCGAACTCTAGTGGAACACTGAGGAGAGAAGCTACTGTACAGCAGATAAATTTGCTGATGACAGGGGGACAACCTGTCAGTTCCCCAGATAATCTAGTTATCTTGGTTGATTAGACTAGAATATGGTCCTGATGTTTCCAGCAGAGGCTTCTTCCTTTCTTTCCTTCTGTAAAGCTTGATTGAGCTTCCAGCAAACGCTGGGAATAAATTAATAAAATAGGCCCAATCTCTGGCCTTATGAAGCGTGTGGTGAGAGGTTAGATAACCAAGCAACATAAACTTGTTTGTATAATTACTGAAGTGGTATATCCTACAAAGGAAAAGTAGAGGTACAATGGGAATGTAAAATATGTTAGCTAACCCAGTCTTTTTTTTTCTATTATTGAAATATAGTTGACTTATGATATTAGATATTAGATTAGTTTTAGGAATACAACATAGTGACTCAATTGTTTTATACATTAGGCACTGTACAAAGTTATTACAATATTATTGATTATCTGGCTGCACATTACATCCCTGTGACTTATTTATTTTATAACTGTCATTTGTACCTCTTAATCCCTTTCACCTATTTTGCCCATTCTCTCATACCCCTCCTCTGGCAACCACTAGTGTGTTCTCTGTATCAGCTTTGTTATTTTTTTTCCTGTTTTGTTTTTTAGATGCTGTATATGAGTGAAAACACACACTATTTTGTCTTTCTCTGTCTGACTTATTTCACTTTGCATAATACCCTCTAGGTCCATCTACATTGTTGCAAATGGCAAGATTTCATTCTTTTTTATGGCTGAGTAGTATTCTATTGTGTGTGTATATATATCACATTTTCTTTATCCATTTGTCTATTGATGGGCACTTCCATATCTTGGCTATTGTAAATTATGCAGCAATAAACATTGGGGTGCATGTAACTTTTCAAATTAGTGGGTTTTTTTCCTTTGGGTAAATACTCAGACATGGAATTGTTGGATCGTATGGTAGTTTTATTTTAAATTTTTCGAGGAAACTCCACACTGTTCTCCATAGTGGCTGTACCAGTTAAAATTCCCACCAACAGTGCACGAGCATTCCCTTTTCTCCTCATTCTCACCAACACTTGTTATTTCTTTTCTTTTGTATGAGAGCCAGTCTGACAGGTGTGAGGTGCTATCTCATTGTGGTTTTGATTTGCATTTCTCTCGTGATTAGTAATTTTGAGCATCTTTTCATGAAGGCCCGAGAAAGTAACAGTTAAACCGAAAAATAAAGGATGAGAAGAAAACTCTCCTTTCGTGGATTTGTGAGAAATTTCTGGATTCGCAGACTGTAAGTCAAGTAAAACTTCTAAAAGAGGCTTTATGTCCTTTAACACAGAGTTTCAGGGGAAAATTTTCAAATGAATTAGCACTACAGTGTAATTTATGAAAGCTTTTATACACTTTAGAAAAGTGACTTAACCTCTCTGAGATTCAGTTGTTTCGTCTGTAATTGGTTTTAATAAAATTTCCCTCTCATGTTTCTTGAGAGGATGAAATAAGATACCTTTCACAGAGAACAGGACAGTACCAAGCACATAGCAGGAATGTATAATTGTTTAATTCTTACCCAATTTAAAAAATCAATCATTCTCTTAGCTAACATAAGGACTTGTCATCTCAGTCCACAGTCATGCAAATAAACTATTATATTCACCCAAACTACCAGAACAGCAGCCCTGTTACACAGTAAGTCCCCATTATGCCAGTAGTGCTGGTCCTATTTCTTTATGAGCAGCTTGTTCACTTTGTGATATCAGGGTTGTTATTTTCACTCCTCTTTAAAGTGAAGAAGACAGTGGAAAACTTAGGAAGAATAATAAGTTGTTGAAATAACGAGGATCAGGTTGCCCTGTATATTTCTAAGCTTACTCACATCTTCTATCCAGGACACACACTATGCTTATTTCCTTTATTTCCTAGTTCTTTCTTCCACGTACTTCTTGTGACCCTACACCACGTTTACCTCCACTCTCACTATGAACCCTATGTGCCAGTGCTTTACAATGTTTGTGTTTTGCAAGGTAATAGTTATCTAACGATGAATCCAAGTCGATAGGTTAATATGAGTATAGTGAAAGTTAGGTCAACTAGATCTTTTACCAGTAGACTTCTGCTTACTTTGTTCCTGTAAAATATTGCCAGATTCTGAGTTCAATAAAAATGGAATGATTTTACCTATATATTAGTATTTGTATCTGTTTCCTCATCTATTAATATATATAGTCTTTTATTGCTAATATTTTCAACTTTATCTGTTAGGCTCCTCCATGTTATCTTTGGATATCCCTGGCATATAAAGATGATTAAGCAAAAAGAAGTGTAAAAGATCACATATTTGTTCAAAATTGCGTAGGAAACCATCTCAATGCCCAAGTTAGACTAGGGGTTTGGGAAATATCTATAACTCTTTTCTCATATCAGTCAACTGCTTGGTGTTACCTCTGATGCTGGTTCTCATTAATTCTTACTGATTATTTGAAAGCACTTCTGTCTACAACCTTGTCTAAACTTTATTCTCTAACATCATCTCTTAGGGCTTTTTCTTATATACAGTAGGCTAAGGTTTCTCAATAATTTAGCATATGCAAACAATTTTATGGATGTTTGGCAAAAAAAAAAAAAAGGGCGCCAATTTTATCCAAATTAAAAAAAATTATCATGATGTAAACTTATCAAAATAAAGCATGATGTTATATCATAGTATTATTATAAATAGTATTAATTATTAAATCGGAGAGCAAGATTACTTGGTTTTTGGTCTTTCACAAAGGTCTCTACATCTGGCCTGTTGACAGCTTGGGCCATTTGTCAGTGTCCACGTCCAGTTAGCTTCTCTTATAACTCTGTATTTTTTTTTCAGCAAGGCAACTTTAACTCATGATTATAACTCTTTGGTAACTAATCAATTATTATTGAATATCTAGTATTTGCTTACAGTCTAGATACCTAAATACATTAAGTCCATAGGATATAGCAGACAAAATTTCTGGCCCTTGAAAAACGTGTAAGTTAAAGAGGAAAGACAGACAGTAAATTATATATGTAATGAATAAGTAGATTATTGAGTCCATTAGAAAGTGATGTGTTATAAAATAGTAGAACAGAGTAAGAGGGATAACAAATGCTTTGTGAAGCATATAGAGACAGAAATTTCAAGTCAGTCCTCATTGAGAAGGTGAGATACGAACAAAGCCATGAAGGTGGTGAGAAATTAGACAAGTGGATATCTCTGGAGTAAGAGTGTCCCAGGCACAGGGAACTGCTAGAGTAAAGGCTTTGGACTTGGCAAGTCCAAAAAGCAGTGAGGCTGGATTAAAGTGATAATGGGGAAAAATAATAAGACAATAGACATTTTGATGAAGAATGGAGTTCTCACAAAAGACTACTTTCAATGCAGTAATAAATACTAAATCAAGAAGCATATCATTTTCATTTTCAAGAAATACAGCACAATGATAAAAATCACAATTAACATGTAATTGTCATGAAAATACCTATATTGAGAGAGTTTGTAATCTTTTAACTACATTTTTGTCAAGTTGAACTAGACAGTACATAGTATATGGACAACATTTTTTTTTTTTTTTTTTTTCGGTATGCGGGCCTCTCACTGTTGTGGCCTCTCCCGTTGCGGAGCACAGGCTCCATATGCTCAGGCTCAGCAGCCATGGCTCATGGGCCGCACCGCTCCACAGCATGTGGGATCTTCCCAGACCGGGGCACGAACCCGTGTCCCCTGCATCGGCAGGCGGACTCTCAACCACTGCACCAGGGAAGCCCTATGGACAACTTTTGAGAGCAGTAAAGACTATAAGAAGACAAAAAGAATGAACTCAATATGCTATTTACTTCCATTTAGTACTAAACTACATTTCTTCGTATTCTGTTACCTCATTTTTATAATATGTAACTAATTTATTTTTTCAGTGCGTGAAGGATATCATTAGGTGATGGTAAAGATTAAAAAAAGAAAAGTGATTATCATTTTTACCATAGAGTCCTAAGTAATACTGAGAGCTCATCCTCAAGCTAAAAACACTCACACGATGTCCAGAAAATGATAGCTTCATGCTATTCAAGATGTGCATTACATCTTTTTGAGCTTTCTTCTTGAAATTAATCATAGCAAGTATTTTTTTCTGCCATTTTCAGTGCCTTGAAAGGCCAACTTTTTGTCTCATCCCTGATGCACAACTTTCCCCTCAAAATAGCATACTTCAGGGTGAAAAATAAAGGTACATCCTGCCCAAAGAAGTACACATATTGTACATAATTGTGCAATTGTGTAGAATAACAAGGTTGTACATAGTCTCAGTTTTCAAAATTCTATTCTACATGGAATTAAGATTTTCAGATACATTGTTGAATGCACATTGATCTCTGCAAATAAAATGATGTAGGAATCATCATTCAGGTGTAAACCCTTTTATTGAGTTTCCCTTTCTTGTCAAACATGTACTGCAGTGGTCCATGAGTTCTAATCCCAATGCATTTTGAAATCCATGTGACAGCTAAGAAAATTGCCTTATTCTAAATAAAATATTCCTTTTTCTGTAGCATGATTTTTTTAGTGATGATCAAAACAAAAACCTTCTTCCTGAGGCTTACATGTCACCAGTACATTTTCAAGCACTGAGCCTCAGTGGTTCCCTCCAGCTGTAAAGCAAGGTGTCGGTACATATCCATGACAGTAATTGTTCCTTTATACTACATTCTGTTGAAATGATACATTACTTACCCAAAGGGGCATGTGACAGAGAAGATTTTCCAATGTTTCATTCTTTTTCCTCTCCTAGAATAACTTTGTCTTTAATCGTTTGCTAGTTTCTTTTTTTTTTTTTTTTTTTTTACGCGGGCCTCTCACTGTTGTGGCCTCTCCCGTTGCGGAGCACAGGCTCCAGACGCGCAGGCTCAGCGGCCATGGCTCACGGGCCCAGCCGCTCCGAGGCATGTGGGATCTTCCCGGACCGGGGCACGAACCCGTGTCCCCTGCATCAGCAGGCGGACTCTCAACCACTGCGCCACCAGGGAAGCCCCGTTTGCTAGTTTCTGAGAGGTCACTGTGCTCTGTTAAAAAAAAAAAAATTGTGAAAGCATGGAAGGCATCCTGCCCATGTTTCATAGCAGATAAGGCAGTGAGTATTAGAGACTGGTGGGTTGATGGCCCAGTAAAATCTTATTTTTCCAATATACATCATTGCAATTCGTACTTTTAGTCTTCCATTGTGGGTTCTTGAGAAATTCCTCAGACTTTCAGAGTTACTTGGTCTAGTACCTGATAGGTTTCCATTGTTTTCTGACACCAGTGTCCTATTCATGGTATGTTTTCTCATATTTACTACTTTATTCCCCACTTTTAGGTATCATTTCCCCCTTTTGAATCATTGATCCATTTTCCTTAATTGGTGATGCAAAATAGCACAATAATAACAAAAACCAAAATTTAATAAATCTAACAATAATATAGATAAGACATGAAAACACCTCAGTTGAAAGAAATTGAACCCTATTCACTAAATACTGACTGAAAGCATAATCTTTGCCCATGATGGCCATTAAAATATAAATATTAAGAACTAAGGAAATTTCTGCAGAAAACTTATTTGTGCCATTGTATGCATTAAACTACATTTTTAAATTGCCAAGAAAATTTAGCATCACTTAAGAGGCCACTGGGAATTACCATAGTCAATATTACAAATTTTGAGGAGAACGTTCTATGCTTTTGTTGAACTAGACCTTTCTGTGTTACTGAATAATAGCATATATATATATGTGTGTGTGTATACACACACACACACACACACACACAGCTGATATTGTGGTCTCAATTTGAAATACCTCTCTTCCTCCCCTCTTCTTTCCCTTTTCTGATAATTAGAATTCATCCTAATCTTCAAGGCTCAGTTCAAATGCCATTTTCCCCATGATTCTTCTATATCTTGCTTGTTTCTTCCAAGCAAGAACAAAACCTTTCCCTGTACATATAGCAAATAGTTGGCTTTTCTCTTATAGCACTCACCATATTTTGTACTGCTTTCTTTCAATCACCTTTAGGGTAAGAAAATCAGTTTTTCAGTGTTACAGTTAATTACTTGTAGAGCAAGGACCAGACCTCAGATTTGTTAGCTCTCAGTCCAGTGGTCTATCTACTACAAAAAGCTGCCTTTACATCTCTGTCAAATGGATGTTCTATTTCTATGATTTTTATTTCTTACTGTTTTATTTATATTTTTATGAGTTTTCTGTTCCAGGATCCCCTCAGATTGTATTTTACTGGCAGAAGAGATAGTATTTATTATTGTATTTTGTGAAAACCTCAACAATACTCAGCAATAAATTATGTCTAAACAATGATAAAGAAAAAAGAAGATGAAGAGCGAAGCAGAGGAAGGAAAAGAAGGAGGGAGAAGAGAAGGGGTAATAACCATAGAGCAAATATTAATGCCATCTCTTACAAAGAAAGCACATTTCAAGAATAAACAGGGGTTCTCTACTCCTACCTTTGACTTAGAAGAAGGGAGGGGGAAATTAACAAATCCATAGAGCAAGTAGTGTTTGTCAACAACTGGGAACCATCACTGGGTGGATTTAGCTTCCTAATCACATTAGTGGGAATGACGGGAAAATATTTGGCAGGGAGAGTAATGTTAGTAAATAGTTCTCAAGTGACTGAGACAAATGGTTGCTTTCAATCACAATCTTCTGAACATCACTCAAGACTGCATCTTGTAGAACAGTAGCTTGTATTCCTTATACTGTGCTTTTATTATTCTCTCTCAAATTCCAGTTGTCTGTTTTCCTGTTTACTCCAAATATGAATTCAGAATTTGTTCCCTTCACAACTGTGATTGCATTTGTTCTGTTTAGGTTTATTTTCTTCACTTGTAAGTCTCCATTACATTTTAAGCTCTTCAGTGGAAGTTTCTAATTCGTCTCAAAGTGGCCAGAGGGCAAGGCAGTTACTTGATTCTTCACACATGGCACTATTAACCCCAAAGAGCTGGCTGAAAACCCAGCACTATTTCATGTGTTTTGAACAATGCAAAACTTTGGGGGACTACCATCTTTGTAAATCATATGTACTCTGGAGTTTACTTTGAACGGACACTGTTTATCTTCTGCATTTGCAGAAATAAACAGAAAAAAACTTTAAATACTAACGATTGCATTTGATTTTTGATATTCCTTGGCAACTAATCACAACTCCTCTGAAAGACTCTACCCATGACATGTAAATATTTGACAAGAAGCTAAAATATAACTATCTGAGCCTCTTATGAATTTAATGATTCCTGCATAGAGAGCCAGAAAGCAGACTGAGAATAAAATATCATTGCAGAAAAAGGGGAATGGATAATGAGGTTCACCAACCAATATGTTGGCACTCTTAATGGCCTTCTGTGTGTGCTGCTAATGGGAAAATTCTGTATTGATGGTTCCTGTTTATGTTATGCACTATAAAGTTTGGAAAAACACAAGTTTTATTCAGGCTATACAGCCAAAAGCTGTCACACAAATAACCTTCCAGATCTCTGTTACTTTTCTTCTATAAGACATGTCTACCTTTGGTTTTATAGTGCTAAATTAGTCTGAAGATCAATGTAGAGGACTTTTATAGAATCAAAGGAACTTGCATTGGAAAGGACTTAAAAAGCCTTTTTTAAAAATTGTATTTATTTATTTATTGCTGCATTGGGTCTTCGTTGCTGTGCGTGGGCTTTCTCTAGTTGCGGTGAGTGGGGACTACTCTTTGTTGTGGTGCGCAGGCTTCTCATTGTGGTGGATCCTCTTGTTGCAGAGCATGGGCTCTAGGTGAGGGGGCTTCAGTAGTTGCAGCACATGGGTTCAGTAGTTGCGGCGTGCGGGCTTCAGTAGTTGTGGCGTACGGACTCAATAGTTGTCGCTCGAGGGCTCTAGAGCACAGGCTCAGTAGTTGTGGCGCATGGGTCTAGTTGCTCCACGGCATGTGGGATCTTCCCAAACCAGGAATCAAACCCATGTCCCCTTCATTGGCAGGCGGACTCTCAACCACTGCTCCACCAGAGAAGTCCCCAAAAAGCTTCTTAAAAAAGTGAAAATTGCAGACTAAGACCCCCCAAGCTAAATCCAAATCAAGTGTGTGTTGTTCAGCTAACAGACTGACAGACTGTTTTTTTAAAAAAAAAGAATTTCCACACATTTAGTTACCAAAACCCCCATGCCCTTTTGTCATGCATTCACTTGAACTGCTTAGAAACATTATCTGCATGTCTTTCTTATTTATGAGGAGGGAAACTGAGACTTAAGAGTAGATAATTAGCATGCCCCAAACCATATAGCTAGTTAGCAGTAGAACTGGGCTTATAACTTAAAATTCTTGGTTCTCAGCTCAGAGCTTTTACTGTTCTAAAAGTTTAACTGTGATAAAAGTATTATGTAGTATAGCATTATTACATGAATTGGATTTCTTTCTCAAAATATTGGAGCTCTCAGAATATGTATTCATGCATATTGGTGGAGGGTTCTCAGAGAACAGAGAAGCTCAAGTCCCAGAGTACACACCATGATGCAGCTTGTCTCTCAAGTCAAAGGGATTAATAAGACATGACTACACCTTCTAGCGGTAGCTTTTTTACTGCTAGAAATGCCAGTGAACCACAGAGAGGGTGAACACTTCCAGCTATATCCACCCAGCAATTATCTGGAGAAATATGCAAGATACCAGTATAGACACCAGTAATGTATAAATGTGTTTACTTTTTTGATGGGAGGAACTAGGAGGTGAATTTACTAGCACTCCAAGAAAACCTAGGGATATAAAAGGAATACAGTCTGTCATTTCATCAATGTGATGGACAACCTAAATGATAAAGTGACTCAAGATTCATTTCAGAGAAACATAATTGGTGAGCACCAAAAGTTTCTTTGCCACGTTGGTTTGGATTTGGTGCTTTAGACTGACAAAATCAAATTTTAAAAGGCTGCTTCCTTTAGCATAACATGTAGTTAACCAAAGAAGTCCCTTACCCATCACTCTTTCTGGTATGGTGAAGGCAGCTTTCGGAAATAGAAGCACGCTATTAAATGGTCTGTTCCTCTAAATCTATTTTGTGGTGTTAAAAATTCCTCCTTTGAGCTTCCCCGGTGGCGCAGTGGTTGAGAGTCCGCCTGCCGATGCAGGGGACATGGGTTTGTGCCCCGGTCCGGGAAGATCCCACATGCCGCGGAGCGGCTGGGCCCGTGAGCCATGGCCGCTGAGCCTGCGCGTCCAGAGCCTGTGCTCCGCAATGGGAGAGGCCACAACAGTGAGAGGCCCGCGTACAGCGAAAAAAAAAAAAAAATTCCTCCTTTGGCTTTCAGTCTCACTGGACTTTTTTGGCATCAAGAAGTGTTTAAAAGCAGAAAATTGAAAATGAAAGACAAGATGCTTAGTAATCTGCTCTATGTGCCAGGCTAACAGTGGACTGTTAAGGCCAAATGTTTCCCTGCAGATGATTCATTGACAAGAGGAGCCAGCACAGACACAGAAGAACTCAAACTTTAAAATCTCTAGACCCAAAATATTTCAGAAGTGAAAATGAGAATTTGTATTTCTGGGTGTCTTTTTCTTCCCCTTATCATCACCAATTAATGTTTATTTCCCTCCTTTCCTAGAAGTGTATGCCAATGTTTGCTTAATGGTGTGTATATGCTTTTATAATAAGTGTATTATCACTTTGTATAATTATTATGTGTGATTAATCCTGTATGCTCTGGAAAGCTGTTAGGTTTTATTTAACCAGAGGGAACGTCTTTAAGTCTTTGTGTTATTCACGTATAATGCATGTTGACAAGAACTCCTGTGAATGGAGCAGAGTATGAAAAGTTTGTATTTAA
Organism: Neophocaena asiaeorientalis asiaeorientalis; assembly: GCF_003031525.2. NCBI lineage: Eukaryota > Metazoa > Chordata > Mammalia > Artiodactyla > Phocoenidae > Neophocaena > Neophocaena asiaeorientalis. Next base: position 5,451,509 of record NW_020173124.1, on the reverse strand, counting down.
AAGTGTGCTGAAGTAGCTGGAAAGATGGCATTATTTCCCCCTTTTATGACCATCCCTGCGGTAACTTTTAAGTACAGAAGAATTTTTCATGTGACACAAAAAAATATTTAGGAAATCAGAATAACAAGAATATCTTCTTTTATAACAGGTTAAATTGCAAAACATAATGTTGCTTCTGATAGTGAAATATGGATGAGAGTGTTATCAAAAGTATTTATGACATAACTCAGTGCATGGATACCAGTCTTAGGACTATACTATTAGATAGACAGATACAGGTAAATAGATAGATGATAGAGATAGGTAGATAGATAGATAGATAGATAGATAGATAGATGATAGATAGATATAGATAGATAGATAAATAATAGATGTAAAGATACATAAGACAAAGTGACAAAGAGAGAGAGAAAACTATTTTGATGAAAGAGGAATTCCCCTCTCAGATTTTCAGCTTTTGACTTGCAAAGTTGTCTTAGTAAGCATTTGGACTTGACAGTGACAAATGCCACTTGCCGGATTTCTGTCCAAAATTAGATGGACAAAGGGGCCAAGCAGATGGAGACCAGAACATCAGCCTTTGTCCTGACCAAAGTGGAAGTTTGTACCTTATGAATCATACAGTCAGTCATAGGCTATGCTGTAAAGCTGAGACCTTACTCCATGAGGACCAAAGGTTTGTCTTCAGTTTATGGGATGGCAAGGAATGAACAAGAGTACACATCTGAGATGCAAAGTGAGAAAGGAAGCACAGAGCTTAATCTCCACGTACCCAGTTTCTTACCTCAAGTGGACCAATCAGATGACTCACTGCTTCTCCAGTAGGAAATAATGACTTGAAATTCTCTTTCAGAATCACTTTCCAGTCTCTGACTTGAAGGCCATTCTTCCTCAATCTTCTTTCTTACACTTGAAGTCATCATTGCACAGTGTCCTTAATCTTGTTTAAACTTTATTTTATCCATTTATTTTTCATGCTGGCATCTTCCACTTTTTAAATTTATTTCGATTCCACTATTTCACTTTAATAAATTTCCAAATTCTTCTAGTCATTCGAGCTGTTTAGAATAGAATTTTAAAAAACATTTTATTTAAATCCTTCTCTAAAAAGTTTTTTTGGTTCAATAGCAATAACATTAAATTTAATAAATATAATCAGAACATATACATAGCAGAGGAAAGAAATTACAAAACCATACACACTGTTTATGAAGTGTCCATTTGGGAATGAAATTGGGGATTACAATTTCACAACATGTAGTCTCCCCTCGTAACAAAAGAAAACTCTCAGGAATAAAATAGTGATCCCATATTAGATGCTAATAGGTACACTAAATGAACACTGCTCCACCAATATTGAAAGTTTTTAATGAGACAAATGAGTTCACTTCTCATTTAGTTTCTCTAAAACAGGTCGGATTAATGGCAGTGCTACTCACAGGGCATAACCATAGCTAAATTGTTTCTATGTTTTGTTTTAATAGTACCCAGTAGAGAAACCAGTCTTACTAAGCTTCCCTTCCCAGAAGCTCTGTTCTGGGAAGAAATTTTAAAGCAATTTCAGCAAACTAAGGATATTTATTTTTCATGTTTATTAAAAAGGAAGCAAGTTATGTTGTGTGCTCAAAAAGTGTTTTCAATGCAACATTAGTAGCAATTCTAATGTTGTAGAGTTATGGTTTAGTTTATATTATTGTTTAATGAAATAAGTGGATTCTGGATCCATGAATCTCCTATGAACAGATCTTCCCCGGATTAAAAAAAATTAAGATAGCCTACAAAATTTATACGGTGTTCCATGATAAATTTGGCAGATATATATATAATAACAGTGTCACCATTTACCTCTTTAAAATCAATTAAATTTTGGAACATGTCATTACAGTTTGTTGAAAGCCTCCAACTTCTCACTTTCGCTTTTGTTCTTTTACTTTTTCTACCATTGAAAAAATGTTGTATTTCGTTTTTGCATAAGCAATAGGGTTATTAAAAATGACAAATATATCAGACAAATATGCAGATACAGCTGCTTTGTTCACATCTGGTTCACAGTTGCAATCAAACTGGTTTCTTACCTGCCAGAAACGTTATGAGATCTTAGTGCACATGTTCTTGATAGACTCTTTAACTTCAATGAACTTAGTAGCTCAGCTTGCACTGATAGCTATTTATAATCATGTTCTGTTTAATCACTTAAAGAAGAATAATATCAAATTTAACCCATTAGCCATTCCATAACTTATAATTTTACTACATCACTAAACACACTTTTTAGTTAAAATGACTTTTTTTTTAAACATAATATTTTTGATGGAGGAAACATTGTGCTGCTTTACATTCTGGTACAAGCTCCTTAATCAGGAGGACTACTCCAGGATGTTTTCCTGCCATTGCAGCTGCACCATTAGAATATACTTGCACCCAAAATTTAACTTCCAAACCACATTTGTCAGCAATGCAAGAAGTCATAGTTTCATATAGTGCAGTGGTAGTTGTGTTTGTTAAAAATTAAGCAAAAAAGAGAGAAATTTTCCACTGTAAAATCAACAAACTTAAATTTTCCATATACTGAAAGAAATGCCCTTTTAACAAAATTTGTGCAACAATTAAGCTGCAATGAAAAATACTTTGCTAGCACTATTTATTCTTCTAACTCCTCAGTATCTAAATATGTTCAAATATGGTGTGTCATCGAAACGTAGTATTTGAATTACCTTTTTTTGCAGCAGTCACTGAACATTTCCAAGCGAACACATTTGCTGCAGTATTTCATTAAGGTCTTTGGCATTGTTTATGTTTTCCTTAGTCTTATCAACCCAAAGTGCTACTTTATAAGAAGCCAGCAATGCACTCATGTTTAGTGTAAAATATTCAACATTTGCTTCTGTTGACTTTTTAATTTAATAATAGTTCTTTGGTTTTTTAACTTAATACTTTTTGCATTTTATGTTAATGCCATTTAACTTTTGAAAGCTTAATTACCTCATTAGCTATTACATTTCCACAAATAATACAATGTTGGTTCAGCAATTTACCATCAATTATGGTCAATACATGAGAGTCATACTTTTAAGTAAAACTGGTATGAACTCATTTGATCTCCATTTCTTCAGAATCATTTCTATTGTTATGATTTGGTTTATTCCCACTGCTGCATTCACAAAGTTGAAGCTTGTTTTACCGTATGCAAATTAGGGTAAAAATTAATGAAGAACGCAATGTTTACTTAACTAATGTAACTAATAATATTAAACTATAAATTCTTTAAAGAACCTTGATGAAAATTTTAAATACTTCTATAACTGAAAAGTTACAGTAAATTGGCTCTATTATAGTTATATAGCCCCCTAAACTTACAATGTCATATGTTGTGTAATGTTTCCACTCTGCTTGCATATATAATGCACCACACAACTTTGATAACACCCACACTCCACTGGTCACACCCTTGGGTGATCAAGTCACTATAAAATTTCTAAATATTTATTCTAACTTTTACACTTATGTCCTTGTAGACTGGTAACAAACTGTGGCCTGCCACCCCTCAGGGAGCATTGATCTCTGAGAGGCATTGTTAGAAGGAATTTCAGACAGATGTAGAAGTGCGAGGAGGTTTCAGCTTGTCCTCTCTCTGCCCACACCTTGTGCCACTCTTCTTTCTGCTAGTCAAGGGTAGCCACAGGCTTATCACCAGATGCTTGACTGACTTTCAAAATCGCTTTAGATCACTGACTACTACATGCTTCCCATTCCCTCACTTTTTGAACAGGTGTGTATCATAATCATTCTGTCCCCATCTCACTATTACATGGTACAAGCATGGGGACAGGCACTTCTCTTCTCAGTCAACAAGACACCAGACCACTAGGAGCCACTACTGGGAAGCCCCAGTCTCATCCAGAGCTGATGCCGATCTTCAGTCACTGAGGTCTATTCTTTTGGGCACTAGGATTTTATAGATAGTGGTCCACCCATTTGTCCTCACTTTATTCTGCTCAATACATTCTATCCTCATCATGTTCTTTTTCTTCTCTGTGGTTTCCAGATTTTATTTCTCTATAGGCAACTTTTCTGTTTTGTATTTTCTCCCCTTTCTTGAAGGTTTTTTGTGGGGGTTTTTTTTTGGGGGGGTGACTATATTGTTGTTTTATTGCTTCCTTTACTTTTTCCCTCCCTCCCTCCCTCCCTTCCTTCTTCTTAGATCACTTGCAGTTACCTCGCTAAGACTTTTTTCCCCCTGACCTCCAAAGACTGGCTAATATAGCCATATGGGAGTGTTTTCATGCCTTTATGTATCTTCCTCCTTTTGTCTTGCCTTTATCTCAGAGCCACCTCATTATTTTCAGCAGTTCTAAGGCAATGTGCAACAATCTCAAATTCCCTTTCATTCTGGATTCTTCAACTGGCCTAATGTGACTGTCTACATTTTTTTAAATTATTGCTCTGTTCAAATCAGATACGTGTGATTTTCTTTGGACAAAGGACAAACCCCTTTCTTTTTATTTAAACTATCCCTTTTCTAACCTTTTGCTTTTGCCCGAAACAGTTTTTGTTTGTTTGTTTAGACATTACACACAAATTTCCTTGTTCTTATTTTGTCTAATATGAGATATAGTACACACATATAGAACTGCATAAAGTATGCTTTTCTTTCTTTTTATTTTTGGCTGTGCCATGGGTCTTGAGGGATTTCAGTTCACGATCCAGGCGATTGAACTGGGCCATGGCAGTGAAAGCTCCGAATCCTAACCACTGACCACCAGGGAACTCCCAAGCATGCTTCTTTCATAAGTATTAAAAATAATTATGAAACATACATCCATATAATCATCAACCAAATCAAAGGATAGAACATTTACAGCACCTCTGAGATTCCCCCATTAGTCCTTTTATGTTCACACACACAATACACCCTTATAAAGAAACAACATTCTACGGTACTCATTTTTTCATCTTCTTTCTTTCTTGTTTTAATACACTTGTTAATATAGATTAGTTTTTTCTCATTTAGACCTTAAAGTAATGGAAATATATTGTGTGAATTTCTATGTTTTGTTTCTTTGTTAGACATGTTTTTATGGTTATGTTAGAGTATGCAGATCTACTTTGCCCATTTTCCTTGCTGTATATTAATGCCACTCAAAGGAGTTTGTTCTCAAGTGATCAGTCCACAATGAATGTAAATGAAAACACAAGGATGTGAATCAATGTACTGTATATTCATTGAGAAAGTCTTGCTAAAACAAACAAAATCTAGCATGCTTTGAGAAGTAGTTGATTATTTTATTCTGGTTCAAGCTTCTTATCTCTTTATAGACCAATGTCAAGCATATCTTGTACCAGTGCCAAGTATAACTGCTAGTATTCCAGTGATTAACATGCCATATTTTACTTTTCCATTCCACTGTTGATTGAAAATTATGTTGTTTCGAGTTTGGGGCTGTTAAAAATAAAAATAAAAATTTCCAGGTACCTAGTGTATAATCAAAAATAGAATCACAATTTCCTCAAATATACTGGATATAATATAATATTTTCAAAAGCAGTTGGATGAACTTTTATGTCTGGCAGAAGTGTATGGATACTGCAATTGCTTCATACCATCAAAAAATATTTGATAATGGGAAATTTTAAAATGTTTGCCAATCTGGTGGCTGTACACTGTGGGTTTTTCTTTTTTCTTTTTGCGGTACGCGGGCCTCTCACTGTTGTGGCCTCTCCCGTTGCGGGGCACAGGCTCCGGACACGCAGGCTCAGCGGCCATGGCTCACGGGCCCAGCCGCTCCGGGGCATGGGGGATCTTCCCAGACCAGGGCACGAACCCGTATCCCCTGCATCGGCAGGCGGACTCTCAACCACTGTGCCACCAGGGAAGCCCTGTACATCGTGGTTTTAATTGGCATTTCTATATTATCTTATGGTATCTTTTGAGAAACAAAAGTTAATTTTAATATGGTTGAATTTATTACTTTTTTCTTTATTGCTTAGTGTTTTCTAGGTTAAAAGAAAATTTTTCTACCCAAGGTAAGGAGATATTTTTCTACATTATCTTCAAAAAATTAATAATTTTACATTTCACATTTAGGCTTAGACCCATCTCAAGATGATTTTTGTGCAAAGTAGGTGTTTAATTTCACTTTTTTCCATATGTTTCCCTCCCTCTCTATAGTTAGACCTTTGCTGTAAGTTGAGTATCAGTGGATACAAGGATGTGTTTCTGGGCTCTCTTCTCTTTCATTGCTCTATTTTTCTATCCCTGTGTCAATATTATAATTACCATAGATTCAAAATCATTCTTGACATCTGGTAAGTAATATTTTCCTAGGGATCTGTACATTTGTCTAAATTTTCAAGTTTAATTGCATAAAGTTATGGAGAGTCTGTGGATACTGTTCTAGTCCTCTGAAGAGGGTTGATGTTTTTGCTTTAGAAGAAAATTAACCTGGTTAGACTCAAATGGAAACCTTTGCTTTGCCTGAGTGGACAGCATCTCAAGCCTTCATTTTCCTTGCTGTATATCAAATCCTAGTTTGTACTGTTTTCATCCTACCCCACAAATGCATGTTTCAGAGGTGAGCCAGCAACTTGGGCAGTATTTAAACATAGAAGTTTTGAGCCCTTTATCTCTTTTTGGATCTCACTCTCTCCTTTCTGAGATCCCATCCTGACTGGCACAGCTCTCTCTTTTTCCGGCCAGAACAGTGAAAGGCACTCTATTGGAGTTTCCTATGTTATGTCACTGCCTTCGGTGTAAAGCCCGCAAAACAGGAAACTTACCTGGCCAATAACTTCCTTTAGATATTGGATGGGTCCTCTTCAAAACTGGCCTGCTTGTCTTTACTTTTCAGATCCCCATATTTTGCCCAGATATTACAATTGTTATCTGTGAGATGTTGGTTTGTAAGGAAGTTAGTTTTCCACACACACACACACACACAAAATTCCTCCTTACTGTTTCTTAAAGGTCAGCAAATGTCCTCTAGGTTCTCATTTTCTCCCATATTTTGACCAACTTATTTCTTTGATATATATCTTTTAATGGGGGGATTTTTTTTTTAACTTTTCCTCTGTTGGAAGGTTATTGGCCCAAGTAAACATTCTCACTGGATGGGTAAGTCTTCAGATGATTTTCAGAGTATGGTGCTAACCTATGTGGGTTTTCTAAATTAGCTAAAATCCCTTTGTCTCTAAATCACATGGACTAGGCAGACAGTAAAACTCATGGAAGTCTAGGCTTTGTTCTTTTTGGTGTGCACAGTGAAACTCCAAGAGGAATCTGAAAACCCATTTATCTAAAATGGGTGCTACAGAGAGCTTGATGTAATTATTACGATGATCCTGAGCAATACATGAGAACACCTTTGAGTGTGGATGAGGATCTAATCCACTCAAGTCCCAACTGCAGTGTGGTGCCACCTGGTGGTGCTTGTCAGCTTCAATTTGAATATTAATATAGATTTGGCTCTATGGCTTATTGGAGTTTATAGAATAGTGTCAGCAATTCCATGATTCTTCCAGCTAATTGCCTACATTTCTAGGTCTAAACAGGAGAGATTTGGGTGGGAGAACTGCAGGCTGACCTCCCCTCCCATCTGTTCCTGAGGTCTGGCTGCCTTTTGTTTTCCTGCCCTCACTCACCATCTACCCCTTTAGTTCCCTCCACAATTTAAAAACTTGAGCTTCTCTAGGTTGAGAACAGGAACTTGACTGAGAACACTAGGTTATCAGCAATCTTTTTATTTCAAAAAATTTATTATAGTAAAATAATGATTTGGGGTTTTTATTTTACATTCCCAAACCCTGACTCCAAACCCAAATGATCAATTTACTAGAAATGATAATATAATTGCAATGCCTCCTCAGGCAAATATTTATTTTTAAGGGACTTCCCTGGGGGCACGGTGGTTATGAGTCTGCCTGCCAATGCAGGGGACATGGGTTCGAGCCCTGGTCTGGGAGGATCCCACATGCTGCAGAGCAGCTGGGCCCATGCACCACAACTAATGAGCCCGTGTACCACAACTAATGAACCCCGGGCGCCTACAGCTGGTGCTCCACAACAGTAGAGGCCCCCGCAGTGAGAAGCCCTCACACCGCAATGAGTAGCGGCCCCTGCTCACCGCAACTAGAGAGAGCCTGTGCGCAGCAGCGAAGACCCAACACAGCCAGAGATGGATAAAATAAATAAATAAATGTATAAAATATATATAAACAAAGTTGACTCATGTAAAGTTTACTTTTCCAGAATGACTCAGCATTTTTCTTTCTACTAAATCTCCAAACACAAAACCAGTTAACTCTAGATTTTAGGTATAAACTTCCACTTGCTCCCAAGAAAGTTATTTACTACTGATTGTCTTTTGGGCTCATTCAGAAAACAAAACAAAGTCACCACAACTCATCCTCATGTGGGTAGCTCCTTCCAATAAATCTAACAAGTCCTCCTCTTATCCTTGTAGCCGCTTAGGAAGATTCGTACATTATCTAGTTTTCTCTTTTATTTTTTTGGTCGCGCCACGTGGGATCTTTAGTTCCCCGAACAGGAATCAAACCTGTGCCCCCTGCAGTGGAAGCGCAGAGTCTTAACCACTGAACCGCCAGGGAAGTCCCAAGTTTTCTATCTTGTTAACGCTTTTTCTTATTTGTTTGCTCCTTCTCTCAAACTTTTATATTCACATAGGAGCAAAGGGACACCACACATTTATTTAGAAGCCAATAAGAAAAATTCCAGTCTGTGCAATTTGAAACACCTGCGCTTATCTTGCTGTTACCATTACAGTGGTTTAGACTACTTCACCTTCCTCCACCTCATGTGTAGCAGGTTGTCAATGCCCCATTTTCCCTTTCTTTGCCACATTATCGTTAGTCATTTCAACTATTAGAATATCTTCAAAATATGCTCCCTTACCTCAAACCTGGTAACCTAGTTATTTTTTCTTGCCAACATGCACTGCTTGCTCCTATTGGTTAAAGGCAGTTGTATCCTCTCAGTGTGTGGAAGAGAATTGATTAATGCAACAGGGATGCGAACTTCACCTTCATCTATGAAACTCCTAATGTAACAACAAAGTATATATTCAATACAAGAATATTATATTAGGATATTATCCTATATGAAATATTCAGAAATATTTTCTACACTTAGCATATTTAAGAAATAACAAATATATTGTCATTCTCAAGGTTAAACTGGTAGCAATATTCCAGTGTTAAGCTTAAGTGATTTAGTTATGATATTGTTTAATTTATTTATTCCTGTAAAACATATCCCTCCAAGATTTAGTGGCTTCAGTGATTTATTTCTCAGGATTGTGTAGGTTGGCTAGGTGATTCTTCAGCTCATCTCAGCTGGGCTCCTGCATACTTGTGCATTCAGTTGAAGACTAGAAGAGTCACATTCTGTTTGCCAATGCGGGTTACATGGCTAGCCCATATACAGGAGAATAGACAAATAGACTTCGTCTGTTGGCGACAGGAACAGCAACCAGCAATATCCTACTTCGAAGAGGTGAAATTGATTGGGAATATTATTGTAATGGTTCACCACAAACATATATGTTCAAATACTCATACACTTTGTTTGCAATACTTTCAACTTTGCCTATACACAGGTCAACCTACTTTGAGAACAAAAACTACTCAATCCACCAATACCACACTAACCCCAACTGATGCATCAGTGGTGCAATGCTTCTTCAATTCCTCTTTTAGAATTATAGTTATCTGTTTTGTGCTCAGAATATGCACATCGTGGCAATTTCTTCTGTGAAGACTTGGGGGACTTATTATTAATCATTATAACTGAGTGCAGATCCTTTCTCAGCATGACTCATAAATATCTTTGAGTTTTAAAGCTCTTTATAATAACATTAATTTAATCTGTAAAATGGCATTGCTTGCAATAAATTCCATTTACAAATCTGAATAGGCAATGAAAGTGGTAGTGTTGCTGCAAATTTTTAATGGAGGCTGAAAAACAATGGAGCTATGGAAAACATGAAAATATCTTCCGGCTTCTAAAAGATCCTGCAAAGCTGTGACACTAATGAAGATGAAGGTTGCTTAGATAGATTTGCCTACATGCAATTTACTGCCAAAGAGATGGTTATCTGACTAAAAATCCATTATTGATTATTCAATTTAGTGCTCATATATTTAAATTTTACTCAGGTTGGAGTGATGTTGAAATTTGGATTTCCCATCTTAGCATGCTACCCTTGTGGTTGACAACAGAAATGTTAAAATAAAATCTTAAGAGTATAAAATGGCCATTGGAGGGCTAATTTCCATTTGTGGTTTATGGCTTCTTCTTAGTATCTGATAATGCAATTATGCTTCAGCAAAGAATGAATCTTCTCTTCGTAAAGTAAGCCATGCCCCAAATATTGATGATTTAAATACAATAATATCATAGCTTTAAAAAGGGTCTTCAATTAGGGATGGTTTTTGCCATGTAAATATCTATTATTCAAAGCTAGAGATCTCATCTCACTTGCTTTTCCGGGAAGGAATGTGTTAGAATAAGGATTTGGTTTCAAATTGTTTAGTGTTAGAATAAGGATTTGGTTTCAAATTGTTTAGTGATGGTATTGTCAAGATTGAATTTTTTTGCCATACTTTACATTATAACACTTAAATAAAGAAATTATTTTTCTGAAACCAAGAAGTATCTTAAAACTACTCAACACAATTTGAATCTTTCCTGAAATTTGATTTCTATATTTCCTGGAAATATATTCTTACCAACCTTCGTACTAAACGTCTCTGCTAGATTTATAACTTGATAGGGATATCTGAAATGAAACTGCTGTGAATACTTTCCCTTTTAAATTTTAGTTGTCAAGTCACGTTATCTAGTTTATACTACTCTGAATTATATTCAGTGCTTTCCCATTCTTTGCTAACACAACATCTCATAAAATCACATAGGGTAACATAATAGGACAGTTAAATTTAAGAGACCTCTTATTATATTTGAAATCCAACCAATGTTCCAATTTAATGGCAATAGATGATTAGAGAAGAAATGACATCCTCATTTCAGAGATATTTTTACTCCAATGTATTTTTAATGCTCTCATGTCTTTTATTATTTTGACAGGTTTTCAGAAACAGTTTCAGAAGCCCTTGTTTGGGGTCTGATTTTTATGAAGAGAGACAGGGACATATTTTAAAGTTTTAAGAGCACACTATTATATGATTCTATTCCATGAAAAAAATTCTTAAATAGGTAATATTTACATTGTTGATCAAACTTTTGAGTTAAAACACCTGCAAAGTAACTAGGAGACAAATTATTTCCACTCAATAATCTTTCAGATGTTCTCCTTAGTAGCATGCAATGTGGACCAGCTCACAGCTCAAAATAATTATTTTGAAAAAGATCTGATGTGGCACTGGCATTTACTGAGAAGGGGTTATGATATGTAAGCACATAATAATATCGTTGAGATTTAGTAGCAGAGGACTGAAACCAAATAAAAGATGCCTAAGCAAGATTGGATGTTAATTTTTTTAAAATAAAACATTCTCCTGGACACTTCAAGTGCCTTAAAAGGTATTATCCCTAAATAAACCACTGTTTTATGGAACACCTCGGTACTTTTCATGGAGTAGTATTTTGTATATTGTAAAATGCTATAAACAAATTGCATTCACATATATTGTACCACTTGATCCTCACAAACGTTTGTAGCATTTATTTCTTCCTTTAATCAATGAAAAACATGGAGCTCTTCAAGATGAATTGGCTTGGTCATCCCACAGAGTTAAGTGGCAAAGACCCTCCACTGGGCCACCCTCAGGTGGCCCAGACCCTCCCAATGATGAGATCCAACTGCTACTTGACTACAGATGACAGCTAGTAACATGTTCTGGTCGGATCTTTGTCTCACAGAGAGTTTATCCCAGATTCATGATTAACCAAAACTTTAAGAGATTTTGTTTTTTTTTTTCAGCTTGCTTGTTTGATTTTGTTTACTTTAAATGTTTATCACTGTATTTCGCTTACATTTTGTGAGTAGGTTTCTTAGCCTTCTAATGTGGTGAAAATTTAAGTACTGAAGATGAACAGAAGTCATGAACCTCTTCTTTTATTTTTACATCTTTATTAGAGTATAATTGCTTTACAATGGTATGTTAGCTTCTGCTTTATAACAAAGTGAATCAGTTATACATATACATATGTTCCCATATCCCTTTCCTCTTGCGTCTCCCTCCCTCCCACCCTCCCTATCCCACCCCTCCAGGTGGTCACAAAGCACTGAGCTGATCTCCCTATGCTATGCAGCTGCTTCCCACTAGCTATCTATCTTACATTTGGTAGTGTATATATGTCCATGCCTCTCTCTCGCTTTGTCACAGCTTACCCTTCCCCCTCCCCATATCCTCAAGTCCATTCTCTAGTAGGTCTGTGTCTTTATTCCTGTATGAACCTCTTCTTGATGGTGAAATTGGGAGAAGGCAGATCCTATAGGGCAAAAGATCCATCAAAAACAATACAGGACTAAAGTATCACCTGCTATTTACATAACAGCCTCTGAGGAGCTCAAAACACTTTACAAATCCAATTCGACTTAAGTCCAGTGAGGAGTAAGGAGCTATGCAGGAAACTGAAAATCATCATTGCCCTCATTAATAATTTCTACCACTCTGAAGAGGTTGTGCCTTCTACTCACGTATCACAAGTCTGTGGCACAGCTGAGGCTGGGGAACACAATAGAAAACTGGGGGATGCAGTAGAGAAAGGAGATGGGAAGAGGGGAGAACTAGAAAGAACATCTGTCCCCTAAAATTTCTAAACCGAGAAAAAAACCACCCTTTCTCCTAGCCTTGCTAAGGCCTTCCGAGAGCCAGGGTCTGCCATGGCCACGTGTGTGAGATTCCTGCTTCTCTTTCTCCATGTCTGTCAAGTTTAATGTTTAAATGTATTTAATCATTGTAATTGCTCACTTTCCAGTTTTGCTCACTGTATCAGAAAATTAACACTTCAGTTGTTTTAGAAGAACTCTGGACCTAATTCCTATAGTTTTAGGAGAACAAATAACAATTTTACAAAGGCTTGTCTTTTTTAGTTTTTCTTTTGAAACTTAATCATATAAATAGCAATAAATATAGTCACTATCTTTTCAGGAGCACCAATACAGTGACACTCACTCTTTTTTTTTGCGGTGCTCCGGACGCGCAGGCTCAGCGGCCATGGCTCACGGGCCCAGCCGCTCCGCGGCATGTAGGATCTTCCCGGACCGGGGCACAAACCCATGTCCCCTGCATCGGCAGGCAGACTCTCAACCACTGCGCCACCAGGGAAGCCCCGACAGTCACTTTTAAGGTATGCTTTTTACGCTTTATGTCATTTACCCCTCATTAAAAACTTACAAGTATTATTAGTTACGTATGATGAAATATTATTCAGCCTTACAAAGGAGGAAATCTTGCCATATGTGACAACGTGGATGAACCTGGAGGATATGCTAAATGAAATAAGCCAGTTACAGAGGGACTAATACTTATATGAGGTATCTAAAACAGTCAAACTCATGGAGACAAAGAATAAAATTGTGGTTTTCAGAGGCTAGGGGGAAGAGAAGGTAGAGATTTACTAATCAGCAGGTATAAAATTTCAGTTATGCAAGGCGAGTAAGTTCTAGACATCTAGTGTACGACATTGTGCCTATAAAACTTAAAAATCTATTAAGAGGGTAGATCTCGTGTTAAGTGTTATTAACACAATAAGATAAAAATAAAAATAAATATATCGTCATTTTAAAGATGAAGAAGCAGATACTTAGAGATGTCAAAGAAATGTCCCAGGGTTATATAGATGGTAAGTGGTAAGCCAGAACGCACTGCATCCATCAAGATTCTTAAGACAAATATAAACAGAAACAATAGATGAAGATTATAATATTATCTATGTCTCTATATCTATGTATCTACTTGTCTATTATATATATGTTACCTATCATTACATATAGAGTATGTAATCTATGGATAGAGAAAAAATAAAAGAGGGGAAGAGAGATTTTAAGGAATTGGCTTGTGTGATTGCAGGGCTGGTGAGTCCTAAATCCACAGTGTACAGTGACTGACCGGAAACTCACTTAAGGTTTCACTCCTAAATCTATAGGTGAGGACATCAGGCTGGAAACTCAGGAAAGGATGTCTGTGTTACAGTCTTGAAGTAGAATTCCTTGTCTGGAAACCTCAGTTTTTGCTCTTCAGATCTGCCACTGATTGGATGAGGTCCACCCACATTATTGCAGGTAATCTCCTTTACTTAAAGACAAAGGTGAATCACATCCACAAAATACCTTCACAGCATCATCTAGCTAGTGTTTGACCAAACAACTAAGCACCATTTCCCAGCCAAGTTGACACACAAAGTTAACCATCACAACACCTAAAACCCCCAAAATAGTCACATGGCAATAACTTCAATATCAGAAGTTTTCAGAGTTCAATATCTTACCTATAATTATGGAATATGGCTGTTGGCATTCCAATTACCTGTATAGTTCAATGCATTTTAAAATTATGTAGTAAATATGTGTGTGTGTGTGTGTGTGTGTGTACATATGGATTGCATATGTATGTACTAACTGATTCAGACTCAGACTACCAGATTGCCAATCAGAATTAATAAAAAGTAAAACAAATAATTAAATGTTCTTTTTCTAATTTTAACACATTTTAAATCAAACAAGATGTGGTTTAGATGAATTTCATTAATAATTTACATTATTTGAGTGATTAATACTATATAAACTTTTTTTGTCAAAAAATTCTATAATTTAAACATCTCTATATAATATTCTTAAGGGTTTTTTGTTTTGTTTTGTTTTTGTTTGTTTTTTTGACTTATGAGACATATAAACATTTTATGGACTGATATGTGCCCTCCTCAGGTTAATACATAAAACCACAAATTAAACTTGATATTCATTGTGTGTGATATTACATTATCTCAGACACTGTATCCCTTTCGAAGCCATAGCAGAGATGCACAAAACAGTGGTATGGTTTGTTAGTGGTGTTCGCTTGTATTTGATTACGCACACCATTCTGAATTTCGCTCTTACTAGTAATGTGCATTTAACTTTCTGCATTGAGTAAAAATTCTATGCAAGCAAAAAAAAAAAAAAAAAAAAAATTCTAGTTATCTCCTAAAATTGACCAATTCTAAATATATGGCAAATAAGGTCATTACAACTTGTGTTTGTACCTTGAAGGATAAAATACCCTTTAATATTTTTACAAAAGGTCTGCTTGTGTGGACTTACCTATAACCTTATATTGCTGTATAATTTTAATCTCTCAAAAATGTTTCCACCTAAACAATGATTTGTTAAAATTTATGATTTTCAGATCACATTTTGTTTAGCTATTTCATAAAGAAATGTCCCTATGTAATATGTAAAGAAGATTCTGGATCAGATTAATACTTTAGTAAAGAAATTTGGTGGTATTCCAATTATAGTTGATACCCTACTTAATTTATTACAATAACTACTTTAATTCCCTGAAAAATGTGTTAATATTTTTATTAAAACAGAGCAAAATCTCAGAAGCTGTCAATAGAAAGACATTTGTTACCATAAGTGATTTCTATGATAATTATAAAAATGCAGACCTTAAAATATTATGTAAATTTTATTACGTGACAAAGTCACACAGGTTTTGAGAAATTACACTACAGTTGCTCATTAACAGGTCTACATTAATGTAAATCTCTTTAAAGATTTATTTTCTCATTGTTTTGAAGAGCAGTAACTTTTCTGATGTATTAATGACCTACTTGTGACTAGCCAATCCCATTTTCATTTGAAGGATCATTCCCTTGATTCACTCACTCAATACTGTATGTTGGAAAAATAAATTTGGATTGATGGGCAAAAATTGTAATCACCAAGAACAGATAAATGGGGTGAGGGAATAATGTGATTATACAAAGAAAAATGAAATGATGCTTATGGGCCCTTGATGAACAACACAGGATATTTGTATTTGGTATGTCATGGATGTGGAAGGTAGCAGGAGGAGTACTTTATGAAATGCTTATTGTCTTGTAAGTGCCTAAAAGTCACAGTACTGGAACTCTGTGTGATGTGCTTTAAGGGGAGTATTTCCTATTGTCAGTGACAGAACAATATGCACTGTAGAAGCAACAGAATCTTTCTTCAGAGATTCCCCAGATTCATATTTCTAACCAATTTTGTTCCCCAGCAATATGGTTTTCATAGAATTATATTGTCCTGTAAATCATTGTTCAGGGACTCAGGAGCCAAATATTAGTCCTCTCTGACAATTCCTGAGACAGATAATCATCAAAATAATTTAAGTTGAATATCCAAACCTCAGACAAATTATCCAAAACTTAATGAATAAGTTGGAATTCAAATTGTCTCAATAACATGAGATTTGATCATCATATAAAAGAATACATAAATTGAGCATAACACAATGAAGATGAATAAACTGGAGGACTAAATGTGTGTGTATATATATATATATATATATATATGATTTAGGATAAAAGAAAAATAAAATTATCTCTATGTAATTCTGCAGTTACAGAATGGCCTTTCCCCCGCTTTTAGCTGGATTTTATCTTCCTCATGTAAAAGTACCCAACACAGAGGAACTACCGTACTAAGAGCTCTGTAGATATGAAAAATGGGTTCAATTTTACATCCATCAGCTAATCAACAGCAATTACAATTGCAATTAGTAAAGTGCCAACTTCAAAGACTCTAGAGCTTAGGTCCTCTTGGAATATACTGACCAAAAGTGGGTTGCCTCTTCAAAGTTTCTTGGACTTTATCATATATGCTGATACAACCAAATTTACCTGAGTTAACTTTAAGAATTGATTGCTTGTGAACAACTCATCCTGAAATGTGGATTTGTGTTTTATTTTGAAAACTAGGGATGGTTTATTGGAAAGTTAAACTTTATCTTTGCTACTTGATTCTCTTTATTTTTGACATTTTTATTTCCAAAATTATAAAGCAAACAAAGTTTGCTACCATTTTGTTTTCATTTGCGTGCAGTTGCATAGGTTTGGAATTTTTTCTTGTTAGGATATTTTAACTAGTAGCTATTAAAAATGTGCATTTCCTTCAATAACTAGATGAGATAATTTTTTTTCTTTAAAAAAGTTCATATGACTTAATTACAAGCATACCTCAGAGATGTTGCAGTTTGGTTCCAAACCACCACATTAAAGCGAATATTACAGCAAATGAGTCACATGAACTTTTTTAAAGCGAATATTACAGCAAATGAGTCACATGAACTTTTTGGCTTCTCAGTGCATATAAAAGTTATGTTTACACTATACTATAGTCTGTTAAGTGTGCAATAGCATTATGTCTTAAAACAACAACGTACATGCCTTAACTACAACATGCTTTCTTACTAAAAATTGCTAACCATCACCTGAGCTTTCATTGAGTCATAATCTTTTTGCCGGTGGAAGGTCTTGCCTCAATGTTGATGGCTGCTGACTGATCAGGGTAGTGGTTGCTTAAAGTTGGGTTGGCTGTGGGAATTTATTACAACAATGAAGTTTGCCACATCTATTGACTCTTCCTTTGAGGAAGGATTTCTCTGTAGCATGCAATGCTATTTGATAGCATTTTACCCACAGGAGAACTTTCAAAATTGCCGTCACTCCTCTCAAACCTTCCCTCTGCTTTATCAACCAAATTTATGTAATATTCTAAATCCTTTGTTGTCATTTCAGTAATTTTCACAGCATCTTCACCAGTAGATTCCATTTCAAGAAACCACTTTCTTTAAAGCTCATCCATAAGAAGCACCTCCTCATCCATTCAAGTTTTGTCATGAGATTGCAGCAGTTCAGTCACATCTTCAGGCTCTACTTCTAATCCTAGTTCTCTTGCTATATCCGTCACATCTTTTTCCACTGAAGTCTTGAACCCCTCAAAGTCATTCATGAGTGTTGGAATCCACTACTTCTAATAAATCCTGTTATTATTGATGTTTTGTCTCTTCCCATGGATCATCAATGTTCCTCATGGTGTTTAGAATAGTGAATCCTTTACAGAAGATTTCCAATGTACTTTGTCCAGATCCATCAGAGGAATCACTATCTATGGCCTTACAAAATTAATTTCTTAAATAATAAGACTTGAAAGTCAAATTTGCTACTTGATGCATGGGCTGAAGAATGGATGTTGTGTTAGCAGGTATAAAAACAACTTTAGGGCTTCCCTGGTGGTGCAGTGGTTGAGAGTCCGCCTGCCGATGCAGGGGATACGGGTTCGTGCCCCGGTCCGGGAAGATCCCACATGCCGCGGAGCGGCTAGGCCCATGAGCCATGGCCGCTGAGCCTGCGTGTCCGGAGCCTGTGCTCCGCAACGGGAGAGGCCACAACAGTGAGAGGCCCGCGTACCGCAAAAAAAAAAAAAAGTTTAATTTTGTTGAACATCTCCTTCAGAACTCTTGTACCTGGTCACTCTTGGGTGCCAATGAGCTGTAAGTCTCAAAAGTGGGCTTAAAATAGTCAGTAAATCATGTTGTCAACAGATGTGTTTTCATCCAGGCTTTGTTGTTCCATTTATAGAGCGCAAGCAGAGTAGATTTAGCATAATTCTTAAGGACCTTAGTATTTTCAGAATGGTAACTGAGCTCTGACTTCAACTGCAAGTCACCAGCTGCATTAGCCCCTAATAAGAGAGTCAGCCTGTCCTTTGAAGCCAGACACTGACTTCTCCTCTGTAGCTATGAAAGTCCTAGGTGGCATCTTCTTCCAGTAGAAGGCTGTTTCATCTACACCGAAAATCTGTTCTGTAATGTAGGCACCTTCATTACTTACCTTAGCTAGATCTTTTGGATAACTTGCTGCAGCTTCTACATCAGCACTTGCTGCTTCACCTTATACTTTTATACTATAAAGGTGGCCTCTTTCCTTAAACCTCAGGAACCAACATCTGCTAGCTTCAAACGTTTCTTCTACTATTTCCTCACCTCTCTCAGGCTTCATAGAATTGAGGAGACCTAGGGCCTTGCCCTGGATTAGGCTTTGGTAATGTTGAGGCTGGTTTGATCTTCTATCCAGACAACTAAACTTTCTCTGTATCAGCAATAAGCCTGTTTCGCTTTCTTATCATTCTTGTGTTCACTGGAGTAGCACTTTTAATTTTTTTCTAAGAACTTTTCCTTTGCATTCACAATTTGGCTAACTGTGCAAAAGGCCTAACTTTCGGTCTGTCTTGGCTTTTGACATGCCTTCCTCACTAAGCTTAATCATATTTAGCTTTTAATTTAAACTGAGAGACATGTGACACTTCATTTCATTTGAACACTCAGAGGCTTCTGTAGGGTTATTAATTGGCCTAATTTCAACACTGTTGTGTTTCAGGGAATAGGGAAGCCTGAAGTTTTAATTCAGAGATAATAAATGTGTAGTGTTAGAAATGATAAGTGGGTAAAGAATAGAAGAATTTTGAGGAGCATAATAGAGACTAAATTGCCATGAACAGATTGTTAGGACAAATCTAAATATTAAAGATGCTGTTAGCAAGGGCTCAGAAAGAAGTGAGAAACATGTTATTGAAAACTGGAGTTCGAGGGATCCTTGTGATTAAGTGGTAGAATACTTAGGGCAATTCTCTCCCACAGTTATGTAGAAAACAGAAGCTGAGCATGTGACTCTACAACCTTCTACTGAAACCTCATAAAGATCAAAAAGTTAAGAATATTCAGTCATGTAGAGGGTATTTACAAGAGATTAAGTTTGTACCTCATAGATCCTCTCAAGCCAACCAGCCATAGTGTTACTGAGTCCAAGCTCATACTGGAAGTTTTATATCACATATTTTGAATTTTTGCAACAGACATGTTACTTATGGATTAGTTGTGTTAGTTAAATTTCTTACTGAGTCCAAGCTCATACTGCTCACTGCCTGACAGGCCAATAAATCAAGAGATAAGAGGTTGGGGCAAGGAATATCAACTTTATTAGGAAAGCCAGCACACCAAGAATATGGTGGAGTAGTGTCGTCCAAACCCATCTTACCCAAGCTAGAATTCAGGTTTCTTTTATGCTACAAGGGGAGAGGGTGTGGCTCGTTGTTGCAGACTACTTGGTGCTGGAATCCTTTGTTCTTACAGCTGTCCCTGTAGGTCTGTTCACAATGTTCCAATAAAACTCCAACAAGACAGTTGTTACTTCTGATTTATTGCCTCTAATGCTACTGATGTTGGGGAAGTTTTATATCACATATTTTGAATTTTTGCAACAGACATGTTACTTAGGGATTAGTTGTGTTAGTTAAATTTCTACATTATAGAATATATTTTTGTTATATAAAAATGAATTTTCTTAAATTGACAGTTTCTTATAAAGCTGCTGATGCATGTGTATTAAAACCTTTCACAATGATTGTGGATGTTTTCCAACATTACTGCATAACCTGTTAGTTTTTTAACCTTAATTATTTAGAAAGGCTTTCCAAATTCCTAACAGAAGTAACAAAGTGCAGGAAGCCAAACAATTTTGTTTCTAATTTCTGTAATTGAAATTTAAATTTTATAAGTTGCTGTGTAGTGATTATTTTTTTTCCATTGTAGCAGTTTTATTGTGGAGAGTGACCTGTGTTCGCACACAGGCTTCTTGGTGGCGGCAGCAGCAGCCTTAGCGTCTCATGCCCGTTTCTGGGGTCCGCGCTTTTAGCCGCGGCTCGCGCCCGTCTGTGGAGCTCCTTTAAGCATCGCTCTTACTCCCCTGTCCTCGCGCACCAGGAAACAAAGAGGTAAGAAAAAGTCTCTTGCCTCTTCGGCAGGTCCAGACTTTTCCCCGGACTCCCTCCCGGCTAGCCGTGGCGCACTAATCCCCTGCAGGCTGTGTTCACGCAGCCAACCCCAGTCATCTCCCGGTGCTCCGACCGAAGCCCAAGCCTCCTGCCCCGCCCGCCCCGGCGGGTGAGCAGACAAGCCTCTCGGGCTGGTGAGTGCCGGTCGGCACCAATCCTCTGTGCGGAAATCTCTCCACCTTGCCCTCTGCACCCCGGTGGCTGTGCTCTCCTTCGCAGCTCCGAAGCTTTCCCCCTTCTCCACCCGCAGTCTCCGCCCACGAAGGGGCTTCCTAGTGTGTGGAAACATTTCCTCCTTCACAGCTCCCTCCCACTGGTGCAGGTCCCGTCCCTATCTTTTTGTCTCTGTTTTTTCTTTTGCCCTACGCAGGTACGTGGGGGGTTTCTTGCCTTTTGGGAGGTCTGAGGTTTCTGCCAGCGTTCAGTAGGTGTTCTGTAGGGGTTGTTCCACGTGTAGATGTATTTCTGGTGTATCTGTGGGGAGGAAGGTGATCTCCGCGTCCTACTCTTCTGCCATCTTCCCGGAAGCCTCTCTGTAGTGATTATTTTTGAATGACCCTTCTTATGGAAAAAAAAAAGTAGGAAATGTTAGAAACGATTGGTCTAGAATAGGTTCTTATGATCTATAGGGATAGATCATAGAAGGACATAGTTTGTACATTTTATCTTACCACCCTTACCATCCCTAACTTTCTGTTAAGAACACTTCATGTATCTATTGGTCATAAATTTGTGTACATTCTTTTTAAACATATTTATGTTTTAATCTGCTACCTTTTCAGCATAATGAGTCCTTTATGCATTTTATTTACAGCATACATTTATACTACTTTTAATTTCTTCTCCCATCTGAAATGCTTCTTTAAGGGTCAAGGGATAAAGAAATCTGAACTATATATGGACAAAAAATGCATGGCCTTTGCCTCAGTTTAAAATTTGCAAGCTTGGTTTAGATAATCCTTATTATTAATATGATAATGAAAAAGGTTTTAAATGCATCAAGGATTTCCCAGAAAAAGATACATTAAACCTTTGCGTATCAAGTAATCTGATGTTATTCTTTCTTACATGCATATAGTTGTACACTACAGTGGCTACTTTATTTACATTACACAGGAGAGTGCCATTTAAGCCATAAGTACAACTCTACATAATTCAACTTAGTTTAAACATCTTGCTAGAGGAACAGTAATCAAATTTAGCTTCAGGACATATTGTAGACTAATACAAAAGCTCTATATGCACAGTTAAGATTATACTACAAATGGGGTTCCCATTTTACTATTTGATGAATGATATGTCACAAAGTGTTATGTGATTCCATAATAAAAGATGCTATTATAATGCCTCTGCCCAGAAGGACAAAGTTAATCTTGCTAAGAGGACTTGAACTCTCAAATTCTAGAGTTAAGTAAGTTGCATCAGGGCTTGTTCTTTGAGTTCTTGGCGTGGAAGAAAATATATGTGGGCATCCAAATCAGGTTTCTCAATTACATTAGGCTTCCAAAAGTGTGCCTTCTAGAGTTACATCACTTATGTCAAATTTTACTTTACGAAAAATACATACATAGTTAGTTGTGTTTAAACCATTAAAGTAGCTATTCCTATCAAACTCAGCATAAAATTCCATTCATAGACAAATAAGTGTAGTAGTTTAGATATAAGTAGCAGTGATGGTGTACATAACCCAACCACAATTTACTTTAAAATAATGAACTTTCTCCTTGACCCATCTCATTTCAATTAAATCTTTCTAAAAGGAAAGCATTATCTCCACAGGTTAAGGTTCAAAATAAAAAATCTAGGAGTCATAAAATGGTTAGAATTAATTTATCAGATTAAATCATTGGCAAGTTGGACCTGAACAGATGAGTTACCAAATAAAGATGCTTCATTGGAAGAAAAATTCTATCAGCAATCCATGTGTGTCCCAGAACATGTTGTAGATGGAGATAATGGTGACTATGGGTGGCCGATAAGGTGAAAACTAGAGAACACCTTGAACACAACTTAATTTTTAATTTTATCTTAAACTAAATTTCAATTTTTAGTTTATTGATTTGTAAAGAAGAGAGCCTAAACAAAACAGATGTGTGAAGAAGATTAGTTTCGGTTCTCATTTTAAAGAAAAGATCATTTTACTGCCTTGTAATTCTGTGTATTATTGGTATGGCCAGTAATATTTTTCTAAACTATAAGGACAGATGTTTTTATTGTTTGCATTATTTACATTGCATACTTTAAATATATATTATAGAGTATGAACATCAAAGCTTTGAAATTTCTGAAAACAAGAAACACAATCATCGGGAAGAATTGTTGGAGTAGGAGCTCTAAGATGAAAAATCATGATTAACTAAAGGAAAGCATTTAGAATGAAAGTATTTAACAATGGCATCACTATTGTGATGCTATTAATAACAGACAATTGGGAAAGAGTTCATAATGACTTAATCCCTAGTCCATTAACTTTTAGGAATTTAATAAAAATCTATTATAATGAAAATATGCCACAAGGAAATTACCAACCTGGATATGCTTATTTTTGATGAGTTTCTAGAATGCATTTGGATATGAATTTCCACCGTCTAAGTGAACTGTGAAACAAATTGCTTCGTTTACCATTACCCTAGATTTCTTTTTAGCTTGTATCTTTTAGTTATTTGTAGAAGCCAATATGCAGTATAACAAAACAGAGTATTACAGAAACTTCAAATTATTTTCTCTGAATTTGTAGAAAACCAGCTATTGTTTAATGAACCCTGATGTTGCGGTTACTGACAGTTAAACCAATAAGTTAGAAATAAATAACTGTGTTTCTCTTCCTTATTTAAAAGTACTTGGAATTTTGCTACTGTAAAAACCATAAGGCTCAACATACATTTTCAAATGATTTTGTAATATACTGAAAAACTATCCAGACCCATTAGAATGATAGGTTCTTGGTTAAGGAAAATTGTGATCAAAACTATTGCCTTCCAAGCCATAAGTCAGCTGAGTTAGCAGCAGCTATGCTGGAGGAAAAACATCCCCCATTGTAATGTCCATTTACGTTAAGTAGCAGTCCCTGATTACACTTGCACTTTTACACAGCATGGTATAAATGTTTTCTTGCCTCTGTTTGTAGATTTAAGGTTTTTACCACTCCAAATGTGTGATTTTTCACTTGCCTCAACATATTTACATTAGATTTGTGCAATATGTGTTTCCAGAAGTTTAGTTCGCTACCTTTGTATCATTCCCTCCAAAATACACATATTTTCTGTGAATTGTCTTTTACTTGGAAGTCTAGCATTGATTTCTCCAGGATAAAACATTTTTAAAAAGTAGCATTTTAAATTCAGCATGATTTGGATGAGATGATAATTTTGTTATCAAATTAGTTTATTCATTGAAATGATCTTATTTGTCTTCAAAATAACCTGAATACACATGAAGTGTTTTATTGTTGTTTTTGTTTTTGGCCTTGCTGCATGGCTTGCAGGATCTTAGTTCCCCGACCAGGGATTGAACCCTGGCCCGGCAGTGAAAGTGGAGTCCTAACCACTGTCCCTAGCCAGGGGATTCCCCATAATGTTTCACTATACAGTTGACCCTAGAACAATGCGGGGTTAGGGGCGCTGACCTCTGCACTTTCGAAAATCGGCATATAATTTTACAGTCAGCCTTCCATATCTGCAGTTCCGTATCCTACAATTTAACCAACTGTGGATTAGGTTGTAGTGTAGTACACATTTATTGAAAAAGAAAATCCACATAAAAGTGGATCCATGCAGTTCAAACCTGTGTTGTTCAGAGTCAACTGTATATTTTCTAAGGAGTACAAATGCCTGTGCGATTAAACAGAAAGTAACATGTATGGTAAAGGAAGAGAATGGGGCTTATTTTGGTTAGAAAAAAATAGAAAACTTTTTCTCATTTAGCTTAAACGGTGTTCTTAAATTAAGGAAATTTGCTTTTAAAGAAATGATACAGATGATGAGCTGAGGAAGCTGAGTCTTTTCTATCCCCAGCTCTATGGGTTTTGTGTTCTAGGATCTTTTGAAAAGTAGGTATTCAAGTGAGAATATACTTCATGACAGCGTATTTTAACTGTCACAGTAAAGGCTGATAGTAAACTTACCAAGTAAAGATATAAGCAATAAAATAAGAAAAAGCCTTGGCTAAACATAACAATCCAAATAATAATAAAGTAAGAATAAATACTAATATTTATTACTATTACTAGTGTATTTAGTATTACTAATAAATACTGTTAGTAGCATTTATTAGTATTACTAATTAGCAATACTAATTTCTTACTAATAAGTAATAGTAAGTAAAGGCCAAAGCATGTAAGAAGGGAGTAATGTACGAAATAGCCAGATGAAGATGTTGATAAATAGTTTTAACTTGTTTTGGTTAAATTCATGTTAAATAATAGCATGCTTAATTTTAAACTCTAACATTAAAATAATTTTAGAAATAAAAATATATAGTTATAGTACAATCATAAATCTACATAAACATCTCTATCATTACCAGAACTTATTAAATTGGAAAGTAGTTTTTAAGTGCATTTCCTAAAATATCCAAACTCAAAGTGGAAATTAACTCCTCTACTCTCAGTATATAGTGATATATATTGAAATAAAAAGCAGATTTTTGTTTGGAAAATGGAAACTCCAATCCTCCAATCACTTGTTGAATATCGTCTATTGTTTATTTACTAACAAGTCATTTTTCCCACCCACAAAGGAAAACTCCTTTAAGAATTAGATCTGCTGTTGTATAAAGTTATCTTAGAGAATAAGAACATTACAAATCAGAGGTCCATGATTATATTATTGTAATATTTATCCCTTAAATCATTTAAACACTTTTCATAATAAAAATCTTTATACACTATACCTCATTTAACAGCCATTAACACATCTTCCATCTCAAATCAAGTGTACCTACTAGTAATGACAATTTTATTGCTTATTAAATGTGGGTTTATGTTACCAGTGATCTCACACCAAGTCTGTGCAGTTTAATATGAAAAGCTCCTGCAAAAGGTGTTGCTCATCTCTTGATATATAGTGTTGGGGCTAAAATTTAACAATAAGCAAGTTTAGAATATAATAATTGTAAAATCTGTCTTTTGTAAGATAAAATACAAAATAAAATGTTAATAAATCTAATTTCAAAGGTTAAATTAAGAGGAATGTATAACATTTAAAAAATATCAAATATATTAAAAAAATAAAAAGCAGTGAACTCATTATGAACAAATAATAATAGATAGAACTGAATATATGGAGATTTCAAGGTTTTACACAAACATACACCATTATTTCCAGAAATTTTAACAAAAATAATTAAATCAAGACCAATTCCTCAGAAATTTAAAATTAGCCTTCTTAGGCTGGTACTGATTTATTTATTCAAAGGAAATTTTACGTAGGGCCAAAACTCAGTACCTAACATAGTTTTCTTAAGATTTGTTTCATTCTAACTGGTAGAATTCTAGAGTTTATAATTAAGAAAAAATGTTAACTTACTTTAAGCATTGTATTTAATTAATAATTCTTCTTTAAATTTGATTTTACTTCTAGTTGCTTCATGTACTGTGGGAAAGTGAGCAAACAAAGCACCTTACATGTTGGGAAAATTGCACGAGGTTTTCAGTTTTATGCCTCAGTTTTCTTCTCTTTATCCACTGATAAAAATAGTACAGACTGCATGGGTCTATTGCAAAGGTCAAATTTACCACTAAATGTTTCAGTTTTAATATTATTTTGATACAGTTTTCATAATTTAATTTCCAATTGTTAGTGGATAGCATATAGAAAAACAATAGATTATTATTTTTAACCTTCTACCCTGTCACTTTACAAAATTTGCTTATTAGTTCCAGTAGCTATTATATACATTCTTTAGTAGATTTTGTATATTTCTTAGGATTTTCTATATCCCTGCTCATGTAGCCTGCAAGTAAATAGTGTTTTATTTTCCATGTCATTTATATCTTTTTCTCATCAACTTGAAATTGGCAGGACATTCATTAAATTGCAGAACAGAACTGATGAGAGTATCCTTGCCTTGTTCCAGATCTTAAAAAGAATGTATTCAATGATACCAGCTCAAGTTTTGTGGTTTTTTTGTTTGTTTGTTTTTCATTTCGTTTTGTTTTCATAGATAGCCTTTATTAGATTGAGGGACTTTCTCGCATTTCTGGCTTGCTGGGTTTTATTATGAATGGATAGAAAATAGCTGCATTATTATTGAGATGATTATGTTATTTTCCCCTTTATTCTGTTTATTTGGTGAATTACATTGATTGATTTTTCAAATATTATGATATCCTTGCATTTCTTAGACAAACTGCACTTGTCTAAGGCATGTTATTTGTTTCATATTTAGCTGGAATTGCATATAAATGGATTTCACTGGCAAATTTAGAGAATTTTAGCAAACAGAAATTTTTACTTTTTTTTCTGTTTTTGTTCATGAGAGATATTGGTCTGTAGATTTATTTTGTAATGTCTTTGTCTAGTTTTGATATAAAGATTTTTTGATAAAATGAGGATATTTAAATGTTATTTAAGATAACATTTCATGTTATCTTAAATATTATTTTATAAGTTACACTTTTGTTTTATTTATGTATCTGTGTGGTTATTTATTTTTGTAGTGTAGACTTAGAGAAACTAGAAATTAATAAGAGTAGGGTGAGTACAGATACAGAAACCCAAATTTCTAAGATTACAACACAAATGTTTGTATGTATGGGTAGATATAGACAAGATAGTCCAAACACCAGACAGAATGAGGATCAGGGAAAAATTAGCAGTGAATTTTTAATCCTGCTTCCCATTCTAAACTTTAAGAAAGACAATGAAACAGGCAGTCCTACTCTTGGATTGAGATCTGTAGGGTAGCAATATTTTGCATATAGATTATTCATACTTTGCCGTGATGAATATCTACTACAAATTTACTGTTCTACATCAGGTGGTGGCAAGCCTGAGAAGACAAACGAATAGGGCAAAACCCAGTTTGAGTTGAGCAAGCTATGGAATAAAAAAACCTGTTTTTTAGTAGACTAAGACAAGATCCAAAGTCATCAGCCATGGAAGCCAGATGAGATGTATCACCCCACATTGCAAAAAACCTTGGGAGCCAAACTACACTCAGCAAAGATTGGGTCTGAGAGCCAGTGTTCTTCTTCAACAATGCTGCTTCTCTGATAGGTGAACAATACATAATCCCCTATCTTCCATTTGAGGAGTTTAACTCCTGTCATGGGCAAAGAACAAGAGAATAAAGAAGGTGAAGAATTTCTGAAAGCCAGTTTATTCCAAATATAGTAAACTGTGATACATCATAACTAAGAATAATAAGTGAATTTGGATGAGAAGTCGTTGTATTAGTCTGAGAGTACCACATAGGATACAATAAATGATCTTTTCTAGACAAATTATGGCTTTAAGAGTTAAGCTAAACTAAGTTTTATAAAATATTCTTTTTCACATTTGTGGGGCAGTTGTAAATCATGACCTTTCGCATGTAGAATCCAGACATTGTTAAATAACCTTATTCTATTATAAAGATGTTTTTCTCTTCATGCAACCTGTACTCAATACTTTCTTCAACTCTCAGGTTATGTTCTAAAATGTGTTTGATTCTTCCTCCAAAGCAAATAGCAATAGAGGAAGCAATTCACAGCGACGTAGATTATGCAGTCATAAAATGAAGCATCTGAACATTTGACTTGACAAGTAATTATCATATGTATTTTTGCATAGCAGGCAGTCCTCTAGCTGACAAACAGATTGAGTTCCAAAAGTTCATTTGCTAGGAGATTTTTAAAACTCAGAACATATTTTCCCTCTAGGAACAATGTTGGATGTGGTGGTTAGGTTATTACACAAGACCAATAAGCCCGTCCAATTCATAATTAGTTAAATTTAGTTTAATAAATATTTATTGAACACATGGCAGGCACTGCTTGTGTTAGGCTCCGAGGATACAAACATTTACAAGCGTGCATTCAAAAAGCCATGATATATGTGAGTTAATAACTTATGTATGCAGTATATAAATACTTATAGAGCACCTAAATTAGATTCTGGGAATATAATATGAGCAAAACATGTCTTTGCTTTCAAGGAGCATGATTTGAAGTAGAGGGAGAATGGATACTAACTTGACTAAGCTAAGTGTTGCAGAAGTGGTGTTATAAGGAAGGCTCTGGACGCTGTAAATGTTAACAAGAGAGAATACTGCCCTTGTTTGGTGGGTGATTTCCCAGGAGAAAGCTGACATATGAAGAATTATTGGGGTTTACCTGAACTAATCTGTGGGAAGAATGGGAAGAGAATGATTTTCTGACATGAATAGAAGTCCTTAGGGGAGAGAATACATTTAGAGGAGTTCCAGCAGTTATGCATCTTGGGTTGATGACACATAAGTAATGAACAAATTGATGAAATATACATAAGTTAGGGATTGCCTGATAATTAGGTTATGTCACATAAGTACTTTAAAAAATCTAGCTGAACTGAAAAGTATTCCAATTAGGTACCCTACCATATCCCCAGAGGAAAACATGGTTCATAATGGTCTGCCAAATGTCTTGATCCAGCACATAGGAATAATTGGAAGGTGATTTTTACCTTGTCTTCTGTTCCTTTTATTCCTGAATAGAAGCTGTCGTGAATGTGCCGTGATTTCACCGTCAGATAGAGTCTAGGCTGTGCTCTGTACTGTCGTCATATGATGAACAATTTGCCGTTTGATGTACTTCATGTGTTAGAATGTACAGCAATGCCCCCACTGTGAATTACAACTGGCTGCATTCATACGCCTCTGACACTGACTCTGGGATTGGCCCTAAGACTTCCTTTGGCCAATAGGATACTGGCAAACGTGACACAAGTAGAAATTTGACAGGCACTCGCACAGTGGGAGTTGTCCCCTCTTGCTGCTGAAAATTCTTCCCCTGAGTAGTATATAAGCTGGAGCTAGCCTACTGGAAACATGTAGTCCAGCCAATAGCCAGCCCCAACTGCCATACTGTGTATGAATCCACCTTAGAACATGCAGCCTCACTGGAGCTTCCAGGTAACTCATTCAGAGGAGAGCAGCAGAACAGGCCAGCTGTGTCTAGCACAAGATGCTGACCCATATTGACGGTGAAATGGCAGTTATGTAGGCCACTGTGTCTTGGCATGATTGGTTATACAGCAGCAAGTCACTGTGATGGTATTCACAAAAATGTTTGGGGAAATCAAATGACCCATTTCCAGAATGCAGGTTTTTAGTGGCTTCACAAGATCTCTTACAAATGAAAATGGAAAAAAGATGCAAGTTACTTTGTGCACCACTTATAAAATCTCTATTCCCTCCTATAGCATGGAATTTCTGAAAATTTCATAAATATGTTAATTAATAAGTCATGCCATTTATTTATCCACTCACCCTTCATCCTTCTATTCATTAACTTAAAAATATTTATTGAATAGCCACCACAAGTAATATACTGTACTCAGTGTTTTGAATACAAAGGTAAACAAGGCATTGCATCTCTGTCTTTGGGTCTTTCCTTCCATCAGAAAGAGATGCAGACGGATAGATGTGCATTTATACTACAAGGTTAAATGGGTTGTGAAAGATCCAGTATCCCCTGGGACAGAGGCTTCCAGAGATGACTTCCTGGAAAAGGGAATATTTCAGCTAAATCTGCCTCCAGAGGCAGATTATAACCATTTACATATGTAGCTCAGATCATTATAAAATGACTATGTTATAAGTAGCAATGACTCTATTACAATGGTATTTTAGCTTCTAAAGTTAATCAAGTGAAGGTGAAATAGAAGATATTTGCTGTGTCTTTACTCGTCAGGCTTAGATCTGGGACATTCAAAACATTCTCAGGATTTATTTAAAAGGTCCATGTTGAAACTCAGACTGCTCTAAAGTGCTAAGATTAGTATATGAAATGCTACAAATATCCTGATACCATTTTTTTCCCAGATAATAAAATCTTTTACAGAAGCCTGAAACCATGATAACAAACCAAACTCGGCAAATCAATGGAAGAAATCAGGCTTGAAATAGTTAGGCCAGCCACAGTGAGACCAAAACTTTCTCTTGCACTGAGGCTGCCAGTAATAAACTGTAATCAAATTTGCAGTGCAATTATGGGAAAAGGAAGGATGCCATCGACATTCTTGGCCTCCCTGGACTACTTTCTACCAATAGGTTTCATTTTTTTCATTCACTTACAATATCCTTGTCTTTGCCAAAACGTGCATAATAACCTCCCGATTTTCAATAGCATGGAATCATCATAGGCTTAAAACCTCTCATGCTACATTATCATCATGTTTATTTCATAATGCTCCCTCAAGAACTTTAAGATTTTACACAAGAATTGCCTTAAAAAAATACCTTTCAAACAGGAACAGTTTGATAAGCATATGGAAGTATATGTGTGTGTGTTCTAATAGATCTCAAACAAGATTATGATATATGTATAAATAGTCATATATGTTGCATGCATATTCATTTTACCAGTTATGTACAGATAAAAGAATACTTATTTATGTACATAAACATATGGACATTGCATGCATTATTACCTGAACAAAAATAAGCAAAGCTTATGTTTATATGTTCCATGTTTACCTGTTATGGAATTCAAATTCCGAGGTCATTTGTACCCTTGAAATCTACTTTTCAGTTTTTCCAGTTCATAAGTGATTAGCGGTCAATTCCCATCAATTAGCTGTCTTTCCGCTTAATTCTTTCTAAGTTCAATGTCTATATCTATCCAAAACCTCTCTCAGACATCGTAAATGTGTATGAATGTGTGTGTGTGAGAGAGAGAGACAGAGAGACAGAGGCAGGGAGAGAGAGAGACAGAGAGAATAATAATCAGTAACCGGAAGGCTGTGCATGAAGAGCAGCTCTATTCATAATTGCCCCAAACTGGAAACAGCCTAAACATTTTTCAATAGATGAATGAAAAACAGACTGTGGTTGTTCTATACAGTGGGATAATACTGAGCAAAAAAAAGTAGCAAACTATTGAATAACACAGCTTGTATAAAACTGAAAGTGAAAGAAGACAGTCTCAAACAGTTATATACTATATGATTTCAAAATGACCAAATGGTGGTGAATACTGGTTGCCAAGTGTTCAGGGTCCAGGAGAAGTGTATAAAAGGGTAGCGTGAGGGACTTTTGGAGGATGGTAGAACTGTCCTGTATTCTGATTGTGGCAGTGGTTACACAAATTTAGAAATTGTTAAAATTTAGAGAACTGTCTACCGAACACAGGCAGTTTTTCTGTATTATTTAGAAGAAAAATAAAATAGCAGAATTTCATGTTTTTCAGCCTTGAGGTTTGTTCACTCCTCCATGTTATTATACATGCATCAGTTTCCCTACTAGATTCTAGGTTTCTGAAGGGGTAGGAATCATGTCATTATTTTTTAAATAAACTTTTAACTTTAGAACAGTTTAGATTTACAGAAAAATTGTGAAGATAGTTCCCATATATTCTTATTATTAACATCATTAATGTGGCACATTTGTTATAATTTATGAACCAATATTGATACACTTCTGTTAACTAAAGTCCACACTTTATTTCCTTTTTTTTTTTAAACATAATATCCTTTTTCTGTGCCAGGCTTCCATTCAGGATACCGCATTACATTTAGGTGTTGTGTCTCGTTAGGATCCATCTTTCTGTTTATATATCACCCCATTCTGTTCTTGCATGTTGTCTACTTTTTCATCAGTTCCCTTAATATATTAATCATACTAATTTGAAATTCCCTGTTTGATAATTCCACCATTGTGACATATCTATGACAATTCTGATGCTTGCTTTGTCTCTTAAGACTGTGTTTTTTTCTTGTCTTTGACATGTTGTAGTTTTTTGTTCAAAAAAAATTTGGACATGTTGTACCACATACTAGAAACTGAGGTAAATAGGCCTTTAGTGTGAGATTTTATGTTAATATGGCTAGAAGTTGAGCTGTTTTTAATATTTGTTCTCTGTACTTGTCTGAGGTTTCAATATCCTCTCCTGTGACTGTTTTTTTTTTTTTCCCTTTTCCCTTGTTGTCTTAGGGTTTCCCTTAAATCTCTTTAGAGTGGGTACCTTCACCTCTTTCAGCTGTAATCCACTGGTTAAGGTGTGACTGTGGGGAAGTGTTGTATAATCCTATGATTAAGTCTCAGTTCTTTAGTGGGACTGTGTCCTTGGGATCTCACCTTTACAGGTATTTCTCAGCTTTGGTCCCTCCTCAGGTGATAAAGGGAGACTTGAGGGGACTGGAATCAAGTAATTTCCCTTCTCTGATGTTGGATAAGCGGCTAAAAAAGTATTTTCCTTTCTCAGTGGTCCTTTGCTATGGAGAATGCTCTTGATGTATTTGAAAATAATTTCCCCCTCTGTTTGCCGGAAATAAGAACACTTTTTACTTGGCCCTTCACTTGTGAGAACTGGTGGATTTCCACGAGGTAAATCCACAAACGTATAGGAATCTCCATAACATGGCAGTTCCAAGATTTTATCACTCTCACAGTGGTCTACACTTTGCCTTCAGTAATTTGTCAAAGTTATTATTAACTGTTCCTACTAGTTTATGTCTCCAGTGGCTTTCACCCCAGGTAAACTGATCTAATCTTGGATCTGATTCTCTGTATTCACCTGTCTCACCAGATTTTGGGGTGGCACTGTGCCTTGTGATCTCAATTCTCTGATAGGTCAAAGAAAATTCATTGGTTTTCATTTTTTTCACCTTTTTCTCTTCTTGTAGATTTAAATGACAACTTCCAAGAGCTTTACATGTTAAAGCTGAAACTGGAAGTGCCATTTACCTTTTCAAAACTTGCTTTTCCCCCTTCACTCTCTCTTTCCTTTTTCTGAATTTATATTCTGGGTTAGCCAAAAAGTTTGTTTGGGTTTTTCCGTAAGAATTTATGAAAAACCCTAGCAAACTTCTTTTTGGCCAACCCAGTGTGTGTGTGTGTGTGTGTGTGTGTTTGTGTTTGTGTGTGTGTGTATGTATGTATGTATGTAATTTCTCAAAGCCCTACAGCTCTCCTACAGACTTTGCTATATTTTCCAGACTTTTTTTTCTTTTCTTCTGGATATAGTTTGTCTAAATTGCTAGTAACTAATCCTGTAGATAGTAAGTCTATGCGCTGAATTTTTAATTTTTCGTTCTAAAATTTTCATTGAATTAATTTATTATAGATCTCAGGTTTCTGGTGATATTTTTCATCTTGCCTATTATTTCTTGACCGTATTAATATTTACTTTTAAATCCGTATCTTAATATAATCAATATTATGTCTTTTTTTCTTTATTAATTTACGTCTGATATTTGTTTATTTTTTGACTAAATGCCAGATGTTTTTTTTAAAAAAAAACACACATAGAAACCCTAGATATTATTTTCCTTCAGAGATGATTGACTTTTTCTGATAAGTTGTTAAAAGTTGGGTAGATCACCCTGATCTACTGAGGACTGAGATGTTTCAAGTCTGAATTTCAGCCCTTCTGAAGTCAAAACTGAGAATCTGCATATCTACTGGGGCATTTTCTCTTTGGATGCCCTGGGCCCAAACCCTAACTTCTGACACTATGAGAATGTCAAAAACTCTATTAAGTTTTTAACTTTCAGTTGTCCGTTTCTGCTTGGAGTTTTTAGATTCTCACGTCATGCAGCTTACAAACTGGTCAATGCTTTGAGGATAAAAACAGTACAGAATATTAAACTAACCTCTTTGTGTTTCCTTTTGGATCTTGATTATTCAAATTTTGATTTTCCTTCCATGGAATATTTTTTGCCCATAGACTTGTAAGTCTCATGGGATTCTCTGATATCTTGCTTTCTGCTTATTCTCTGAGCCATCTTAAAACTGGAAAATACCTTGAGGTAAAACACGATGAATAATGTTGTACTCATCTCAATGCAAAAAACAAAAACAAAAACCCAAAACATTTTCACTTATTTCATGTTATTGTATGACTGACTAATCCCCATTTTCACGAAGAGCCTACTTAACTTTGTTTAAATTTTTTTTTTACATAAGGTTTTCTGTTTAAATTTTTAAAAACAAACTTGCTCTCTCAATTTTATCCTCATAAGCTGTTCACACACAAAGGTTTTCATTTAATTATATTTTGCCTTTTATAGAACTTTATATAAATTATTTTCCTTATATGTTATTTTACCTTATTTTATGTTACTATGAAGTAAGGTATTTTTACTGACACCAGACCTAGAACAAACATTGCTGTTGCAAGCTGAACTTCTTGCATTACATCTTTAAAAAAAAAATCAGACTAGTGTGTATCAACCTATAAAACTGTTATCAGATTTACAGTCATATTTTGAATATCATCCACTATACTTTTTCTTTTCTCAATGCGCCTAAAGCGATATCTTTAAATAACATATCATATTTTATTTAAAGCTCAATTGAGATCCTAAGGCTTATGTTCTCTAAAAAAAAAAGCTAAGTGCTTCCTCAAGAAAATAAAGACAATTGTATTTTTGAGCAAGATGGTTTAATACATTAGAAAATATTGATTTTTCCTTTGTGTGCCAATTGTAAAAAATAAGATGGAAAATATAAGTATTGAGAATCATTCCCATTAACATTTAAATAATTAAAAATACTACCTACCTGAAATTTAAAGTGTATATTCAAGTAAAAACTAAATTTTGATAGAATAAAAGTTCAAAAAATGTTAAAGGCTAAGCCATACAACAATGTTTTTTAATTAATTGAATTGAGTATGTAAATAATAAAGTTTAATAAAGATTATATATAGTTAGAGATAATTTTCTGTTTTTTAATTTTTAAACTAGAAATATGTAAAAAATATCAAAATAAAAAAAAATACTATCTGTATTTTATAAAATGCTTTTGAACCAAGTTTTGCTCTCTAAAAGTCATACTTCATTTGCAAAATTGTCCCTTATTTAACCAAAATAATTTTATTTCTATGTTATATTTTTTGAAGCACTTACTGGATTTTATTTTAATTTAAATAATTGAATGATGTTTACAGTAATGACAAATACAGTTTCCTCTAGAAATATATTTTTTCCAGGCATTGAAAATAACATTTTCTCTAAACTTTATAACAACTCTGAAAAGGCACATGTTATCAGCCCCATTTTTGAGAATGTGGAGGTTTTTAGGTCGGCAAAACTCACGGAGCAGATAAGGCCAAGTATCCCTGACTCCAAATTGTCTGTCACAACACATGGTCATCTTTTTAATGGTAACTTGGAAAGCTCAGCAGGATATTTTCCTGTACATTTTAAGGAATACAAGCCCCATGAAAATGAAACATGTACTCTTTTTGTTGTTTGCATAAAATATCTGATGTTTCAGAGATTCAAATGAGGCTGTTTCTTATAATACCTTTGGAACAATCGTGCCACCTGCAGTCATTAACTTGAAAGCCTTGAATTTATAAATGCAGAGTAACACATGATTTGGGAATGGGAAAAGGTGTAGTGAAATGTAACCTGATAATCCACTGCTTACTGAATTATAGCAATAATACTTGTTGCAAGTTATCATTTGGTATGTTGAATATATCTGATAAATGTGATCTCTGAGAGTTTCAGCAGTTTATTGTCTTAAGCTTTTCTGCTGACCATTCTTTTTCAAGCCAATGAGTATTCCACAAACCAGTTATAAAAGCAATTGTCATAGAGTAAAACAAATTAAAGAGGTATGTTTTTTTTTTTTTCCTTAAAATCAAGCAGAGGGTAATTGTGTTGAAGTTGCTTTAAAATGTGCACATCTAAAATCTTGAGTCCCGAAGTGTCTCATCTGCTTTCTAATTTTCTACAAGATCTTTTAATATTTTGAGATTTATATTAAACCACAGGGGTCTGAAAGATTTCAGGAACTCTTGCATATGCATCAGAAATAATCAATTAAATTAATAAAAGAAAGATCACAATTTAGATGTTAGTTGCTATAAATTTAGATGTATTGTTTCCTTTATAACTTGTTTCAAATCAATTTTTCTCCTTTTCAAAAAGAAAACTCTAAAACCCATGACCACATCATATAGGCTATTCTTCATATCATTGAAAACGTATATATGTATAGCATATATATAATTTTTTCCTACCAATATTTACTCTCTCACTAGTGCAGTCTGCATCAAGACAAAACTTGACTCAAAACACAGTTGAGTAACAAAGGAAAAAGATAAAGTATACTCTCTGGAGTGTTTTTATATTTTTATACCTAAACTGCCGTATTCCCTAGGTGGCCAGATATCTCAATCATCTTATACCAAGTATTTTATGTGAAGCAAGGGGATGAATGCAAATGAAAGAATATCCTTATCGAAGCAAACTGCAGAGATTTTTCCCTACATTGTTATATGAGATAAAATCAGCACTAATGGCTAAATTTATTTAATAAAGCATCTGATATATAGCAGTACAGTACACAGTCCCTGCAGTACAAAGTATCAAACCCTGGGATCCATCTGAAGGAGACTTTTTAGAACAACATGGAAGAGCCTTTCCATACTTAATTTTTATATATAGAATTAGTCCACATAAAATAAAATATATATTTAAAAATTTTAATCCTTATTTAAAATAAAGTGAGTGATAATAACAATACTATCTGAGAGTATCTTTCTCATACAGTTCAAAATACTTCTCAGATACACTAATTCATCAGTCACTGTGGTAAAAAAGAGTTTTGTGTGTCTAGTTTAATAGGTTATAAAAGCAAATGATGTAAAAAAGTAAAAGAGCAGTGGGCAAAGTATTGTTAGAAATAGTCCTAAGACTTCTTCATCTTTATAGCAAAATAAATGACCTCTTACACTTTTTTTAAAAAATATAAATTTATGTATTTATTTATTTATGGCTGCATTGGGTCATCGTTGCTGCATGTGGGCTTTCTCTAGTTGTGGCCAGCGAGGGCTACTCTTCCTCGCAGTGAGCAAGCTTCTCGTTACAGTGCCGCCTTTTGTTGAGGAGCATGGGCTCTAGGCACGCGGGCTTCAGTAGTTGTGGCGCATGGGCTCTAGAGCGCAGGCTCAGTAGTTGTGGTTCCTGGTCATAGTTGCTCCATGGCATGTGGGATCTTCCTGGACCAGGGCTCAAACCCATGTCCCCTGCATTAGCAGGTGGATTCTTAACCACTGCGCCACCGGGCAAACCCTGACCTCTTAAACAGTATTTTTGAACCATATTGTAAATATAGAAAAGTACAGTCATTTAGTGTATACTTGCTGAATTTTCACACACTGCAGTCATACATGTAATCAACACCTGTATCACTTATCTATGAATGTATGAATTGTAATATACATGAATCATGAATTGAGAACTTTCTTCCTCCTCTTTCTTTTTTTTTTTTTGATAGTGAAACTATGTTGAATGTAAGAAAGTCATTTAAATTGCCAACAGACCATGAAAAAGAAGGGGCTTAACAGTTTGAAATGTTTCCAATATATTTATTTACATTTTCTGATTCTGCCCGTGTTTTTGAAGGATAGCAATCAAAGCCTGCAAAATAACTTTCCAAGGAGAGACAACTCATGTTGAAAACTAAGTCATAAGTAACTGAAATTCAAACATGGGAGAGATAAGTCTCAAATAATTTGGAACTGGCAAGTTATGTTGTTAAAGTATATTGAGACTTAACTACCATGTTAAGTAACTATTGAGATAAACTAGGACTGGAGAAGATAAATGTGTAAAGATTTTGAAACCAGAAGAATGTGGTTTGGAATTTCAGCTCTGTCATTTACTGGCTGAGTAGACTTGGAGTTTAGTTTCCTAGATTGTGACGCAGGGAAAACGCAGTATGGTTAGACGGAGATTGCTTAGCACAGTACATGGGATCAGTACATTTTACATGTACTACACAAACTTCTACATCTTCACCCCACCCTCCATTCTCACACACACATCACATACATCCTTGGCAGGGTTTCAAAATTGTATGTTTAGTGGAACTCTCTTAACTGAGAAGAAGAAAATAGTAAATAGTCTTGAGTAAAAACAGCTTCCTAAAATCATAAGTACTGATCACTGAATCTAATCCTGTAAAACCCGCAATGCCAAAAATCTTAGCT
>NW_020173124.1:5315042-5410042 GCF_003031525.2 Neophocaena asiaeorientalis asiaeorientalis | reverse complement strand
CTTTACTGGCACCTGCCTTGTGGGGTGGTTTAAAAAGCTCCTGTAGGATAACTAAATGGAATCAAGCTACGTGAATGGGAGGAAATATTCTCCCCAGACAAGTCGCCTCCTTTCCTAAAGAGCTCAACCACCCCAGCTCCGAAGTAGTTAATATTTATATGTCTGCAACATATAAATCCAGGAAAGTATTATGCAGGATTTTATAGCCAGAGGATTTTGTATGAGCTTAAAGGAAAATGTTTAAATCACCTAATTTAGCCTTATATCTTTTTTTTTTCTTTTGAGTTTCATTTTATTTGATTCCCCCATGATGGTCTGTTCTCTGACCTGATGCTTCTATTGCATAATAAAGTTGTGGAGGAAAGAACACTCGTCCTTGTGTAAATCTACTTAAAGAAGTTTTCTCATCCTCCGTATTGAGAGACATAACCCCATGTCAGTCTACTTGACCCAGAAGCATTCTCCACCGAAGCTCCTCAGTAGGGAGATGAAACCTGCTATCATTCGGGTACAGTGTAAAACCTAATGACTTCGGCATATGCACACCAAGTAATAGCACATCATGCTTTGTACACTTCACCTTCATTTTATAAGCCAGCCCTTTGTATGCAGTAATGAGGTATGTGCTATAAGGAAGATTCTTTAATAGGATTTAATGCACCTGTGAGCAAAGGCATTTTAGCTCCCTATCCCCAGCAGCTGTAACTGAAAGCCTTTAATACTGATGTGATGGAATATAAATGCATAAATATTATAATAACCAGAACTTTTCAAAAAGTTTACAGTCTTTCTGTGACAGATTATTTAACTGTGAGTCAAAATTATGCCTTGAGAGAGGCGTAAATAAGGGCATATGCGAATTTTGTGAGGAACCAACCAATGCTTGTAAATGTTTAAGACTTAGAGCCTGTGCTGGGATCAGCTTCACTTTTTTGGACTTCTTGGTCAGGAAGCTTAGATTCCTTTATTTTCTCACCAAATGTTGCAGGAGAAATACCTTTGGGAAATGGCCCAATTTTTGGTAACTTCCTACAGCAAGTGAATATACTCTTTTAAAGAAGAAATAAACTTTGCATTTGGGTGTATGTTTTCCATCTAAATAGCTTTCAAAACTAACACACCATTGTAAAGCAATTATACCCCAATAAAGATGTTTAAAAATAAATAAATAAATAAATAAATAGCTTTCATATGCATCAGATGTCAAATTCACATTCTCTTGACTTAATGAGGAATCTTCAGGTATTTATTCAAAAATGTGTGCCCATTTAAAAAAAATTCACTAATAAAATTCCAGATGCTTAATTCAATACTCCAGCTCCATACATTTCCTACTGGATATGCCACTCTCTCTTTTTTCCATTTAATCAACTCTATTATTGAAATGTTGCTACTGAATTACCTCCATTTTCCATTTACTGAAGTTTTCCTAATTGTCTCATTCCTTAACCTGTAATTATTAGAATCGCTGTGTTTATTTCTGGAGCGGAGATCTGGCTCTTTAAGAGAGAAAACTGTTGTTAGTTTAATGTTGTGCATAGTCAGAAAATTTGATTCTAAACATCAGATATCATGGGGTCAGGGCATATCCATCACATGCCAGAGGGGAGGGTAGCACTCGACTACATTGGAGAGACTGAAGGTCAACTCTGGAGCCCTGTGTGGTTTGGAAAGCAGAGTATCAGGGCAGGTTTTTGAGTAGTTTCTGGATCAATATGTCCAATACAAGGTAAAGAGGTCACTTGTCAGAGCTGAGAGTCTCTGGAGAAGAGGGAAGTCAGGACTGAGGGAGGCTTCAAAATGGATGTTGCCGTATCTGCTCATGGCCTATGAACAGAGAGACATTCCTCTACTCCCTACTGACGTGAAAACAGGAAGAAATAAGAGGATTTTTCTAAACAGACATCCGTTTCTAGCGAGAAGTATGACTTTCTTAATGCAATAAATGCACGGTTAAACATGCTTGCATTACTTACCAATTTGGATCCACTGAGTATTAAACAAACTGATTATATGACGTTCATTCAGTCCTTCATTCAACAAATGCTACTTGTGCATCCCTAGACCAAGCTGGAAAGAAAAAGTCATTGTTCTTGCTTCAAGGAACTTAAAGTCTAAACGATGTAACTAAATAAATGGATATTGACTGACAACGCAAAGCCCACTTTGTTTTCTGATTTCCTCTAGGTGAGGGTAAAGGGAAAACCTTTAAAAGAAATGTCTGACAATGTTCATGCACAGAATTCTTCCAGGAGAACTGTTGGGACTGTGAGTCCATGATGTTGGGGGCACGTGGTTACAGGAGACAGAGCCCCACATACAATCTGAAAGAAGTTCTGAAGAAATACCCCTTCCTTTTGTTTCAGACAAGATCATATGAATATTCCTTATTACCTTATGTCTGGATATACTCTGCACCATGCTTTCAAAATGTATTTTAGGTTTTTTTATTGAAGTACAGTTGATTTACAATGTCGTGTTAATTTCTGGTGCACAGAAGAGTGATTCAGTTATATATATATACATAAAACTGAATCAGTTATATATATATTCTTTTCTGTTATGGTTTATGATAGGATATTGGATCTAGTTCTCTGTGCTATAAAATAGGACCATTCTTTATCCATTCTATATATAATAGTTTGCATCTACTAGTCCCCAAATCCCAATCCATCCCTCCCCCATGCATCCTCCCCTTTGGCAACCACTAGTCTGTTCTCTCTGTTTCTGTTTCATAGATAAGTTCATTTGTATCATATTTTAGATTCCACATATAAGTGATATCATGTGGTATTTGTCTTTCTCTTTCTGACTTACTTCAGTTAGTATGATAATCTCTAGGTCCATTCATGTTGCTGCAAATGGCATTATTTTATTCTTTTTTATGGCTGAGTAATATTCCATTATATATATATAACACATCTTCTTTATCCATTCATCTGTCAATGGACATTTAGGTTGTTTCCATGTCTTGGCTATTGTAAATAGTGCTGCTATGAACATAGGGGTGCATTTATCTTTTTGAATTATAGTTTTGTCTGGATATATGCCTGGGAGTGGGATTTCTGGATCATATGGCAACTCTGTTTTTAGTTTTTTGAGGAACCTCCATACTGTTCTCCATAGCGGCTGCACCAATTTACATCCCCTCAATGGTATAGGAGGGTTCCTTTTTCTCCGCACCCCCTCCAGCATTTGTTATTTGTAGACTTTTTACTGATGGCCATTCTGACAGATGCAAGGTGGTACCTCACTGTGGTTTGATTTGTGTTTCTCTGATAATTAACGATGCTGAGCATCTTGTCATGTGCCTATTGACCATCTGTATGTCTTCTTTGGGGAAATGTCTATTTAGGTCTTCTGCCCATTTTTTGACTGGGTTTTTTGTTGTTTTGTTATTAAGTTGTATGAGCTGTTTGTATATTTTGGAAATTAAGCCCTTGTCAGTTACATCATTTGCAAATATTTTCTCGCATTCTGTAGGTTGTCTTTTCATTTTGTTTATGGTTTCCTTTGTTGTGCAAAAGCTTATAAGTTTAATTAGGTCCCACTTGTTTATTTTTGCTTTTATTTCTATTGCCTTGACAGAATGAACTAAGAAAACATTGGTGCCATTTCTATTAAGGAATGTTTTGCCTATGTTCTCTTCTAGGAGTTTTATGGTGTCATGTCTTATATTTAATGCTATAAGCCATCAAAATGTATTTTCTGATATGTATACCCTTCCTTTATCCCCTTTGTGAACTGGCAAAGAACTGTTTTTAACTAAGCATTCACTAAGTAATCAGAACATATTCACAAAAGACGGTATGTCCCTTATGTGCCTGCAATCCAAGAGAAAAAATGTGTTATGACCACAGTTATTTCAGTGTTATTGGGCAGTTAGAATCTATTAAGGATCTTAAAAAGGCATATATCTTGATACTGAAATGTGCAGTTATTCTTATCTCTATAAAGTGTCACTGCATGTGCAAACAGTGGGCAAGGATGAAAGGTAAATTCATAAATAAACTAGTGTGTGTGTGTGTGTGTGTGTGTGTTTAAAATCAGACACACTTTAACAATGCAGAAATGGAGAATATATGGTGAGTTATAACCAAGAAAGAATGCATTATATGGGCACAGGGCCACAGTTGTTTCTTCTACTAGAAAAGCAGACAACCCTAAAATATTGGTTCTCATCCACACCATGTAAATTTAAAAATATAAAAATTGTACACAGAACACATATAGCTCTTTTGTGTTAGTGCACTCGTGTTTGTCAAGCACAGACGGACGGTGAGTGTTACACATCACTGACATCCTCTTGGAAAGTTAGTGTACCTGAGTCATGTGCTGCAGGGCCTCCTAACTTATGCCCTAGGAAAGTGACCCAGTAAATCTTTAGAAAAAATCATTTTAGCTCTTTCAATTACAATGCCTGCAAGCATTGCCCGTGCATTATCTGAACAACTGGAAGGCAGAGGACAAGTAGAAAACACCTACTACTTCCACAGGAGGAAAGACATAGTCTACTTTTGTAACAAACTCCTGATGGAGTTAAACAGGCATCATATACCTCATCATCACGCACCACTGTCAAGTACAAAAAGGCACTTATTATTTTGGTGAGAGGAATAAATGAGAAGTCTACAGTAATCATCCATCTGACCTACAACCCAAACCTTTCAGCAGGCTAGAATGAAAAAGACTTCTTTTCCCAAGATAAAGACAAATGATGGAGCTGTTAGTACTTATTTCAAGTACTAATCATTCACAGCATAAACTAATTTTTTGCTTCAAGTATATATATTTACAATTCCATAAAACTTCTTTAATTGGTAAGCATCTAAAATATGTACCAGTTTCCATAAATTTCTGTTTGTTCATAAATCTTTATGGCTATTCCTGGTTGGTACATAAAGCTACACCTGAATTTACAGTGTCTATGTGTTGATCAGCACACAGATTGACACAGAATATGGTTTCTATCCTGGAGGAGATGGATTCTTATGAATATCAGGCAACATTCTGTCCACTGCAGAAAAACGTTGGCTTTGAGCTTTATGGAAACCAAAAGGAATGGTGTTGTAAGTATACCATCTTGGGGAAGTACTAAGACATCATCTTTGATCACAGTAAAAATGTAGTTGCAAATAACAATGAAAAAACTATTATTTTCTTTCTCCACGTAATCAATAGAGGCTTATTGTTTAACAAGAAAAAAAGATTTGCAGTGATACAAAAAAGAGAGTTCTTTTGTGTTAGGGCGCACATGTTTATAGAGAATAGAAGGAAAGGAAGTGTGTTAGACGTTATTCAAGATCTCCAAAAAAGTTTGCGTGCCTGAATCATAAACAGGGTACACTAA
Organism: Neophocaena asiaeorientalis asiaeorientalis; assembly: GCF_003031525.2. Taxonomy (NCBI): domain Eukaryota; kingdom Metazoa; phylum Chordata; class Mammalia; order Artiodactyla; family Phocoenidae; genus Neophocaena; species Neophocaena asiaeorientalis. The sequence goes on along the minus strand of NW_020173124.1, from coordinate 5,404,692 downwards.
CCAAGCTAATAGCAGCATATGATGCCAACGAGACATCACTGTGTGGTGTTCTCCAGACTTTCAACTGTGAAAGCAAGTTACTTCCTATGGACCACTGCTTGGGGCCAAAGAGTAAGCATGCATGCTTCTGACTCAGCACTGCAAAGTAAGTTCCTCCACTTCTTTTATATTGCTCTCCTGGTTGATAATGCTAGAAAGTCACATTGTGGTAGTGAGAAACGGTAGCATGGAGGACTACAAGTTGAAATTTTGGAAAGTATATGACTAATGTGTTTATTAAGCGAAGTTATTTCACTGATACACAATTTTTAATAATCATTAGACTCATCTAATCAGTTAATTTCTCCATATATATGGAAAAGAATGATCATGAAAATTCAGCCAGCAAATGTCTTTTTCCAACAAAATAGAAATAATATTTTTGTGCCATTTATCAGATTATTATTATTATTATTTTTTTTTTTTTTTGCGGTACGCGGCCCTCTCACTGTTGTGGCCTCTCCCGTTGCAGAGCACAGGCTCCAGACACGCAGGCTCAGCAGCCATGGCTCACGGGCCCAGCCGCTCCGCAGCACGTGGGATCTTCCCGGACCGGGGCACGAACCCGTGTACCCTGCATTGGCAGGTGGACTCTCAACCACTGCGCCACTGGGGAAGCCCTATCAGATTATTATTTCCCAGCTTAAAATTGCACTTCTTACACTAGGACTAGGACTAACTTCTACAAACCCATTTCTGCAAACCCAACTGTCTCTTTTTTTTTTTTTTTTTTTCCAACTGTCTCTTGTTAGACTTTCTCAATAGGGATGTTGAAGAGTGGCTGGAAACCTGGGCAAGGGAGAGGGATGCTTTTCTCTATATTGCTTGACAGCTGTTGTTCTTTATATTGGCAATGACAGTTAGTTTTAGATTCCAGGATTTCCCCCCCATATTCTCAGACCCAGCTTATTGCCCTCCTTCAAAAACACCAGCACTAGCTGGCTGGCAGTTCCTTCTCAGAAATCTGATTTCCAGCTCTGTGGAGAGCCTCCCTGGGGCTCCAGAACCAGCTATGCAGCACCCTCTCCTTACAGCACTCTCTCCTTAGGGGTCCTCTTAGCGGTTCTTACTGCTTAGGGTCCTTATTCAGAGCTTCTGAGGCTACAGTTTCACCCAAGCAGCCTCCTTTCCTCAAAGACATGAGCCTCAGGTCAGCAGGGCCACTCCTCCAAATGTCTAAGTTTTAGTAATAACTCCGCCATCTTCTCTATGTTCCCCACTCCTAGGCATGACAGCTCTTTTCTGCAGTTTTCATCTCCATATTACCTCAGTGTTCCTATTTTACCTCAGTTGTACTCCAGAGCCCATCTAACCAATTCCTTATGCTAAATTCTTTCCATTAAAATAAGTGATGTTCTAGTTTTTCTTAGTTGACTTTGGTGTTATAAAGAATACAAATTTGAATTTTAAATATGTTTATGAGCGGATACAAAAGAAACCTACAAAGCTAAAATATGAAGTGAAAGTAGGAATCCCAGATAATATATAAGTACTGAAGTTAGAGTTCATCCTGGGGCTTCTGTTAAACCCTGGTGCTCTTATGCTCCTACTTTGATGGTTGCTCGGTGAATAAAGAATGAGATATAAAATCTAGGGACCAACTGAGGAAGGGAATCAAATTGAATATCCCCAAATAAACCTGGGATACAAAGTGTCACACCCTTGAAGAAGGGTAAATGAGAAATAATCCAGTCTTGAAGAAAAGGTCAGCAAGAAAATTTGCCTGTTCTAAACTTGGCAGTGGATTGTAAGGGAAATACTATTTCCTTAGAATTCACAGTCTAAAACTATCTCTCATGCAGTTTTTTTTTCTGAATTCATGATTTATGGTATGAAAACCAATTAAATAATTTAATTCGAAATGGGCTTGAGACAGTGGTGCCCCCAGGGGAATGGTGTTGTGAAAATACTGTGATGATATTGGGTGAAGAGACTCAGCTTCAACTCAGGTGACAAATACTTCACAAAATAATATGAAGTTTATTACACAAATGTGTAATAAACATAAAACACAAAACAAAAAAGAGTTGAGGACCAAGAGAATTTCACTAAAGTATATTTGCATACAGGGACCACAGGCAAAAGAAAAATGATCCAGATGAAAAAACAAGGAATAAGAAGGAATGAATGGTGCTATTGGTATGCATGGGCAAACTTGAACAATCTTTACTACTTGAAACAAAAATAACAATATCCAATTTGAGAGTAAAAGAAGGGTACAGATAAATTATGGACAAGAGTAACATGTTTTAGAGCTGGATAATCCTAGTTAAAGTATCCTAAGATTCTTACCTTGTTCAGATAAAGGTATTATGATGGTTAATTTATGTGTCAACTTGGCTGGGCCACAGGGTGCCAGATATTAGGTTAAACATTATCCTGGTTGTGTCTGTGAGGGTGTTTCGGAAGGAGATAAACATATGAATTGGTAGACTGAGTAAAGCAGATGGCTATTCTCGGTGTGGGTGAGCCACCTGCAATCTATTGAAGGCCTGAATAGAATGAAAGTTTGAATTTACTCTGTCTGCCTTCCTGTCTTTGAGTTGGGACAGCAGTCTTCTCCTGTGCTTAGACTCAGACTTAGACTGGAACTACACCTCCAGCTCCCCTGATTCTCAAGTGTTCAGACTCAGACTGGCACTCACAACACTGATTCTCCTGGTTCTCGGGATTTTGGACTCAGACTAAAACTAAACCATTGTCTCTCCTGGGTCTCCAGCTGGCTGACTACAGATCTTGGGACTTTGCAGACTCAGTAATCACATGAGCCAATGCCTTATAATAAATCTTTACATATATACAGATATCATATATATACACATGTCATATACATATATATTTTCTGTTGATTCTATTTCTCTGGAGAACCTTGACTTAAACATGCATAGAGATTGATTAATTTTAAACTCAATTAAGTATGCTTGTCAAATAACTAGTGACTAAAAGGTAGTGTATGTAACTAAAGGAAAAGTTGAAGGAAAAATAAATGTGTTCAAAAGAGACCAGAAAAAAAAGGAGAGGAAGAGGGGCAAAATGAACTTCAGTTTCAAGTAGAAACATGCAAGTGTAAAAAATGATGTACAATGAATGGGCAGGTTGCAGAAAGATATATACAGTATCCTTCCATTTATAATCATTTCCAAAGTCGATAAAATTAAGCAATGTAATTTTTACAGATACATATTTGAATGGAGAAACAAATCTTTTAAAGCAAGGAAATGATTAAAACAAAATTTATCATAGTGACTGTTCTGTTGGGGGTCAGAGGGAAATATTAGTGAAGAAAAGAGACAAAAGGACCTTTAAGATACTGATAAAGTTTATTTCTTGGGCTGAGTGATCATTTTGTTATATTTGTAAGATGTACAAATATGTTGCATACAATTATCCCATATCCCCATAGGACTCTGTAATCCCATGCCTTCTAATCGAAGGTTTCTGCGACTCTTTGTGAGAGGAGTTTCTCTAGGATGGGCTGTGAGCTCCACCTACATATCTGGCAGCCCTGAGGTCCCAGGAGGTTCCTTCCTGCAAAAGCATCCCTTTAGCAATCCCAAATAGGAATTGGTAGATATTGCAGCTTCCACACCCCTCAAGTGAAGCAGCTAAGGTATTTCTAAGCATATTCCAGCTATCTCCAGCAGGATTCAGCATGTTACCCACAGTAACCTCTTCAGTTACCTAAAATGTATTGACTTTCTTCTTGTAGCTACAGGGTCCAAAGACAGTCCCCAAAGTACGCACGTTCCCAGTGTTCATGCCCCAAGTAGTCTTCTCTCACTTTGAATAATGGAAGTGACACTGTGCAGTTGGAAGCCTATGACTTACAATGACTTGTCAGCTTCCTCTATAGCACTTTTGGAAATCTAGAGATGCCATATAAGAATTTTGATTATACTACTGCTGGAAACATAAGTTGCCCTAAAATCACACAGAGAGACAGAGGGACAGCCTCCCCTTAATGAGCTGTCTTGCTATGAACCCACCCCAGTCACTATTGACTGTAGCCTCATAAGTCCCAAGTGAGACCTACTGAAAAACCAAGCATTGATCTCAGTCAACACACAGAATTGTAAGATAACCTCTTTCTGTGCTCTCACTTTCCCATTCTCATGTGGGTGTTTCCTGTTATAACCTCCCAAATAAACTTCACTCTAAATATAGTCTTAGAGTTTACTTTTAGAGGAGTCCAAACCAAGACAACACAATTAACAGTTAAAGGCAAATCAACATAAAATAAAATAATTTCACATTATCTGTCACATACAGGCATACACACAAAACATAAGGAATCATCATTTCTCTTTTTTTCTTTTGGATAGGAAATGGAGTTTGTTAAGTGGAAGTTACTTGATAATGGCTACAAAATAAAATACTGGCATTGTCATGTACTGTGCAAAAGGGTATGTGTTGTAGATATTTCTGTCCATTTTTATATTATCATTCTTATTCCTCTCTTTGATCAGCAGTGATAGAGGCAGGATTGAGCTATTAGAAACATCTTCTTGTTAATTTGCAAACCTTCTGTTCTATCTTAGTTCCTTTGAGCTGCTAAAGCAGAATACCTTAAACTGAATGGCTTATAAACAAAAGATATATTTCTCACATTCTGGAGGCTGTCCAAGATCAAGGCTCCTACAGATTCAGTTTCTCATGAAGGCCCACTTTCCAGTTTATAGATATGTACTTTCTTTGTCCTCACATGGTGGAAGGGGTAAGGGAGCTCTCTGGAGTCTTTTTAATAAGGGCACTAATCCCATTCATGAGGGCACCATCCTCATAAACTAATTATCTCCAAAAGGCCCCACCTCCTAACACCATCACATTGGGGGTTAGGTCTCAATATATGGGTTCTGAGAGCAAGGCACAAGCATTCAGTCTATAACACCTTTTTTTTATAATTAATTAATTTTTTGGCTGTGTTGGGTCTTCATTTCTGTGTGAGGGCTTTCTCTAGTTGCGGCGAGCGGGGGCCACTCTTCATCGTGGTGCGCAGGCCTCTTGTCTTGTTGCGGAGCACAAGCTCCAGATGCACAGGCTCAGTAGTTGTGGCTCACGGGCCTAGTTGCTCCGTGGCATGTGGGATCTTCCCAGACCAGGGCTCGAACCCATGTCCCCTACATTGGCAGGCAGATTCTCAACCACTGCACCACCAGGGAAGCCCAACACCTTCTTTTTTTAAAATTGTATGTGAATAAAGGTTCACCATGGCCATAAAAATAAAACAAGGTTTAGAAAAGAATATTTTTATTATTTTTAAGTGATTAATTTTGAAATGTGTGAATGGGCTAAAAATTTTGTTCTTTGGAGAAATTTAAAATAGGACAGGCTTTCATCTTTATGAATGGGTCACATGTAGACTTTCCAGAAGTAGAAAAATGTAATAGATGATAGCCCATTGTCTCTTTAAGCCTGAGAAACAATACAGTAGGTCATTTTCTCATCTGCTAATTCACATTTGTCTTTAATTTCTCTCATTCCACATAATAAAGGGTATGCTTAATAAATATCTCACCTAGTAAGTAAGGTTAACAGAGTGCATATTCACTTTTTTCAACAGAGGAATTAACTACTTTAGTTAACTATTTTACTATCTGTAAAGTATTTACCCTAGTTAAAATTTTAATAACTATAATATTTTATTTTAAAATAAAATTACGTAGTTGTTGTACATATTCCTAATTTATCTAAATATGCCATTACATATACCTTTGAAACTCCATGTAGAATTTGAGTTCATTTTAAAGTACGTTTTCCAATAGCATGATTTAAAACTTGGATAGCTGGCCTTTGAAATGTATAAATTATAAAAGTGGAAAATCAGCATAGTTTTCTTTTTCTGAGAAGTGGAGCAGTTAATATTCAACATGAAATGTCTAATCTTTAAATACATTATAATCTAACTGCTTAGGATAATTTTTGCTTTAATACCTTAAGAGTCTGCAAAGCCTGAAGGATGGGATTATTAAGATGGAATTTTAATGTCAAAATTATCAGAGAAGTGAACATATTGCTAGTGTTCATAAAAAATTGTATTCAATTTCTGTATGATTTGTTCAAATAAGAGATGAGAATATATTTGATTATAGCTAGTAAGTAACCCAAAATTTGATCAGATGACTGGAGGTCACTGCTACATAAAGGCTGTCGACCTCAGAGATTAGACTATTTAAGAGCTGAATTTACTCAAATGTATAAACGTACCTGCAGAGATATGCATAAAAATGTAGTCATGAAGTAATTAAACTGTTGGAATATTTTGCAGTGCAAATAATAAGAAAAGGAGTGTATGAAAATAAAAAATGAATATAAATGATGGTAATTTCTTTGGAAAACAATGCAAAAGTGTAGAAAACATTTCTCAGTTCTCATTTTTTAAAGCTTTGGGTAACTTAAAGCTAACATGCACAATCGATTTCTAAAGTTAAATCTTATTTTATTTAGCAGATATTTATTAGTGTTCAGATTAATCTGTGGTATATAATTTACTGTGGAAAGCCAACTAATACGTAAAGCAATAACAAGATCGCATTTAACTGTACTATTTTAGGTAATTGTTTTTTAGCAAATACATACTTTGCGGTATTTTTTATAATCATGCTTGTCAATTTCTTAAGGAGAATTATCCCTGTAGCAATACAAACTTCCCCTTCTACATTAACAAATACCTACAATGATGTGCTCATACACAATGATTTATGACTATTAATAGAAACTATAATAAGCAATCAATAGTCATTCAAACTTACAATTATAATTTTTATCCCATTGATGGGGGGAATGTAGAAACTTTTATGTATTGACCTTAAGATACAAAAGCTCAGTAAGTACCCTTCTTAGAACAATGCACATTTGTAATTTATGAATGTTCTTTTATATTCTTGTAGATACAAATATACAGTTACGTTTTCCCCAGTGCTACATAATTATAACTTGTAATATGTAAATATTTATGAATTCACAGGATGTTTGCTAGGAGAGAAGAATGTTATACTTGCCGATTTGTCTAGTATTTGCAGAATTCAGATCTTATTATTAGGCTTTATGTTGTATTGCAAAATGTAAAAATACATTGTTATAAATTTGACTTGTATAGAAAACATACCCTCTGGTGATTCTGTTGAGATTTGAGGATTATCTCAACATTATTTATTGTTAGAAATAGACATTACAATGTTGGTTGAAAATTTTACTCCCTTTACTTTTATATAAGTAAATGGAGGACATAATGTCCTGCATTCTAGGTGATAAAATATAGTTCGAACATTAATATCATGAGGTATTAGAATTTACAGAACCTTAGAGAGCATCTAGGCAGAAATGTCACACTGATTGGAAGTGGCAGTCTAAAATGCAATTTAAAGGATTCTATCAGGATTAGAGATTAAAGGATGCTTATCAGTCCAATGAGGAAGAGCCCTTGGCTGACTGAGAACGTAGGCCATGAGTCCTGGCAGGGAACCTGGGGGCAAGCACACTGTGGGCTTGCCTCCCCTTATCTAGTATATATCAAAGATCCTAAAAGTTGGCCAAAAATGAAGATTCCAATTCCTAAAACATCTCATGGAGTTATCAGACAGAAGTACTTCTTAATCTTTGTCTGTATATTTGCTCAAAATCTGATTCCTATAATTCTCTCCACTTAATCCTAATCTATTACTCATTTCTAGCCTGCAAACATTTTAGATGTCCTTTTCCCCTTTTGATATTTCTCTTTTCCAAATCAAAAGTCATTAATTGCTCCAGCTTTTAAACCATTTCTACAGTTGCTCACATCCTTCTTAAAATATTACTCCCAGAACTAAGTCCTCTAGATCAGGGGTCCCCAACACCCCAGCAGCGGACTGCTGGTCTGTGGCCTGTTAGGAACCTGGCCACACAGCAGGGGGTGAATGGTAGGAGAGAGAACAAAGCTTCATCTGCTGCTCCCTATCTCTCCCTATCGCTCCCCATCGCTCGCATTACCGCCTGAACCATCCCCCCACCCCGTTCCCTCCTCCCCCAACATCCATGGAAAAATTGTCTTCCATGAAACCAGTCCCTGGTGCCAGAAATGTTGGGGACCACTGCTCTAGATGATATCTTAACTGTGTAAAGTAAAACAATGGTATCTCTTCATGAACACACAATACTCCTATTTAATGCAACATAAGATCCCATTATCTGTTTCATGGTGTTTTCATCCTTTTGGGTCATAATACACTTCCCATTGAGTACAGTATTTAGATTTTTAAAAAATGAATCATTCCTATCTGTCCCAAATACTAGGTGTTTACTAATTTCCTGATCTGATAATAATGTAACCATATTTTTGTGATTGTTCATTGTTAGCCAAGAATCACACTAAGCATTTTATCTCAATTATATTATTTAAAATCACCATAGCCCTAATTTTATCTACAGATTAAAAAAAAAAATGTACCAGAAGAAGCCTAGTACCCTGCCCAAAGATGTGGCAGCATTACATTTAACCCCTTTATATTTATTATGTTAGTTTGGAACAATTCATTTTTTTGAGTTTTTATTTAATAATGATGTTGGTAGCACAGGGAGATCAGCTTGGTGCTTTGTGACCACCTAGAGGGGTGGGGTAGGGAGGGTGGGAGGGAGATGCAAGAGGGAGGAGATATGGGGATATGTGTATATACATATAGCCGATTCACTTTGTTATAAAGCAGAAACTAACAGCATTGTAAAGCAATTATATTCCAATAAAGATGTTAAAAATAATAATAATGAGGAGGTTGGGCTCTCCTAGGAGACAAGGAACACATTCTGAATTTATCTTACATACTGAAGATTTATTTTAAGTATATTTGAAGTAAGTGTTAGTGGAAAACTGAGTTACATAGCAAACATCTTAAATAAAAGGAAAGTCTCTACAGATATTTAATAGCTTTAGTGTCTCGACTATGATATTCTTTACCCAACAGGAGAATACTTTGTGCTTAGCATCCTTCTTGAGAAGAGCTTCTGTTCCTCTTTATGGTTGGATGTGATATTACGGTCACTCAAATGTTTTCTGTCTCTGCTGCTACTGCCCGTGATGAGAAAGAAAGACTCTACTCTCGGCCTAGATCCTTCTAATTAATTATATCCTCTGCATATTCATTTTAATATCATAATACTTGATGCTTGTCATCTTACCAAACATCTTTCATTTAGTTCCTCTTTAATTCTCCCAACAATTTTAAGGTAGGCAACATTTTAATTCTCAAATGACATTAAAAAATAAAACAACAACTTGAGGCTTGGAGAAATAAAACAACAGCAAATAGACCAATTATTAAATAGGTAGGACATTTCTGAACCTGGATTCATACTTAGGTTTGACTTCAACGTCTAGCTGCTAGCTCACAGCCTGTTTTCTCTGTGTTTCTTAAGTTCTGCCCATTCTACTGGCCCCAGTGCTTTCTCTGTGTCCCAAGTTCACATTCCAAAAAAGTTCACATTCCAAAGAAGTTTACTAAGTGATTGTTAAGTCCTTACTCCTATGGTGATCCCGAAGAATCTCTGAGATTTTGCCAAATGCCTTGCTTGTATGAAAATATAAGGTATGTGTGACATTTCTTTGATCCACCAGTCTAACAAATCTATCAAAAAATAAATCACATTCGTTTGAACAAAAATGTCTTGGTAACATACCAAAATGTTAACAACACACATACTTGCAAATCCATGATATAATTTTGTAGGAGAGATCTGCTTATTAAATCTTGAATCCACAAATCGCCTTTTATATAAATGAAAACATTTACCTAATTTTCTCTTGTTTTATCTTCCATTTTCCATGTTTTCCTAAATGTTACTTACGGAGAGTATCCAACTGCACACACTTTCAGTGTTCTCACCAGCAGTGCTCTGCTAGAAACCACGAGCTCTTTTGTGAGATAGCTACTCTTTTACCATTATTCTTTCTTGGGCTTCACACTTCACCTGACACATTCTCTCCTTTTCAGTTTCAAGATTGTTTTAAGCATTTCTCTACAGATAGCTCTTCAGTTGTCTCTAAACAATCACTATTAAAAATAAAGCTGTTCTTGGGGCTTCCCTGGTGGCGCAGTGGTTGAGAGTCCGCCTGCCGATGCAGGGGACACGGGTTCGTGCCCCAGTCCGGGAGGATCCCACATGCCGCGGAGCGGCTGGGCCCGTGAGCCATGGCTGCTGAGCCTCCGCGTCTGGAGCCTGTGCTCCGCAACGGGAGAGGCCACAACAGTGAGAGGCCCGCGTACCGCAAAATAAATAAATAAATAAAGCTGTTCTTGTATGCTCACATGCTTGAATGAAAAATAAAAAACAATCTATTGGGTCACACATACATGTTAAATTCTGATAGTTACTGCCAAATTGCCCAATAGATTGTCTCACTCTATTCTGTTTTTCTTATTTATATATATTCATTGTACCATATATGCTAAGTAATACATGTACTTCTACCCATATCTTTTGATTCTGTAAGGAACTTAAATCCCCATTTATTTTCCTTTGAAGCTTTTTAAATTATCAATTAATTTGCATCTTTATTCTTCCTAGAACCTGTCTTAGAGCCATGCCGTATTTTCATTTCTTCATCTGTTCTTGTGCACAGGTTCCTCTTTCTGTCCTCTTTGTGGATATTTTTTTAAAAACTTTAAGACGCAAACAATATATTTAGAAAGCTTATATATATGTATACAAGACAAACTTCATTAATTACAAATCCAGCCATCTCTCTAGTGGCTGTCCTTACGGGTACTTAACTGAATTAAGAAAAACTTAGGAATAAAAAATGATCTTAATGCGTGTGAACCTAAATTTTTTCTGAATGAGGCAATAATAATCTGCTTTTATACATTATGAAAAACTTCAACCTACTTCTCATTTGATCCTAGCAGCCCTTCGTAGCGTAACTATTATTATTTCTATCATGAAGATGAGAAAGCTGAGACTCAAAAACAAACTGATTTGCCCAAAGTAACAATTTAGACGGCAGTACATATGGGATGTTAACTTCAAATACAATACTGTTTTCACTTGAGCTTGCTGTTTCTCAAAAATCTGAAGTGTTTTTGTAATTGTCCTCTCTGTCACCTTTCATGCCCCAACAAAATGTCCTCCCCGACTAAAAATCCACTAATTAATTCTATTGAATGAAGGCTTTTAACATAGACGAGCCCTCTATTCAAAATCCAAATACCCTTAGAGATTTAATAATCAAGCTGGTAAGTAATTAAATCTTAGTAAGAATTAGCTTATCAGATTGCTTTCCATCAACCACTAAGTGAAAAGCAATGGAGCACAAAGTAAAAGAGATGGGATGGGTTGGGAACTGAAACACAAGTAATTCTGAAGGCAGCTGACAGAGCGTAACTAACTGTTGGTAGCATGAAATTCTGGGTACCTGGTATAAATGGTGAGTATAACTAGCAGAGCTGTAGATACCAGGAGAAAATCAATTATTTCACAATTTTTTCATATGACTGGTCTTGGATGAAGACATAAGCTAATAGTCATTCTATATTAATTGGGATTTTACCTCTCTATTTCTCTTATTCTCTCATTTTATAGTTGATAATATATGCTCTTATTTTATAGACTGTGATGGTAAAACTAACTTGACTTTATCTGGTGTGCTTTTCTCTTGGCCTGGCATACACTCCCATAGACTGCAACTCAAAGAGAAACAAACCAATAAAATCCCCCATCACTGACGCTTCTCTGACCATCTCCACCACTTACCAGACCTGGTGAATCCGGCCACTCCCTTGCTTGTACCTCAATTTAATGTACACAGGCTTATGTCATACAGTCACGACTCCTTTCCATAAATTTCTTTTATCTCTTCTTCCTCTGTCTGTTTATACTGGAATGCAAAGTCATATTTACCTTTGCATTCCTGACATCTGTCACAAGGTCTAGATCTTGTGGTCAAGACAAATAGGTACTTAGTAAATGTTTAAAGAAGTAACTAATACCTGGGAAAATATGTATGTAAGTATATTTCTATATAACAAATATTTCCTCCTCCCTCAATTGAGCTGAATAGTCACCTGTGTTTTATCTGCTTTAAACTTGTTTTATTATTCTTCAACTTAATTTCATAGATTTTTTTTTTTAAAGCAACGTATTTGAAACCAGAGACTAGAAGGTAAAAGAATTTTCACTGGGAGCACGTAGCAACCTGGTGAAAAAAATAAAAACAAATCAAAAACCAAACTGTAAAACTTAAGCTATAATCTTTCAGTTGAAGAAACACAAATAGATTTTCTTTAGATTATCAAAACTCTTTAACTTACATTACAAGTGTGCCATTAAATGATTCTATTTTGTATTCATGTTGCTGAACAATATACACATCTATCAGATCAATTCAGTGAATCTATTAGTCAAAATTAGAAAAAAAAAAGAGACCAGTGTTTTGCATATCAAAGGAAAAATCTATCCGTTTACTGACTGCATTTTCAAAATTTATTTTTATTATTTACTATTTAACTGATTTTTCAGCCATAGTATAGACACAGATCATGTTCCATGTAGGGTGTCCATAAATTAGGCCATTTAAATGAAGGTATTCATATATTTTTGTGAGCCTTGTTTATCATAAACTATAATAGCATCTATACCACACATGATAATACATAATATGACTTTATATACTTGACTCTCTGTTTTTTTCCCCTGATCTCAAGTTCTGTCATCTTGGCAGATCTGCATTTAACACATGCACTGGAAGACCACTTTTGCTTCTGTGGTTCTTGAAAATTTTACAAGTTTTGACCAAACAGGATGCAGAATTGTTTTTGAATTTCTGCCATGAAATGTTTAATAACCCTGTCATTCTTCTGAAAATACTGTGTTAATAAATTCTGACAATGTGCAAAACGTAGTGAGAAGAGGAATTTTTTCATCCCAAGCAGCTTTTCTCCAAGTGACAGAAGAGAGAGAGAAAAAGAGAAAGACCCCACAATTAGGTTAGATAGGCCATTTCTTCACCAAAAGATTATTTCTGAAACTGCCATTCCCAAATTCTGTCTGGGGAGGATCATTTTAAAGGTCTGAGATGAGGAAAATTCTACTACAGTTTTGGAAGCACAGACAACACTATAAAAACTTATCCATAATAGAAACTTTATTATTTTTAAATTTTGATAGCTAGCTTTTGGAAGCCTTTCCTTTAGCTTTTTTTCACCTAGGTTCATACCTTTTAACACTAAATCAAGTCTTATCTTCTCAGCTATTTTTAATTTTAAGATACTAGATGGCACTGCATTATGACCCCTTATATTAGACAATCATGCATAAGTGAATGTGTGTGTGTGTGTGTGTGCATGCAGAGAGACACATACAAAAAGAGACACACACAGAGAGACACATACAAAAGTGGTTTTCGTATTCAAACATCTATTGCAGTGTTAGTTAAAACTGAAGCATAAGGAAAGTCATGAGGATCAACCATTGAGTCGTTCATTATGGAAGCTTTAATGGTATGTTGACTTAACAGCTATTCAATCTTTATTAGATCAGGAAAGGTCATGGACATATATATACATTTCTCATAAATGCTGCAAATGGAAAAGAAAATCTAATTCCCGGGGAAAACATTAAAAATAAACAAATACCAATTTTCCTTAAGGCTGATCTGAAAACTCTTGGTGACTACTAATATATGCACATACGGTGAAAGCATTGTCTTTGTAACTTCTCTGCATTACAACATTTATGGCGGTGTTCCTCTAAAAGCCATGACATCAGAAGCACCCCAGGAGCCTAGAATCACAGCCATTACAAAAGCAAGCTTTTGGCTGCAAGGTAGTGAAAAGAAGGCTGATGGATCAAACCTCAAAGCCTTGCTTTTGAAATTAAATTCATGCAGTAGGCTTAGGCAGAGCCGAGCTAGTGCATACCAGGCACCATGCAGCACCTCACAGTGTAGATTCTCCTGGAGTGCAAACAGTGTGACTTTGACCAGCTTCTTCCCAGATTTAGCAGCTCTGGATAACTCCCAAGCAGAGTAATCATATATATCAAAAATACTTAGCAGTTTTGTGAAAGGTAAAAAAAAAAATAGAATTTGCTAAATCCTCTTTCCCTGTGAGACCTAATGAGCACCTCAAGGTACTGCCTGTCTGAGGAAAGAGAGGATTCATGTTTAAAGTCATTATTCCACCTAACTCTATCAATTTCATGTCACCAACACATCAAAAGGTGCAATTTTCAGAAAGCTGTTTTCTGCCTGAGTCTTTTCGTTGTGGTTTCACAACACAATTGCCTACATAGATGTTCCCAGCACATTGCATTTCACAATATATGCACCATTTGGACACAATATGTTCATGTTTTCAGTTAATACATCACAAGGAGATTTCTAAATGACAAAGCCCCTACATCTCACAAGCAAACAAGCCTAGGATATTATCCCTATCCCTGAGCCCTGTTGTCACTGCCTTTTTTCTTATACTTTTTTTATGTGGGTAAAATACATTTTGACTTCAGTGCACCCTTTAAGAAAACTTGATATCCAGATAATATCAAGCATAATTCAAGTAAACAAAAGTAGGAAGAAGAAAACACTAAGCCCTGCATTACTTTTCATCCTTAGTATTCTTTACCACATCTCTTAGCACGTTTCACATCTCTGTGAGAGGAGAGAATTCTTGTTTTTTATTTTCCCTCCCATTGAGAGAACAATCACAACTAAGCTACATCCACAAGATGTAATAAAACTCTAAGTATCAGGGAGCTCAGTTCTCTTTTCACCTCTACCTATTTATTTCTATTTAAATTAATTGGGAAAAAATCATAACAAAGTCACAAACAATGGTTATTTATAAATCAAAGAAAAGGATTCAGGGTTTTTTTTTTTTCTAAAAAGTGTGCAAATATAATTTGCATGAACATAAAACTATTTTCATAAGCCAGGAGAAAATATACTTTGTATGTTAACACGAAGCACCCTTTAAACACATGCAAGGATATAATTTAAAATTTATATATCTAATGATAATATATATTTATATATTCAATATATAGGTAAAGTTTTTCAAAAGTTGAATAATTCAAAACCTCAGCTATCTTGGGTTTAAAACATCAGTGGTATCCCAGTCAAGCTAAGGGCACTCTTAGGGTATCTCATTCCTCAATTAAATCTGGTTTTTATATCAAATCTGATAAGTTTTGCTTTGATAACAAAACTTTTTTGATTATTCAAAGATAATTTCAAAAGGTACCGCTAAACGTATAGATTGAAGACTTTATATTGTACGTTAAAAATGATAGAAATCTTGATTAAAAATCTAAAATGCCCGTTAAACATTAAATTAACAATTGGAGTTAGGTAGTTCAAAAGTGATTAAAGATATTAAATATGTAGTCCTTAATTTAAATTGAACAATGTTATTTGTAATATTTTAAAAGGAAATGGTCTACGGATTCCATGTGTTGATAGTAGAAGTTATTAATGATTTTCTTATTCAAAACACTTGAGATTTACAACTTAAGCTTATTAATACAATTGCCCACTGTAACACTGAGGATAATAGAATTGTGTGTGTGCATATGTGTGCTTGTTTGGAAAAAAATGCCACAATGATGTTTGTCTTTCTTCTCTTGTCATTCTTTCTAGAAAATTAAGAAAGTATTTCTTTGTAGATTATAAAACTAAGAGGGTTCCCAATCATATTCAACTCTCAAAAACAGACTTTTCAAAAATATTTGTGTGGAGCAGTCATTAACATGCAAATCACACGTTAGTGTGAAAATCTTCAAGGAAGATAGAAGTAAGGTATGTTCCTCTGTACTAGTGGCAATGATGGCATCAAACAGAGAGCAAGTAGTTGTCTAGAGCAGAATATAAACTGGGGAAGAGCGTGCTAGTCATGACCCTGGCTCTGCTCCTACGGGTCGAGATACTGCTAGTCCCATTCTACCATAGAGCAAACAGTCATGCTAGCCCAGAATTGCTGCTAAAGATGCATCAGGCCATTCCTGAAACCCAGCTAGGGGAAATGTTACTAGGAACACAAAAAGAGGCCAGCTTCTGTGTACCTTCTCCTACAAATGTTCATTCTGTACCATGTGCTAGATAATTACAACACATAGAAGCAGATCTTGGAAATATCTGCAGCTGGGGAAAAGACACTGGGAGGTTTCCCATGGAGCCCGACCAATGGATGGGGTATAAGAGAGAAGAGGTAAAATACACATTATAATAACAGTGGTCTTTGCCTTGAGGTTCTCCATACCCATTTATTTCCTTAACTCTCCTAGAAGGAACAAGTCCAAAGCTTAGGTTCCTACCCTTATCCCAACATTTGGTATTACAATCATATATCTAGCTTAATACTTCCAGGGTAGTATGAAATCATAAAGTGCATTATTAAGCCATCTCAGGATCACAAAGATTATAAAAGTAGGAGAGCACTAATTAACGCACCACAGAGAAAACTGAGTTAATGGGGCAGGCAGAAAAGACAGGTATTTAAAACAGCAAATATCCTCAAAGAAAAATATAGAATGGCATTAGGTAACTTTAAAGATGATACAAGCAGAGATCTGGGTATTAAAAATAATTATTGAAATAAGGAACTCAACAGCTAGTTTGAATAGTCAAATGGTTACAGCCAAATGGCAAAATATGTGAGCTGAAAAAAATCAAGTGAAATGACTTGCCAAAAAATAAAAGAGTTAAAAGAGAAACTATAATTAGAAAAGCTGAATGAAACAAAAAATAGTGAATGATAGGATAGGAAATAATTGAAGAAATCATAATAAAATGGCATAAAAATGAAAAAAAAATTTAAGATATCAGCTATAAAGGATGCATAGGATATAAAACAAGATATCTAAGAGAAAAAAAAAAAAGAAAAGACAATCCAGGCCCTTATGGTGAAATTTGGAAATTTCTGCAGAAGGAATTGCCTAGAAAGAAATCAGATTCCTGAACAGTAGTAATAAAAGCCAAGATATTTGAATATTTTTAAAATATCGAAGCAAAATAACTTGGAACCTAGAATTTTATAGCCAGAAAAATAACCATTAAAAGGCAAGTGTTAAATACATTTTGAGGGACATATGTATATAAAAGTTTCTGCATAAAGACCCTCTTTGAAAGCATTTTAAAAATGTACTCCTAAGAGGAGCAGTAGATATAATGAAGAATGGTGGACTGCCAATTCAGAAAGTTTATTGTTGTTGAAGTAAGAATTGGTTTTAAAAATGTAAAAAGAATCAACCATAATAACTCAGAATTCATACTTTAGAAGGAACCATGTGGGGGTGGGGTGGGGGTAGAAGTAGATAAAAGGGGAAAAAAGAGGTCATTATGAGTCATAGTTTTTGCTTATTTGAGAAAAGAGGTAAATATTAACATGCTGAAGAAAATAATATGGAAAATGAGCTTGAAGTTTTAAATATGAGATTTAATCAGCAAAAGAATGAATATGGCATGTATAATGTTTAAACATTTGTTTATTTAATAACAAAATAATAATATAAATTGGAATAAAATTTGAAATAAAATTTCAATTGAAAACTGAATCAAAGCAGTAAGATGTCATATGTAAGAATTTAATGCACACTTTTCAGAAAAGTAATGTTTCAAAAGAAAATAAGGAGGTCAATATCTGGTAGATTTTATTTTTTTCTTCCAGTTTTATTAAGATACCAAAATAAGTTTAGTGAACATTCTAGTAGGTTTTAATTTAACATCATGAATAGACATGTAATGTTATAGGTGATATATATACATAATATATAAAGACATTAATCTGTCATATTAATCTGTTATACAACTTCACATACAGTAAATTTAGAAACGTATTGTTTTTGTTCTCCCATATTTGTTACTGTTATCATACATTTTAATTCTAAGCACTGTATAAACCCCATAGTACATTACTACTACTTTTGCATTAGACAAATGCTTTTTAAAATTTTTTTATTTTGTGGTACGTGTGCCTCTCACTGTTGTGGCCTCTCCTGTTGCGGAGCACAGGTTCCGGATGCACAGGCTCAGCGGCGATGGCTCTTCCCGGACCGGGTCACAAACCCGTGTCTCCTGCATCGGCAGGCAGACTCTCAACCACTGTGCCACCAGGGAAGCCCGACAAATGCTTTTGAAGCAGTTCAATCTAAGGAAATAATCCCTTTTCTATTTACTTTCATTTTCTTAATTTCCTAGCACAGATCATGATTTTAATCTGAAATCATACTGCTTCTGCCCCAAAACATTCTTTAGCATGTCTTGTAGCACATTCTGCTGGAAATATTTCCACACAGCTTTTGTTTATTTAAAGAAGTCTTTCATTTGGCTTCATTTTATTTATTTATTTTTGATGTGGACCAGTTCTAAAGTCTTTATTGAGTTTGTTACAATATTGCTTTTTATGTTTTGTTTTTTTTGGCCCCAAGGCATGTGGGATCTTAGCTCCCCAGCCAGGGGTCAAACCCACACCCCCGGTATTGGAGGGTAAAGTTTTAACCACTGGACCACCAGGGAAGTCCCTGGCTTCATTTTAGAATGATATTTTTTGCTAGGTATAGAATCCTGACTTGATGGTTTTCTTTCTTTCAGTACTTTAAAGATCTCATTCCATTGTTTTCTGGCTTACATCATTTGATAAGAAGTTTTCTCTTATTCTTATCTTTGCTTCTCTGTAATGTTTGATGTAATGTTTCCCATCCCCCTAACCCTCTCTGGCTGCTTTTTAGCAGTTTGACTATGATGTTACTATTCTGTTGTTGTTGTTATTCATTCTGCTTAGGGTTGTTTCAGGCTCTTGAATGCATGGTTTATTTTCTTTCATTAATTTTGGAAAATGGTCATCTATGGCTTCTTCAAATATTTCTTCTACTTTCCCCCTCTCTCTTCTGTAACTCCAATGACATGCATTTTAGACTGATTTATAAGGTCTCACAGTTATCGGATGCACTGTTTTTGTTTTTTTTTACACTGTTCATCATCTTCATGTTTCACTTTAGATAACTTTTTGATCTAAGTTATTGGTTCACGTTTGGCCATGCCCTGTCAGTAGATAAGCCCTTTAATGGATTTCTTCACCTTTGCTATGGTGATCTTTATATTTAGCTCTTTCAGTAGTTTCATATCACTGTTGAAATGCCTCTTATTTTCCTCTACATTTTCACAACATTTAAAAAATATATTATTCATAGTTATTTTTAAATCCCTGTGTGATAGATTCAGTATTCGGGCCATTGCTAAGCCTCATAAGATGGGTTGCTTCATCTCTTGACAGTGAATTGTATTTTCTACTTTTTTTCCCTTTCTCTCTCCCTCTCTCCCTCCCTGCTTCCTTCCCTCCCTCCTCCTTCCTGCCTTCCTTGCTTCTTTCCTTTCTTCCTTCTTTCAAAGGTGTGCCTTGTACTTCTTGATTGAATGCTAAATGTCATTTGTAGAAATACGATAAGGACTGCAGTAAGTACTGTTTTTGACAGAAATGGGCATACCTTTTCTTCTGTTAGACCTTTAATATCGGACACTGACTCAATTGAGTTAAGCATTTATTTGGGTTTGAGTTCTCTTTATCTCTCTCTGCCTTTCTCTCTCTCTCCACACACACACACTCTCACACCACATTACCTACACACCATCAGAAGATTAAATATCAAAACAGAAATTAACTAGAAGACAATATGATGAAATATGTATCTGATATTGAGACAAAGGCCTTCTTTAGTGAACACATAAAAAGAAAATACAAGGTGGGATGAATTGGGAGATTGGGATTGACATATATACACTATTGATACTATGTATGAAATAGATAACTAATGAGAACCTACTGTATAGCATAGGGAACTCTACTCAATGCTCTGTGGGGACCTAAATGAGAAGGAAATCCAAAAAAGAGGAGATATATGTATACGTATAGCTGATTCACTTTGCTGTACAGTATAAACTAACACAATACTGTAAAGCAACTATACTCCAATTAAAAAAAAGAAAAAGAAGAAAACACAAGGGAAATATTGATTTTGACCATCAGTTAGAAAAGGTTAATAAAATAAGACAAAAATAAGCATGACAAACTTTAAAAAAGGAAAATGCAGGCTAATGGACAATCAGTGAGTATACTTAATAGAACAAAAATATTTTTATAAATCACTAAAGAAAGCACTTCAAAAGAGATTATATGAATGCCTATGAAATGCCATGTATTATGCGTCGACTGATTTCAATTTCCCAAGAAGATGGTGAGGTAGATTTATATTTTTACAATAAATTAACTGGGACTTACAAAACTAAAGTACCTTGCCCCAAATTATACATATAGTGAAGTAGCAAGTATGGGATTCACCCCGGGACACTCCATTTCCAAAGAATTTGCTCTTTTTTCCACACCAGTGTTTCTCAAAGTGTGGTATCCAGACCAGCAGCATCAGCATCACCTAAGAACTTGTTAAAAAGGTAAAATTTGAAACCTTATTCCAGACCTACTAACTCAGAAACCCTGGAGGTGAGCTGAGCAATCTGTTTTAACCAGCATCCCAGATGACCCTGATGCACACTAAATTTGATAACCACTGCTCTGGACCATGCTGGGACTTGTCTAGTTATTCCCATATGCCTTGTGATTATGTACAAAATATCACTTGAGTATTAAAGTGATTTACAGATAGAAATAACTGTATCATAGTTAAGGGGAGAGACAATGCCAAGAGGAAGGTCACTATAGTAGCCAAATGTAATATAGATTCAGTATTGATCTCCAGAAAAGACTGAAATCTTGACATATTCCACCAGGCCTACTAAAATAACATCAGCTGGTAAAGGAAGTTCAAACACATCTGTTTCTTTATTCTACTTAGACAGAAAGGAGTGAGTAAATTATCTGCCTTATTAAAATTATCCTTCACTACAAGGTATTAACAATATTTTTAAAAGTTAAAATTTCTTCACAATAACAGTTTTGATTTTTTGCTATCACCCAAATCCAGTGATTAATAATATATGCAAGTAATTTGAAGTCAGTGTATGAGCTCTTGTTACACCAGTTATAAATTCTGTGAACTTGAGCAAGGTCCATGATTGCCCTATACCCCAGATTTCTTAATCTGAAAAGAGGGATAATAATATATAACCACTTTCTTTATATGAATTAATGAAGACATCGAATAAAAGTGCTCCTCCTAATATAATATGTGGACTAATTTCACTTGGTCTAAATCATCTTTGGAACTAGCGTAAGAACATCTCCAGTCTCTAAGTTGTAGTGTATTATGTTGATAAATGTGATCACAAATATACATTCTTGAAAAATGTGCATCTTATTGATCACTTGTGCCTCTAATCGTATAGTTCCATTGATTTCCATTATAATTTCAAAATTTTGCTCAAATTAAAAAAGTGCCTCAGAGATATAATAAATATCAAACTTAAAAATTATTGAAAGAGCACGCAGATGTCAGAACACAGTTTATGTGCATTTATTGTTCTGTACAGTGCTATAAGAAAAGTTGTTTAAATGCTCAATTGATCCACATAATCTTGGCACCATTATTAAAACAATGGACACTTTAAATCTGTTATTTTTTCCCTTACATACCATTTAGTTCCTAACACAAAATGGCCCTTATAGAGAATTAAAACAAAAAAAATGATTAACTATGTTTTCCACTGATTTTATGGCCATAGTTAACAGCCATACTGATTATGTCAACTGATTTAGCAGAATTCACCAGCTAGAAGAGACACATGAAGATTTTCTTTTAGGCAGACCTGATGCATTGTAAGTAAGCTGACTTGACTTAACCTTAAGTATTACGGCGTCTTTTAAAAGCAAGTCCCCATCCTGCTGTTTTACTTTAATTACTTCTTTAATTGACTCATTTGTTGATTAACATCACTACTGGCAATAAGTACCTGTTCTAAGTAGTGAGGAGCTAATTGAAGCAGTGGTCTTCGAATGCTTCCTGGTTGCAGCCCAGCAGCTGGATGCTGGACTTAGGGGGCAGCTGGAGGACTTCAAAGTCCACACATTAAGTACCCAAAAAGCAAAATTATACCACCGCCATTTTTTATTAAATACGTCCCAAGTAAATTGTGCTAAATCATTACCTACAGTGCTTGGTTGATCCTTTTCTTTCTCAACTTAAAACCACTCTTATTTCATGAGTCTTGAATTCGGAGAAACTGTGCTTTACCAGCTAATGGCAGTCTCCCTGCCACTGTGTTTCTTGCCACTTGTGAACATCACACATGATCTTATAAGCAAAAAGTGATATGGGCATTTAAGAGGAAGAAGGTTATGAATATTCTGGACTTCAGAAAAAATAAAACCCTCCTTTTTCTTCTAAGTATTTATATACAGTTTAAGAACTCTTACCTCATGCAGAAATTCAGAAGCTCATATTGAATATCATACCTTTTATTTTTTATTTATTTTTTGAACCTTGCATTACATTTAATAAAAGTTTAGGGAGATCTTTGTGGTATATTAGTGAACGTATTATCATACCTTTTAGATTCACTGGTTCTGCACTTTAATTCATCTCTATTTCAGCTGTATATTTTACCAGTTCAACAAAGAGACAATAGTAGTATTGCATAATTAGGAAGTAATTTATCAGGTGATGATGTTCTCATAACTCTCTCTGTAAGATTTGGGTTTTACTCGATACTTAGCAGCATTTAATGGAGGTTTAAAGGTCGAGAAGATTGAAGAAGAGCTGCCACTATAGGCACCACCAAGTTCCCTCGGATGAAGGAGAATTGTTCCTCCTGACTCTTGGAATCTTTTTTCAGGCAACCAGTGTTCAACAAAGAGACAATAGTAGTATTGCATAATTAGGAAGTAATTTATCAGGTGATGATGTTCTCATAACTCTCTCTGTAAGATTTGGGTTTTACTCGATACTCAGCAGCATTTAATGGAGGTTTAAAGGTCGAGAAGATTGAAGAAGAGCTGCCACTATAGGCACCACCAAGTTCCCTCGGATGAAGGAGGAGAATTGTTCCTCCTGACTCTCGGAATCTTTTTTCGGGCAACCAGAGAAGAGAGGCTTTCCTCAGGTAGCCTCCTCCAGTTTCCCATACAGTGGGAACCACTACCTTTTCTTCCCTTCAGCTGTAGTTTTGATTGAAATTTAATGAGGCAAAAACAAAGTGCTAAATAAACAAGAATTGAAGTAATTAATGAACAATAATCTTTATACCTTCTACTTCTTTTTAATTTAAGGACTTCGTGGTGCTATAATGAAGCAATGGAGGTAACTGCAAGTGTGTAAATGGCATAACCTGAGGCAGCGATAGGTAATGTTCTCAGTTTTGTAGTAGGGAAGAGATTTGGAAGGAGAACCTTGCAATTCCTGATGCCAATCAGCTAGAATCATAAGAGCCATACTGATTACCTCACTAGTTAACAGGATGACAGCAAAATACCATACATTGGGAGACTATTAATTATCAGGGTCTCTACCAGGCTCTTTGAATATATGTTCTTACTTAAGCCTCAAAGCAGTGTTTTGATTTCAATTTACAGCATCTGAATCTCAGAATAGTTAAATATGTCAGGATTACTTCTAGTAGGAGATGCAGCAGAGAATGAAAGTAAGTTCTTCGGAATCCAGTACCCATTTTACTACTCAACTTTTCTCTTTTCAAAACAGGTTGAAGGATTCATTTAGCATTTTAACTACGTTTCCACATGTTTTATGAAAACAACAAAAGACTGGTAGCAAAGTTCTAGTCTCACATTTGATTTTAGCTGGTGTAATTTTAAGGAAAATATAATCTGATCTTTTGTTTCCGTGACTATAATGTAAACAGAGCAGAATCTCTATAACATCATCTGTTGGTTCTAAATACCTGCTTAAATTTACATTTATATAAGAGAAATATAGGAGCAAGCTAGAAAAAATTATTATGAGTAATAAAGCAAAAGAGTGTAATATTTAAGTACATTTAATATAATAATCTATTCCTTTTAAAATATTATTCTATGAATCAACAATATTTATTGTGCTCTTGATATGTGTCAAGCACTGTTTAGTTATTAGAAATAGAGTGGTGAATAAGGGTCAGGATCCTTTCTTTCCTTAAGTTTACTCTAGTTGGATGGAGGAGGGGGCTTTGAAGGAGAGGAAAGGTATACAATAAGCAGATGAAGAAGTAAATAATTTTCAGAAAGTTACAAGTGACAGGAGGTTGTAGATGTCTTCTCCAAAGATGTGGCATTTTAAGTGAGATATAAATGTTGATGGAGGCTGCTCTGTGAAGTGATGAGTTAATGTGAATATAGAGCCTCGTGAAGAGTATTCCAAGCAGAGGGAAGAGAAAATGCAAAAGGCCTGAAACTGGAGAGAACTGCTATGTTTGAGAAACTTTGAGAGAGCCAATTGGTGGGAAAGTGGAGCGTAATATCAGAGTCAGTTAATGTGCAGAGGTGGATTGAGTTCCTTTCTGCCATATTTGTCTCAATGTCCTTTGGTGGTACAATTTTAAATCTAATATTTATTAATCCTAAATAGAAAGTGATATAAAATATAAAATTTAAATTCATGTTAACAGAAAACTTATCTTAGACTGTAATGTAAAAAGTTAAAAATCCATTGGAAGAATTATCAAATAATGTATATGTGTGCTTTTAAAGATTCTTCAGAGGAAAAAAAGCAAAGAAAAATATTACAATAGTAACAGTGATCTAGAACTCATAAGCTTATTAGGTATATTTTGTATTATATAAGCTATGATATTTTTGCTAAATTAAAAGGAAGGGATGATTGGGGGGAGGAGGTTAAAATCCTCAGAAAATAGCCTTAAAATTGTCTTCCAAAATGTTAAGTTTGACAGAGAGTAGTTCAAGAAAACATCTTTAAAAGCAATTCTAAAGAAAATTAGAGGTGGCTTAGCAAACATTTTCATTAGCTCAGTAGACTTCCCCAAGGACCCAAGTGGCCAACCTATACCTCTGTGCTTTCCTCACTTTTCTTCCCACTTGCTTAAGATGAGGTTAACTTTTAGCAGACATAGAAAAATAGAAAATGTGCAAATTAATTAATCCAAGGTCATTCTAAATCAGGTATTGTGACTAGTCTCAAAATGTCATTAGGTTTATTTTAGTTATTAAATAATACTATCTTTTACAGTATAAAACTGATCAATGAGATTAGAACTTTAATGCAAATGCTAATCAAACCAAGATTTTTTAAAAATCAAGACTGTTATCTTACTGAAACATATAGCAAATTACAAAAGCAAATTAGTCATCCAAAAACTATACTAAGTAAACTATATATATCCCAATATAACACTATATATATTTATGTAAACTAAATATATATATATACAGCTGAGCAGCTAATTAAGGAAACAATTTGGGCACCTGTTTCTGCATAGCATCAATATACCAAAAAAATGCAGGCAAGTATTTTTTTTTCTTTTTGCAGGCAAGTATTTTAAAATAAATGGTGTAAAATACATTTGATAGTCTTAATTTGATCAAATTCTTCTTTGTTAAAACTAACTGTGGAAATTCAGAAGTTGCAAATAGTCTTAGCTGTATCATCCATTAAATCATAATTCAGATGTACGTTCTCAGCAGTTAGAATTATTTTCCCAATTGCAGAATTATTGCCTAAGTGAAAAGACACAGCCTTCTATTAGCTTTGCCACCTGAATATTGTAACAGGAAGGTGGATGTTACACCTTATGACATCATCAGTAATTTATTATTTTTATTTTTAAGTGAATAGGAATTCTACAATCTGCCTTCCTTTAATAGTTTTTGTTCTGAACATGATTCTCCAAGTCAATTTAAATGGATTTAGAGCAATATAAACTTCATTCTTTAATTTAGTTCTATGCAGAAAGACGTTTGGTTGAAATTATTTGAGATTATTATTAAGAGATTATAGTTAGTGTTATATTTCCTATACTTCCTGACTTAGCTAGGGCTGCTGTAACAAAGATACCATTGATGGGGTGATTTACAAACAACAGAAATTTATTTCTCACAGTTCCGGAGGGTGGAGGTGCAAGATCAGGGTGGCAGAATGGTTGGGTTCTGGTGACAGCCCTCTCCCAGGTTGCATTGCATGTCCTCACATGGCAGGGAGCAGAGAGAGGAAGCTAACTCTCTTTCTGACTCCTAGACTGACACTAATTCCATTCATGAGAGCTCCACCTCATGAACTCATCTAATCCTAATTACCTCCAAAGACCCCACCTCCTAACACCATCACATTTGTGGGTAGGGTTTCAACATACGAATTTGGCGGGAACACATACATTGAGTCCATAGTACTGCCAAAGTCCCAAACTGGCAAAACCTCTTCACTTTCCCATTTTGCTCAGCTCAGCCCTCCTTCATTTTTTTTTTTTAAACAAAATCTCAAATCCTTCATTCTGTGGTAGCATCATATCCACAGACGAAGTTCTGCAGCATTGTTTGTGGGAAGACCCATGCACACGCTCTAGAAGGGATGGATAAAGAAGCTCAGTCCACTAACCACACCAAGTTCTGAATGCTGAGCTCCATGTGGCCTGAATCAGGGCCCTGTCTGATATCAGTGTTATTGGTGCCTTGGCTTGTCCTAGGTCAGCTTTTGCTCAGTGTAAGAGTAATAATGCATACATGGGGAAAGAGGAGGAAGACTGAACAAAAGGATTGTGAACATTGTGGCACTTTTCTCTTATTCTAAAAATGCACAGAAGGATTTGCATCAATGTATTGATGATCTTTTTAACACAAGAAGAAATATATTTTGTTTGAGTTGGTACTGTTACACATTTTGTTTGTTTTGCTTTTGCTTGTTTTGTTTTCAATAGATAGGAACTGTGATGGCAGATTTGCCTTGATTTGGTGGCTAAATCAAGGTCACACTTTTAAAATGATCATGTGTATAAAGTATACAGAAAACACTATAGCAGAAAGAAGTTAATATTTTGCTATATTTGCTTCAAACCTTTTTCTTTCCCTCTCTAGCTTTCTCCCTGTCAAATAAAATGTTAACAGCTGAAGTTTTATATACCCTCAGTCCTTTCTCCACCTGACCTCCTCAGAGGTCATTATTACTGTGGTATCGGTGGGCCCGATATCATTCATGCTTCTTATTTTTAATACACAAGTTTTATAAACATAAGGAATATGTAGCATTGCCAGTTTCTTATTAAATATATGTAATTCCTTTCACAACTTGTGTCACTCAAGTTTCTGAATCTTATCCTTCTTGATACATGTTGATTGAGTTCATTTTAACAGCTATAAGATATTTCAATGTGTGAAAAGGCACATTATTAAATAAAATCTGTTTTTACTGAATCTTGAAATTCAAGGATGTGTTTTTTTAATGAGAATATGAAGAAAAATAAGTTGTAAAGTGGTTTGATTAACAAAACTATAAACTATACATATTCAGAAGAATATCAATTACAATATTACAAATGTCCCAAAACAACTGGCAGTTGAATTCAATTGTCTCAAATATTACTAATGAATAACTAATAATTTCCTTAATTATAACTGAACAAACATATTTTTAAAACTTCCTAACTTAAGATATTATAGGATAATAGAAATTCTCATTTTTAAAACCTGTGTTTTTGCTTTAATTATTATTTTTAATCACCATTTTATTGTATACTTTCCTTGTAGGAGATTCCTTAGAATAGTTCATGGTTTGTGGTTCTGGAAGCCCTCCATTTGAGTTACATATGATAGGCTCTTTGCCCTGTTTATGCAAAAGTGTAGTCAGAGGCCATTAGCAACTTATCCTAAATGGAATAACCACAAACCATAACTAATATTAATATAAACATATAAACATACTTTACTTAAAAGGATCGTGTCTGAACAGTGCCTTAGTAGATTTAACATTTTAATGCATTTCCACATTTATCAGGAGAATAAAATCTGTGGCAAAGGGTTTTTAAAATCAGAGACACTTGAATTTAAAGACTTGATCCACATCTTATATCTCAAATTTTACTTTGGGCAAGTTATTTTTTTTTAATTACCATTTTTCAAATATTCTGTATTTCCAAGTCAGGGTATGTAGGTACTTTATATGCATAATTTCTAATCCCCATATTACTTTATGAAATAGGAATCATTATCACTGTTTTAACCTCCAATGAGAATCCTGGGGTTCACAGGTTTAAGCATTTTGCCCCAAATCTCACAGCCAGTTAATGGTAGAAAAGATTCAAACCAGTGATTCTGACTTATGCAATTTCCACTACTTAAATTTTCATGCATGTAGTGCATTGAATAATTCCACCCCCCAAATATCTGTTCACTAGGAATTTCAGAATGTGAATGCATTTGGACATAGAGCCTTCACAGTTTCAGATAGTTAAGGGCCTAGTGATTAAATCATTCTGGATGTAGCATGGTCCTAAATCCAATGACTGATGTCTTTAAAAGAAGAGGAGAGGACACAGCAGACAGGATAGAAGGCCGTGTGAAAATGGCAGCAGAGATTGCAGTTATGCTGCCACAAGCCATGGATGCCAAGGGCCACAAGAAGCTGGGAGGGGCAAACAAGGATTATTCTCTACCAGTTTCAAAGAGAGCATGGTCTTGACAATACCTTGATTTTAGTCCTCTGGTCTCCAAAACAGTGAAAGAATAAATTTTAAACCAACAAGTTTGTGGTGATTTGTTACAGCAACCTTAGTACACAAAATCAATGCCATGGTATTTTTATCTGTAAGGAAGGGCCTAAAATATTTACACATAGTATCAAATACAAAGTACTGTTTAGATCACCAGGACCATAGTGGGCACTCATTGCTTCTGTGAAGCAATGAAACCAATGAAAACCATGACAAAATTTGGCCTCATCTTGGATAATAATTAATAACAAGTAAAGAAATGCACAGAGACTCCATTGTGCCTTTTTTGTGAAATAATTGTACACAAATAACGTTTCACAAAGTGAGTACGGTTGCCTGGTTGATTACGTCAACACAGTGAATATTCATGATGATGATACGTGGTAGGAGAAAAAACTGTTATTTCTGCAATAACTTGGAAGAAAGCAAGATAGTTTAAAGAATATTCATTGAAATTACATATGAACATAGCAATGAATACAGAAAATAGGATGGGTTTCAAAGAGAATTGGAAATCCTGAGATTCCAATTTTTCCAGCTAAATGATGAAACGAGTAACAGCAAAAGACATGTAGTTATGTAGTAAAGTGCGTATAAGTCATAAATTGAATACAAATCTTAACTGTTTTATGCTTTATTGAGATATTATCACATACCATACAACTAATTCGTTTAAAGTGTACAATTCAGTATTTTACAATATTTTCTCAGAGTGCAACCATCACTACAAGCAATGTGAGAACATATTCCTTACACTACCCCTATGAACTCAAATAAAACCTTGTACTTGCTAGCTGTCACTTTTATCCCCCCTCTCCAGCCAGCTATTAGAAAACTACTAATTTATTTTCTGTCTATGGATTGATCTATTCTGTACATTTCATATATGCAGAATCATACAAAATATTTTCTTTTGTAACTGGCTTCTTTTACTTAGCATAATATACATTTTCAAGGTTCACCCATGTTGTAGCTTCTATCAATGCTACATCACTTTTTATTGCCAAATAGCATTCAAGTATATAGATATACGTACTACATTTTATTTATCTATTCATCAGTAGACGGGCGTTTGGGTTGTTTCCACTATTGACAATTATGAATAATGCTGCTGTGAACATCTGCATACAAGTTTTTGTGTAAACATAGGTAATCATTTCTCTTGGGTGTATACCTAGGAGTAGGATTGCTAAATCATATGGTAATTTCCTATTTAATATTTTGAAGAACTGCCAAACTGTTTTGCAAAGTGGCTGACCCATGTTACGCTCCCACCATCAATGCATGAAATTCCAAGTTCTCTACATTCTTGTCAATACTTGTTTGTTTCTATCTTTTTGATTACAGCCATCCTAGTGGGCAAGCAGCTTTCCATTTACTTATTGGCCATCTGTATATTTTCTTTGCAGAAATATCTATTCAAAGTCTCTCTTCATTATTTAATTGCTTCCTCCTTACTTTCTTTCTCACTTCCTTCCTTCCCTCCCTCCCATTCTCTCTTCCTCCCTTTCTTTCTTTCTCTCTTTTTCTTTCTTTCTTTTCTTTCCTTCTTTCTTTCTTTCCTGCCTTCTTTCTTTCTCTCTTTCTTTCTTTCCTTCTTTCCTCTTTCTTTCTCTTTTGAATTTTGAGTTGTAAGAGTTATTCGTATTATGGATACAAGAACCATATCAGATCTTAATTTCCAAATGTTCTCTCTCATTCTCTGGGTTGTCTTTGCAGGATGGTACTGTTTATAGCATAAGTGTTTTTAATTTGATGAAATCTAATTTATTTTTTTCTTTTATTGCTAATGGTTTTGGTGTTGTATCTAATAAGGTTTTGCCTACAATGGGTTATTAAGATTAACTCAGATGTTTTATTTTTTAAAGTTTTATAGTTTTAGCTCTTACATTTAGATCCATGTTGCATTTTGAGTTAATATTTGTAGGTGGGTGATGTAGGAGTCCAACGTCCTTGTTTTGCATATGGGTATTCAACACCATTTGTTGATAATACTATTCTTTCTTCTATTGAATTTCTCGGCAGCCCTGTGGAAGATCAACTGACTGTAAATATAAGAGTTTATTTCTGGACCCTACATTCTATTTCATTGATCTATATGTTTATTCTTATGACAGTACCTCACCATCTTGATTATTGTATCTGGGAAGTAAATTTAGAAGTTGGTAGGTTTGGGTCCTCAAACTTTGTTCTTCTTTTTCAAGATTATT
This sequence comes from Neophocaena asiaeorientalis asiaeorientalis, assembly GCF_003031525.2. Lineage (NCBI taxonomy): Eukaryota > Metazoa > Chordata > Mammalia > Artiodactyla > Phocoenidae > Neophocaena > Neophocaena asiaeorientalis. Next base: position 5,373,891 of record NW_020173124.1, on the reverse strand, counting down.
ATTTTTGAGGGGAGAGGAAAGTCCCTTATTTCAGACTGTGCATTGCTGGTGTATAGAAATGCAATTAACTTTTGTATGTTGATTTTGCATCTCGCAACATTAGTAAATGGCATTATTAGTTCTAATAGGTCTTTACAAGATTTCTTGGGATGTTCTACACACAAGATCATATCCATCTGCAAACAGAGATTATTTTACTTCTGCCTTTCCAATCTAGATGTGATTTTTTAATTGCCTAATCCTTATCTTTTCCTGATCTTATTGGAAAAGCATTCCATCTTCCAACATTAATTATGATGTTAGCTATGGATTTTTTTGTAGGTGAATTTTATCAAGTTGTGGAAGTTTCCTTTTATTCCTAGTTTGTTGAATATTTTTATCATGAGGATGTGTTGGATTTTGTCAATACTTTTTCTGCATCTATTGAGATGATGTGAATCTTGGGCTTTATTCTATTGAAATGGTGTGTTATACTAATTTATTTTCTGATGTTAAACTAATCCTGTATTCCTATATTAAATCCCACTTAGTCATGATATGTAATTCTTTTCACATTTTGCTGGAATCATTTGCTATTATTTTGTTGAAAATTCTTGCATGTATATTCATAAGGGATATTAGTGTGTATTTTTCTTTTCTGTGATGACTTTGCCTGGCTTTGGCAAAGAATAATATTGACCTTAAAGGAAGAATTGAGAAGTATTCCTTACTCTTCTATTTTTTGAAAGAATTTGTGAAGAATTGGTATTAATCCATTACATATTTGGTAAAATTTTACCAATTTTGTCACCTAGGCCTGGGGTCTTCTTTGTATAAAGTTTTGATGTTTCTAATTCAATCTGTTTAATTGTTTCAGGTCTATTCAGATTTGTTTTCTTCTTGTCAGTTTTCATAGTTCATGTCTTTGTAAAAATTTGTCCATTTCATCTAAGGTAGCTGATTGATTAGTATACAGTTGTGTATAGTACTCTTAAAATCCTTCAGTTTTCTATAACATTGGTAGTAATGTCTCCTCTTAGATTCCTGATTTTGGTAATTGGGTCTTCTCTCATTTTTCTTATTCAGTCTCACCAAAAGTTTGGCCCAGTTTTCTTAGAGTAACTCCCCTGCATTACTATCCAGCCATGGAGCAGTTTGCTTCTTCTGAAATGGAACGTCTGTGAGCTAGGATGATGGTAATTGGAGTTTTCAGCTTTTTGCACCAGGGTAGACATACACCCTACAAGTGGAAGTTGGGTGGAGAGAGGGAACTCCAAACCTCTCAGCTGCTTGTGTCTAGAATAGAGCTCCTGCAACATGGAACAGGGCTGGGGCATGAGAAATACTTGCAGCCTGCCCCTGCCAGGGAGATACCATAGCCCTAGACTGTGACTGGAAGGTGAGGGAGTCCTAGATCCTTGGCTGCATCCAACAAGGGTAGAACTTTCATCTCACCGAACAGGAAAAAAGGAGGAAAGAAAGGGAGAGAGAGGCTTGATGGCGTAAATCCCACAGACTTTCATTCTTACAGATCTTTCTCTCCATCTCCTTTATGACAGACTTGAAATGCATTTTTGTATTCTTAAATAGTTTTCATAAGTATAGCTGTTCCACTGGGGAGAAGTCAGTGCAGCTCATTATGCTGTAATTCCAGAAGTGCCTCTAAACATACTGAGGACCATGGAAGATAATTTCTTTGTTTAAGAAATATATCTGGAGAATTATAAAAATAATCATTGATAGAAGATGTATTTGTTTGGATATATAAAAGAAGATATGTCAGATTACTTCTGAAATAAATTCTGAGTTTCTAAAATGTTGAATTATACCAAAATAAAAATGCAGTACATGATCAATTACATAATAACTATTGATATAATTTTTATGGCTCTTAAAGATGATAACCGTTAAGCACAGTAGTACAGTTGGATATTTACTGAAGTAAAAGGAAAGAGAATTACACATATTCTAAACTTATTATTCTGATTCAACCACAGACATAGAAACTCATATTTATACAGATCTCCCAAAAGTTATTAAGAAAACTCTTTAATCTTGACATGAAACCATCAGAGTCTGTTTTACTTGTTAAAATGGTGTAGTCTTGTAAATGAAGATACTTTTTAAAAGTAAGTTTGTACCAACACATTTGGGCAGTCTGATAAATATTTTGGTACTCATTAATTTTATTTGTAATGTTTAAAATTGCGTGGTATTCCTTGAGAGTAATTATTTATGAGTTACATGATACCATTTATAGTAATTATACTTGAAGAAATACACTCATAGATTTCCAAATGTATCTTCTTTTACTCATTGCCCAAGTAAATGGAGGAAAGTTGGGAAACAATATATTAGCATAAACCTTGTTCTAGTATGATCCAAAAATAGTTTGAGGCTAAACTTTTAAAAGTAAAGAAAAAGTAAGGAGAGTGAAAATATAAAAGCTGGGGAATCCGATTAAAGAAAGTTGTAATCACTTGTGAAAACTTTCTGAATATTTCAGTGTAGTTTCTCTTATCGGTATGCTTTCCTCCCAAAGATGTTCAAAATGTTTGTAATTCTAATGTTTGAAAAACAATATTTAAAAGTTCCTTCGAGGGCTTCCCTGGTGGCGCAGTGGTTGAGAGTCCGCCTGCCGATTCAGGGGACACGGGTTCGTGCCCCGGTCCGGGAAGATCCCACATGCCGCGGAGCGGCTGGGCCCGTGAGCCGTGGCCGCTGAGCCTGTGCGTCCGGAGCCTGTGCTCCGCAACAGGAGAGGCCACAACAGTGAGAGGGCCGCGTATCAAAAAAAAAAAAAAAAAAAAAAGTTCCTTCGACATGGAACATCATGGTCATTAAATAGTGTGTATATGCTAAATGCAATTAGTGCTTGTTTTCGGTTACACAGTTTAACCTGATGCTACCTGCTCTAAGGCACACTTGGCAGCATTTCATAAAACCAAACGGATGTTTTGTTTCCCATAGAGAGAAGGATTGTCTGTGTTTGTATGAAGGAGGGTCTGTAGCTATCCACTGGAAGTTCCAGATGGCTCACGATGCTACCTGCACCTTTATTTTCAGTCATGTTAAGTATAATTTAGTTAATGTTATCCCTTTTATGGTTTTGACATCCTTGAGATGGGAAATTAATTTAGGAAATATTCTTTTTTCACTTTGTGAATACTGAATGACATACGTTAGAAGTATATAAAAGTACATAACATATTGGAATCTGTTTTAAATGTATATTTAAGTATAATATTGAATTTTCTGTACATGAAATTAGAAAAAAAATATGACAATTAATATGTTATTTGTGCATACACAGAAAGATGTCAGATTTTCACAGATTCATTTACATTGGGCCATTTTCCAAAGTGTGGCCTTTGTTCTGAAGCACGCAATAATTTGGGCAGAGCTATAACACAGATAAAACATTGAGTCTGCAGTTAGTCTTTTGGCCATCATGTTAAAGAATCAAATAGCCAATTGTCCATGTGCATCAAAAGATCTTGGCTCCTAAGAATACACAGAGAAAAGAAACATAAAACTATAAGAACCTGATGGAAGAAGGGGGTCAATTGTATGGTGCTAGAAGGTAAATAGACCTTTTGTGGGAATCACTCCGTAGTGTATACAGATGTTGAATTTTAATGTTGTACATCTGAAATATTATATAAGTTTCGATACCAATCTTATCTCAATTTAAACAAAGGAAAAAATGAAACAAATAATATGGATTTATTTAAATGATTTGCCAATGCACTCAAAATACAATGAAAAATTGAGTTTATATACCAGTTAATCATGGAAAAAACACTTTTCTTTAAAATGTACAAATAATCTTGGTAAACATATTGAAAAAAATTGACTTATCTAAATACTGCTTGATGACTACCTTTTATTGTTTTTATTTCTAACATTAAACCTATGCTTTAAGTGGTTTTACTTATTGAAATTCTACATATGCAAAAGGCTTATACTGTAAGAGACACCAGGAGGTAGCACAGAAACCACAAATTTCCATGCCCAACAATTGATTTCCTGCATCTAAAAATATGTCAAGATGAAGCATACCTCCTTCATAACCTACAAGTCAGATGGGGCCTGCCCTGCAAGAGAGCAGAATAAGATTGTTTCAAACACCCTGTTTCCCAATCCCATGGTTTGATGAACACTGAAGTCCTATTTCTATAAATCTGACATGTATATGCATACTTTTCTGGTACCTTCAGTCTTAAGGGTCTAAAATGTTACCTTCGCCAAACTTGAGAATACTCTGCTGCATTCCACACCTTAATCAACATACACTTAGCAAAAATTGTCAACAGAAAGTACCATAGAAATGTCAGAATTTACAGAGACTGTTTGTGTGTGAGTGCATGTCTATATGTGTGTGTGTAAAAGAAGTGTGAGGTGATAGTTTAGCAGAAATATATTTCTCATCACACAGAAAACAAATAAAAAATAACATGTTTTCTTTTCCAGAAGTTTAAAACTTAGTGTTGAAATGAGATTTGTACACAGAGCTAACTGCATTTGAAAGTGGGATGTAATTTGTTATTTTATGGAAGATATGGATGTAAATTATATATATAACAAAAACTGTTATATCTATGTTTAGAAATCAGTTAAGATAAAATCCATAAGATTTGTAGAGCCTCAGCATTTTCCTAGATTAAAAAAAAAGGCCAAACTAAATATAGGTGACACTCCTTCACACAGCCAGGTTTAATGTGACTTCAAATTAGTTGTTAGGTTGATGGAGTATGATAAATAAATACAAATACTCATGAATACATTCATATATAAATACATGCATACTTTGGAAATTGGATGAGGTATATAAAGTCACACACTAGAAAGAAGAAATAGTTCTTTTTATCTCTACAATTCCAAGAGAATTTCGATTGTACTTCTAAGATTAGGAAGGTATTAAATACGGAAATATGCCAACTTTCTGTGACAATTTTTTTCATATATTTGATATAAAAGCTACACTATTAATTATCTATGACATAAAAAGTTTATTTGAGATGAAGTTTTTCTCTCTCCTCTCATTTAATCCTATTGAAAGCCAAAATACATGAACGTTGTTTAAGTAGTTACTGTTTCTTAAGTCATATGTGCTTAACTGGGGGACCTTCAGTGAGTTATAATAAATTGATAAAACTTTGACATTTACTGTATAATTGTAGGTTTGTATTTATTTTTCTTATTGAAAGGTCAAGAACTTGCATCAGGTACTCCGTGGTGTCTGTGATTTAAAAAAAGACTAAGAACCACCGCCTTAAGTTTGAGCAGGTTTAGCCCCCAAAATAGTATTAAAGCAAATGCAGTATACTGGTGCAATTAGCAGAGATAATGAACATTAAGTCTATAATGTATATTAAGTCTGTAATGAAGAGTAAGTCTATTAAGTCTATTTAGGATCTTTAAAATGAGAAAAGCAAACGCCTATGCAGAATTTGAAAATAAATGTCATTTTGCTTCTAATAAATATACAGGGATATTTGGAAGAATTGGTATACTCCCAGGAGACAGTGAGTGCCAATAAGAAAGTCATTTAGGACCATTTCTCAGATTAGTTTCTCATGTCATGTATTGATGTTGCTAGCTATTTCATAGAAACCAACACTATAAAGCAATCATGAAGGCTATATGTACTGAATATTAGTTGCTGATATATGTGCAACAAGGGAAATTTTAATTTATTAAGTTGGCCTGAATTTCTTCATCATAGTCAGATTTAACTTCACTTTGTATTATCACACATTTCTCTTTTTTATTCTCTGTTTCACTGGGATTAAAACTGAGGTAATGGGGACTTCCCTGGCGGTCCAGTGGTTAAGACTCCACGCTTCCAATGCAGGGGGCACAGGTTTGATCCCTGGTCGGGGAACTAAGATCCCACATGCAGTGCGGCGTGACCAAAAAATAAAAATAAAATAAATTTAGAAAATAAAATTGAGATAATGGAAAAAGAGAAAGAAGATTGTGTTTTCATCTTTAAGAGTGAATAAAAAGATGGGGGTTTCTCCCATGGTTTGTATGAAATTAGTATAATATTAATCTTTAAATTTAAGAAAAAATTCCAAGAGATAATTATAGATAATCTCTATATTAAATGCTTAAAACTTAAATAAAATAGTGAAAATTGATTCCCATGTTAGAAAAATATCTCATTATACTCAATTCAAGTTTAACCTAGGGATATAAAGATGGTTTGACACAAAAAGAGTTATTAATAGCTTGATAACAGGTTGATTAAAATCATAAAAACATTTGAATATATATATATATAACTGACATTTGGTAAAATTCAACAATTCCTAATAAAAATGTATAAATAAAAATGGAAATCTTCTTTAGGTGATAAAAACAACTTATTTTAAATTAAGAGCTTCATTATACTCACTGGAAAAATCCCAGAGGAATTTTATCTAAATGTGCAAAACGAAATCCCCATCACTTTGTTATTTAATACAGTGTTTTACAATGCTTTTCATATTTTGTAAATATTTAAATGTGACTAATTTTTTCTTTTTTAATGATGACCATGTTTTTTAATATAAAATGGTGAAAGATTTATCTGTAAAAAATCAAGCTTTTATGTGATATCTTGTTGTTGTCTTAGCAAATACAGATTCATATACTGTCAAATTTATACCCAGGCCAATACTGAATCATTGGACTTTTTATTTTAAAATACAGAAACTCTAAAATATATTGTTGAGTGAGTTTGCGAATTGTCAGTATTTCAGAAAGTTTCTTTCTTTATTCTGAAATTATGTCTATTCCACATTTTCTGTTAATATGCCCTTAATTTTCTGAATAATGGTAAGAGCAGATGATAATTTTAATTTTGTTTTTATATTCACACTTTGCAACGTGAGGTAGATATATATATATATATATGTGTGTGTGTGTGTAGACAGACAGAAACACACATTATACCATTTATCAATCACCCATTTTTCTTTCTACACTCAACTGGTTTATGAAAAATCTGGCAAATGTAGTTTTTACAGCTGATTTTATGGACCAGAAAGGCCAGTCTAACTAAAAAGCCAGGGAATTTGTAGTGAATTCTGTGTAATAAGGCAACAAAAATAATGCATTTGATAATCTTTCACTGACTTTATAAAGGCAAAGTACCTATACGAAAAGAATCTTGCCTTATTATCACATGTGACTAGGAACTGGCAGAACGCTGCTTTAAAGTGCTGCAGCATCCACAGCTAAATGAACATGCTGCTTTTAGCAACTGAATGCCAGAGGCCAGGAGATCCTATTAGGATAACTTTCAGGATCAAAGGAATGTTTCATGTAGGAAACTTGGAACAAATATATTATCCTAAAGCCATCAATCAACAAAAAGCAATTAAGCACGACACTAATCAAATCCTAACAATGGCCGCATTATTATTACTATAAATCTGTTAAGGATATAATTCTTTAACTGATACACTTTGTAAAAGTAGTAATTCCACTGATCTAATATTCTTTCCAAATAATAGTTATATAATTAGATAGACTACTTTTTTTTTCTACTGAAAAATTGCTTGAGTTCTTTTTTTTTCAGTAGATATTTTACAAATACACTTCCTTTCCATTAAGCTGCCACTAAACAATCAAAAAGTGATGAATAAAATGATTGAAAGAAAAAAACCAGAGATCTTTGCCAAATGACATCTAACTGAAAAAGTACAAATATTTAAGAAGTCTTATTACCATATTTTAATATGGTCAAGTAAAAATGCTAGGACAAGATCAGACAAGATACAGCCAAGGTGTAAAACCAAGGCGTGGGGGTGGAGATCATTAATTGGTGTCGCTGGATAGACTTCCAAGGCAAGTGTTAATGTGGCGTTGATTGTACCATTAAAATGTAAATCTGGCTAAAGTCTTGGGTGCTGTTATCTAAAGAACAGAAACTATTGTATAGTAAAGTGAAAGACTGCCTCGAGGCCTTCAAGTTGGCTAATATTCAAACCTGAACATCATATGATGAGAGTGAACTTCTGTTGGAAACTCAATTTTTTTCCAGGGATTTTTTTTTTTTTTTGCGGTACGCGGGCCTCTCACTGCTGTGGCCTCTCCCGTTGCGGAGCAAAGGCTCCGGACGCGCAGGCTCAGCGGCCATGGCTCACGGGCCCAGCCGCTCCGCGGCATGTGGGATCCTCCCGGACCGGGGCACGAACCCGTGTCCCCTGCATCGGCAGGCGGACTCTCAACCACTGCGCCACCAGGGAAGCCCCGGAAACTCCATTTTTAATCTAAACCAATTATTTTATGCTTACCTTCTTGAATTAGAAAAGCTGGCTCGTAGAGATATAAACTAAAATTATAAACCAAATCTTTATCTGAGAAAACTGTAAGAAGTTGATTATGTAAACAGCTTTCATTGAGGAACTCACGTTTATCTGGTTTAATATGGAAGGATTGATCAGTGGATCATGCAGACTTTTTCCCAGCGTCTGTCATTCTATATATAGACTTAACATCTATCTACTGATGATTCTCATCTTATATATCAAGGCAAAGAGTCCCAAATTTCAGTAAAATGTAAATTTTTTGAAAGTGAAGTTTTCTTTAAAAAATGTTATAATGACAAAGGAATTTAATAAGACATAAGCAAACTTTAAAATGAAAATGCTGAAAAGCTCTTTAAATACAGCAAAAATTAATGACACCTGTATTATTTACAATCACATACACATGCATGTATACACACACACAACCATCTGGCAATATTAAAATACTAGGAACTCAGGGTGAAGGCTAACAGAGTTGAAATTGAACATAGAAAGGTAAATGATTGGAACTTTAATTATTTTGATCTGTCATGCTTTGTAGCTATATGTCAGCCTAAGTCAACACAAGTGACATGGAACAAAGGCCATGGCTGCTTCAACATAGTAACATATTTCTAATCGTTGATTAATAAGTGTATTAACTTGAATGTATGCTGTGAACTAAAAATAAAACTATAGAAATGTTGGACCTATAGAAGTTTTATATATTTATTATGTCTATATCTATTTGTATTAATATGGAATATATGTACATATAAATATGTAAATTTAAATGTATATCTGACATACATATGCATGTCACATATATGTTGAGAGAGAGAGAAAGGTAGAATTCTCTATTTTAAAATTAGAATATTTAAGTGAATACAATAATGATAGTTTTATACCAAGCAATAAACTGGTTTTTAGTTCATTTATGAAAAAAGTATAGGCAAATTATTACAAAATGGTATATATAGGATTGAAACAACTAGTTGATTGCTGGCTTTACTTTAAGTATTTCCCCCAGGAGTCTAGTATAATATGCATATAACAGTATAAAAGTGGGAGAGGATTTTGAGCAAATGAAAAAAATGCTGTTATTATTTTGCTTCACTCTATTTCTCTAAACTGCAAAAATTCCTTTAATGTTTGCAGACAGTTTTAGGAGGAACAAATGAAAGAGAAGAAAACTTACCTTCTCTTCTAATAGTAGGTAGAGTTTTGCACTATAAATCAATTTCCAACGATGCTTTGAAGTTTTCAAATTTTAGAGATTTGCCATTTTGTGGTTCCATGGTAAAAAGCATAACTAAAAATCTACTTAACTTATATATTAGAAGTTGTAACCAGAGGCCTGTTCATTCTAGGCAGCTCTTTGGGTTAAAGGCTGGAACTGCTTATCAATATGAACTACTTTTCTCAAAGGTATAATGTGTCATCAAAGATCCTTTGTTTTTCTATTATAGGTGGTGATATCAAAAATAGAAAAAAAATGAATATCCAATTTAATCTAGGCAAATTCACTGTTCAGTATATTATTGAATATTTTAGTGTTTTTTACAAACGTGGATTTTTACAAACATATTTCTTCAAGTATAAAATGTCCTTCTATATAATTCTCTAATTTGGTCCTTATTTATAGACATTGGAACTTGAGTGCGTTCACATTTTCTATCCTTTTGAGGTTACCTTTTCTTTTTGTATCAAAAGTACAATAACTCAAGTCCCCTCTTGAAATAGCACAGTGAGTCCAATAATTTCCTGAAGTAATTCCTAGAAACTCTAGGGAATGCAGATGTATCCCAATGTTTCTTTTCATCTCTGGCTATAAACTGCACATCCTGTGCCCTCATCTCTGCTTTTCTGTGCCACTTGAAATGTCTGCACTGAATGATACTTTGGAAGATCAATACTATTATAGTTCCTCCAGATAATATCATTAGGGAGTTAAAATGAATAACCGGAATATTGAAAATTGTCTAGCAGACTTTGGCTGCCTGCAGTTCATTGGTTTTCCCCTTACACTGGGAAGGTCCTTGTTGGCTATTTCTTCTTTTTCTCCCTGTCTTCTCTTTCCTCCTTCGGGCACCTCCACATTCAGCTCCTCACTTCCCTCTGTCTTCTTCCTCAGACTTCCACTACAGGATGCTGAAGATTCTGTCTTAATATACAAATTATCCCTCTGCTGAGATGCCCATTTTACACTATTCAACCAGTATAACCTTTCACACTAAAATGAAAATAGTTATCAATCTCTTATAAAGAATTGGCATTTTTCTTACTGAACAAATATTTGGACCTGCTGCCAACAATACTGAATAAGGTACTTTGCTTACATATTCACGACTAAGAGGGTTTATCAAAATGATTCATTTAAAAATCTGACAGAAAGACAAATTTCAGCCTTCTGTTTTAGAACCACAGGAAGTGATGTGTGAAAAGATTAAATGTAGCTGATTTTTTCCCCTCAAATCTTCTAGTAATCCAGGTCAAACAGATATTGAGTTACCTGAATACTTAAAATAACTAAAAGCAATTAGAATTAGATAATAACATTTCTTCCATTATTTATTTATGTTTTTAAATAAAAATGAATTAGAAAGGAATTCTATTCTGAGTTATGATGGAGTAGTTTGTATGAGGGAAAAATAAACAAACTAACAAACCCTGCAAGAAAAACTAGAAAAACAGGAGAAAATGCAGAAAAAGCAAACAGACAAACAAAACAGCTCTTTGAAGTAATTGGACAGTAGGGGCCAACATCCAGGTGGGATTGAGAAACAATAGAAACCAGAAGACAATGGAATGATTTTTTTTTTACGTATGAAAATACTAACAAAATTAATAATAATAATAAAATGACCACCTAAAATTCTACCTCCAATGAAAATACTCTATAAAAATAAAGGTAAAATAAAGATGTGTTCAAGCATACAAAAATAGAGAATACATTCTTTGGTGCTCACTCCGAACTTCTAAGGGAATTCTTAAAACCAAGAAAAGAAAAAGAAGAAAAATGTTAAATATGTCGATAAATCCCCATAAATATTTTAGTGCAAAGCACTAATAACCTTCTACAGGTTTTGCAAAGAAATGTACATTTAGACACATGACAATAATAGAATAAAAGGTATTAAAGGGGTAAATGGAGTTTAGAGGTTTCTGAAGGGTCCAAAAAAAGCAAAGCTATTTTTCTAATTACAAGACCTTCTTAAACCTTTTCATTGTATTGACATTCACTCTGTATGAAAGTAATGCTGGTATTTTGGTCTGAATCATGTCAGTGATATCAAGTGATATCAGTAATCATTGTATTCCCCTCATATGCTCAAAGGGAAGCAAACAAACAATCAAGGAAACCCAAAAGTTTTGTTTAAAAATGCCTTTGAGAAGATACTGTTAATATCCCATTTGATGAAATGTGAAGCTCACGTAAAGCTATTCTCTTGAACACCAGATTATGATGATTATTTCCGGGAAGCCATCAAGCACATATGTAATTATTTGAGTTGGGAGCTGCACTAGTCAATTTTTCTTGAAACATTATTTTAACTTGAAAGAATGGCTGACAGGGAAATAGAGAAATTCAAACTTGGTGTTTGGCAGACAATCGCTTAAGAGTAAACCAAATAACATATCACTTCAAGGAAACCAACAGTATTTGTTGCCAATCACAAAATTTGAACTTTCAAGCAAAAATTAGAATTTTTGAAAACCTGTATATCTATTAACATGAACTTTATAGCTCCCCAATACTTAAACACTTTCTGAAGAGACTGGTAATGATAACACAAATATTAATTTTAATATATTTTATATTGAAAGGTACCAACATTTGAAACATATGCATAACTCAGCAAACCAATATTTTACAAAAGACTAATGTATGTTATCAAAGTATGCAGTGGTAAAACTAATCCTTCCAAAATGCAAATAGACCAATAGATTTTAATGTAACAATATATGCAAACATATTGGTATCGTTTCAGATTCCACATTGCAGCTAACCTTTAAGAAACTATTTGTTGAGATTTGTTGTAGTAGCAAAGAAAAATATCTGCAGTTATCTACAAAGACTGTTAATATACTCGTCCTTTTCCAATTACATATTTCTGTGAGACCAGATTTTCTTTACATAGTCTAATAAAAATACTACAAGTATCTCTGAATGGATAAGCATATATAAGAATGCAACTGTCTTTCTTTAAGTCAAACAGTAAAGAGATTTGCGTAAATGCAAAATAATTATATTTCACTAATTGTTTTCTTTGGAAAATATTGTCTTTTTATGAAATGTTATTTACGTTAATATGCAATGGATTTTTACCATTATTTTAAATGAATTACTAAAGATGTGTTTTTATAAATTTTCTCAGTTTTAATTTCTAATATCTAATTTTGTATAGATATAAACTATACACAAGAAAAATCTTTGGGTACCTAAACAATTTTCAGAGTGCAAAGAGGTCTTAAGAACTAAATGCTTGAAAACCATTCCTCTAGTAATCACGAAAAGCATAAGATAATCTGTAACTAACAAGTTAAGGGAAAAGGAATAGAGGTTTGAAAAAAATAGCTTTATCAATCCAGTGAAGGAAAGAATGAAAAGAAAAAGGAAGCAGAACAAATGGATAAATAGAAACAAAGAATATGATTGTAGATTTTAACTCAAATCTATCAATAATTCCATTAAATAGGAATATACATAGTGCTACAATTTATTTTTTTTAAGATTTATTTTTGATGTGGACCATTTTTAAAGTCTTTATTGAATTTGTTACAATACTGCTTCTGTTTTATGTTTTGTTTTTTGGCCACGAGGCATGTGGGATCTTAGCTTCCTAACCAGGGATTAAACCTGCACCCCCTGTATTGGAGGGTGAAGTCTTTAACCACTGGACCACCAGGGAATTTCCAGTACTACAATTTAAAAAAAGAGAAAATGGTTAGCTGATTTTAAAAACACAAATCCAACCATATCGTATTTTATAAGAAAACATTTAAATTATAAACACAGAAAAAGTGAAAATAAAACATGGAAAACAGGTAGCATTAACATAAAGGAAAAAATAGTGTAGCTATATTAATATCAGACAGTGAATACTTTAAGGCAAGAGAAATATCTCATAATGATGAAAGGGTAAATCCACTGGAAAGATATAGCTGTTATAAATTGGTATATACCTAATGACACATACCCTCATATTATAAACGAATGGAACAAAATTGAGAGCCCAGAAATAAACTTATATCTATACAGTCAACTAATCTTCAACAAAGGTGCCAAGAATGCACAATGGAGAAAGGATAACCTCTATTAAATGATGTTGGAAAAACTGGACATCCACATACAAAAGAATTAAACTGGACCCTTATTTTATACCACACACAAAAATCAAGTCAAAATGGATTAAAGATTTAAATGTAAGACCTGAAATTATAAAATTGCTACAAGAAAACATAGGGGTAAAGCATCTTGAAATTGGCCTTGGCATTGAATGTTTGGATACGACCTCAAAAGCACAGATAACAAAAGCAAAAATAGACAAGTGGGACGACATCAAACTAAAAGCTTCTGCACAGCAAAGGAAACTTACAAACTAGGAAACAAAATTTGCAAACCACATATCTGATAAGAGGTTGATATCCAAAACATAAAAGGAACCTCTATGACTCAATATTAAAAACAAAACAAAACAAAACAAAAAACCAAGCCAATTACAAATGGGCAAAAGACTTGAATAGCCATTTCTCCAAAGACTTACAAATGACCAACAGGTAAATTAAAAGATGCTCAACATCACTAAATATCAGGGAAATGCAAATCAAAACACAATGAACCATCACCCATACCTGTTAGGGTGGTTATTATCAAGAAAAACAAGACAATAAATGTTGGCATTGATATGGAAAAACTGGAATCTTTGAGCACTGTTGATAAGAATGTAAAATGATACAGTCACTTTGGAAAATAGTATAGCGGTTCCTCAAAAAATAAAAATAGAACTACCATATGATCCAGCAATCCTACTTTTGGAAATATATCCAAAGGAAGTGAAATCAGGACCTTGAAGAGATAGCTGCATTCCTAAGTTCATTGCAGCATTATTCATAATAGCCAAGAGGCAGACACAACCCAAATGCCCATTGACAGACAAATGGATAAAGAAAATGTAGTACATACATAAAATAGAATATTATTCAGCCTTTAAAAATAAGGAAATCCTGCTATATGCAACAACATGGATTGAACCTGGAGGACATTATGCTAGGGGATAAGCCAGTCACAGAAGGACAGAACTTCATGATTCCACTTATACAAGGTATAAAAATAATCAAACTTATAGAAACAGAGAATATAATAGTGACCGCCAGGAGTGGAGGAGATGGGGAAGTGAGGAGTTCTTCAAGGGGTATAAAATTTCAGTTATGCAAGATGAACAAGTTCCAGACATCTACTCTATATTTTAATCCTAGAGTTAGCAATTCAGGACAGACACCACAAAACAAAACCAAGAGGCAGAAGGAAACTTCTGGAGGTGATGGATATATTTATTACCTTGATTGTGGCAGTGGTTTCATGTGTATAAGCATCTCCAAACTCATCAAATTGTATACATTAAATATGTCCAATATTTCTGTATATTAATTGTAGCTCAATAAAGCAGTTGTTATTTTTAAAATTAATAGAATCCAAAGAAAAAATAAAAAGTCTAGAATCATAATGAGAAATATTAAGAAACTTTTCTTGGTAAATGACAGAATAAACTGCAAAGAAAATATTACAGAAAATTAGAAATGGTATTGTTACCGAACCCAGGTCCGGCTGCTCACCATTTGAAAGCCAATTCTCGAGAGACAAGTTTTGGTAGGAAAGGAAAGGTTGCTTTATTTCGGGAGCCAGCAACTGGGGGATGCGGGGAAGGGCAGACGCCTGTCCAAAGGCCAACTCCCCACCCGCGACTGCTGCTCAGGGGACAGGGGCTTTTAAAGGGGAGTTTCAGGATTGTATAGGCTGAGGGAGGGAGCAGAACAGCATAGTCAGTTCTGACAGTGATCTTGAAATCAGTAATGTGGTGGTCTGATCAGCGTCATCTTGGTTGTTTTAAGTACAGTTCATCTTTGGTTCCAGGGTTTGTTCCTATTTCTTTGAGGCCAGTTCTCAGAATTGTGTGAAGTGGAGTAGCTTATGTCATGGCTTCAGTTTGGTCATCATGTAGTCATCCACCTTGTGGGTGTTTCATATCTATAAGACAGCTCACAGGATATGGCTCAGAATATTATCTATAACCCTTAAGGAAGAACCAAAGGTCCTTTGCTATGCTTAATGACTAAACTATTATTATTTGGTCTCCTTTGACTGTTTTCCTTTGTTTCTGCATTTTCTCACTTGTCTGATTAGACTTATTATTTTGCTAAAGTTTTTCCACAGACAAAAGGCAGGCTGAGGACATGGGTGGAGGGTAGGGACCATAGGGTCCTGCTCCATTTCAGTATGAGAAAATTGAAAACCATAATTAACAAACTTGACCTAAAATGACAATGGTAATAAGAAAATATTTTGAAGTGAATGTCATTGGGAATAAGACATATCAAAACTTGTGGATTGTACCTAAAGACATGCTTATAGGGAAAATGGTAGCCTTGAATCACTATATTAGGAAAGAGAAAAAAATGCAAAAGATCAATGCCTAAACTAATCAACTTAAGAAGTTAAAAAGATATACAGAAGGAAATAATGAAGATAAGGGCTGAAACAAGATAGAAATTAAACAAAAAATAAAAACATTGGTAAGGTTAAAATTGAAAATACTAATGAAATTAATTAACACCTAATAAGCTACTAATGAAAAGAAGGTCTCAAATTACAAAAACTAGGTATCTAAAACAAGGTATCACTACTAATCCAATGGATAGTGGGTGGCCACTATAACTACTTAAATTCAACATTTTATTTGATGCCCCAACCAGTGTAATAAATCAAGGAAAGGGAGTAAGATTTATTACTATTAAAAAGGAAAATAAAGCAAAATAAATTGTAAAAATAGAAAATTCAAAATATCTATAGTCAAACTAATAGAATAAGTGAATTTTGCAAGGTTGCTGTATACAGTGACAATTAAGAACTATGTCTCTATTTTCTAGTAACAAATAATTAGAACATTGTATTTGAAAACACCATTTACAATAATTCCAGAATATCCAACAGGAAGAAATGTAATGAAAAATATTGTGCTTTTCTTTTTAAACATATGAGATTGCCCACTTTATTCAAAAGGAGAGTTGCTGAGAATTGACACTGTTTTTTAATCACCTAAGTGTTAACATGCAGGGTTTTAAGTTTTAATAAATCCATTGCATCAATTTATTCTTTGACAGATTATGCTTGCCGTGTTGAATTTAAGGGATCTTTGCTACCCCAGGGGTGTAGAAGTTTCTCCTACATTTTCTTATAAAATTTGTATAGTTTTGATTTAATTGTGCTTATGGTGCAAATTATGGGTTGGAGTTTTTTTTCAAAGAGAATAAGAAAACCCACTTTTTCCAGCATCATTCGTTGGAAACATTATGATTTTCTCCAGTTCATTTGGTTGCAAATTTGTCAAAAATCAACTGCTCATACTTGTGTGGACGCATTCTGTTTCATTAATCTATATTTCTACTATGGCAAATCTACACCTTGAATACAGTGGCTTGAAAATAAACCTTGAAACTAGGTAGTATTAGTTCTACAGATATGTTGTTCTTTTAATACTGTTTTTTTCCTACTGGACCCATTGCATTCCCTTATGAATTTTAGAATCAGTTTATCAATTTCCACAAAACAGCTTGCTTTGATTTTGATTAAAAATTTGTTCTCTTTAAAAGATATGTTAAGAGAATGAAAAAAACAAATACAGACTGGGAGGAGATATTTGCAAATGATATTTTTGATGAAGGACTTGTACTCAGAATAAATAAAGAACTATCAAAACTCAGTAATAATAATAATAAACAACCAATAAAAAGAGTGAAAACAGTTTAAGCTACCCTTCACCAAAGATATATGGCTGGTAAATAAGGACATTAAGAGATGCTCAGTTATTAATTATTAAGAAATGTAAATTGAAACTACCAATTGCACTACAGAGCCATGAGAATGGCTAAAATGAAAAACATTGATTACAGAAAAAAGTTGGTGTGTATGTGGAGGAGCTAGACCTCTCATACGTTGCTGGTGGCAATGTTAAACAGTGCAACTACTTTGAAAACAAGTTGGTAATCTCTTAAAAAGTAAACAGATTTTTAAGAGGTCAACCTAAGTCTGATGATGAAACCTGACACATACATTATAAACAATACAAAAGAAAGAAGAGGGGACTGGGAATCAAGATGGCAGAGTAGAAGGACGTGCTCTCACTTCCTCTTGTTAGAACACCAGAATCACAACTAGCTGCTGGACAATCATCGACAGGAAGACACTGGAACTCAGCAAAAAAGATACTCCACATCCAAAGACAAAGGAGAAGCCACAATGAGACGGTAGGAGGGGCGCAATCACAGAAAAATCAAATGCCATAACTGTTGGGTGGGTGACTCACAGACTGGAGAACACTTATACCACAGAAGTGCACCCACTGGAGTGAAGATTCTGAGCCCCACATCAGGCTTCCCAACCCGGGGATCCGGCAACGGGATGAGGAATTCCTAGAGAATCAGACTTTGAAGCCTAGTGGGATTTGATTGCAGGACTTTGACAGGACTGGGGAAAACAGAGACTCCACTCTTGGAGGGCACACACAAAGTAGTGTGCGCATGGGGACCCAGGGGAAGGAGCAGTGACCCCAGGGGAGACTGAACCAGACCTACCTGCTGGTGTTGGAGGGTCTCCTGCAGAGGCGGGAGGTGGCTGTGGCTCACCGTGGGGACAAGGACACTGGCAGCAGAAATTCTGGGAAGTACTCCTTGGTGTGAGCCCTCCCAGAGTCTGTCATTAGCCCCACCAGAGAGCCCAGGTAGGCACCAGTGTTGGGTTGCCTCACGCCAAACAACCAACAGGGAGGGAACCCAGCCCCACCCATCAGCAGTCAAGTGGATTAAAGTTTTACTGAGTTCTGTATGACACTCTGTATGACAGTCTCTAGATCCATCCACGTCTCAACAAAAGAATTTCATTCTTTTACATGTAGCTGTCCACTTTTCCCAGCACCACTTACTGAAGGGACTGTCTTTTCTCCATTGAATATCCTTGCCTTCTTTGTCATAGATTAGTTGACCATAGGTATGTGGGTTTATGTCTGTACCACAATATCTTTAGCCATTCATCTGTCGATAGGCATTTAGGTTGCTTCCATGACCTGGCTATTGTAAATAGTGCTGCAATGAACATTGGGGTGCATGACTCTTTTTGAATTATGGTTTTTTCTGGGTATATGCCCAGTAGTGTGATTGCTGGATCATATGGTGATTCTATTTTTAGTTTTTTAAGGAACCTCCATACTGTTCTCCATAGTGGCTATATCAATTTACATTCCCACCAACAGTGCAAGAGGGTTCCCTTTTCTCCACACCCTCTCCAGCATTTGTTGTTTGTAGATTTTCTGATGATGCCCATTCTAACCACTGTGAGGTGATACCTCATTGTAGTTTTGATTTGCATTTCTCTAATAATTAGTGATGTTTAGCAGATGTTCATGTGTCTCTTGGCAATCTGTATATCTTCTTTGGAGAAATGTCTATTTAGGTCTTCTGCCCATTTTTTGATTGGGTTATTTGTGTTGGTAATATTGAGCATCATAAGCTGTTTATATATTTGGGAGATTAATCCTTTGTCTGTTGATTTGTTTGCAAATATTTTCTCCCGTTGTCCTTTTGTCTTGCTTATAGTTTCCTTTGCTGTGCAAAAGCTTTTAA
Source organism: Neophocaena asiaeorientalis asiaeorientalis (assembly GCF_003031525.2). Taxonomy (NCBI): domain Eukaryota; kingdom Metazoa; phylum Chordata; class Mammalia; order Artiodactyla; family Phocoenidae; genus Neophocaena; species Neophocaena asiaeorientalis. The sequence continues at coordinate 5,354,734 of NW_020173124.1, read as the reverse complement.
GTTTCATTAGGTCCCATTTGTTTATTTCTTGTTGTTATTTCCACTACTCTAGGAGGCAGGTCAAAAAAGATCTTGCTGTGATTTATGTGAAAGGGTGTTCTGCCTATGTTTTCCTCTAAGAGTTTTATAGGGTCCAGTATTACATTTAGGTCTCTAATCCATTTTGAGTTTATTTTTGTGTATGGTGTTAGGGAGTGTTCTAATTTCATTCTTTTACATGTAGCTGTCCACTTTTCCCAGCACCACTTACTGAAGGGACTGTCTTTTCTCCATTGAATATCCTTGACTTCTTTGTCATAGATTAGTTGACCATAGGTATGTGGGTTTATGTCTGGGCTTTCTATCCTGTTCCATTGATCTATATTTCTAGTTTTGTGCCAGTACCATATTGTCTTGTTTACTGTAGCTTTGCAGTATAGTCTGAAGTCAGGGAGACTGATTCCTCCAGCTTCGCTTTTTTCCCTCAAGATTGCTTTGGCTATTCGGGGTCTTTGTGTCTCCATATAAAATTTAAGATTTTTTTGTTCTAGTTCTGTGAAAGGTGCCATTGGTATTTTGATGGGGATTGCATTGAACCTGTAGATTGCTTTGGGTAGTATAGTCATTTTCACAATATTGATTTTTCCAATCCAAGGACATGGTATATCTCTCCACCTGTTTGTGTCATCTTTGATTTCTTTCATCAGTGTCTTATAGTTTTCTGAGCACAGGTCTTTTACCTCCTTAGGTAGGTTTATTCCTAGGTATCTTATTCTTTTTGTTGCAATGGTGAATGGGACTGTTTCCTTAATTTCTCTTTCTGGTCTTTCATTGTTAGTGTATAGGAATGCAAGATATTTCTGTGCATTAATTTTGTATCCTGAAACTTTGCTAAATTCATTGATTAGCTCTACTACTTCTCTGGTGGCATTTTAGGATTACCTATGTATAGTATCATGCCATCTGCAAACAGTGACAGTTTTACTTTTTCTATTCCAAAGTATATTCCTTTCATTTCTTTTTCTTCTCTGATTGCCATGGCCAGGGCTTCCAGAACTATGTTGAATAATAGTGGTGAGAGTGGACATCCTTATCTTGTTCCTGATTGTAGAGGAAATGCTTTCAGTTTTTCAGCATTGAGAATGATGTTTCCTGTGGGTTTGTTATATACGGCCTTTATTATTTTGAGGTAGGTTCCCTCTATGACCACTTTCTGGAGAGGTTTTTTAATCATAAATAGGTGTTTAATTTTGTCAAAAGCTTTTTCCACATCTATTGAGATGATCATATGGTTTTTATTCTTCAATTTGTTAATATGGTGTACCACATTGATTGATTTGCGTATATTGAAGAATCCTAGCATCCCTGGTATAAATCCCACTTGATCATGGTGTATGATCCTTTTAATGTGCTGTTGGATTCTGTTTGCTAGTATTTTGTTGAGGATTTTTACATCTATATTTATCAGTGATATTCTATAATTTTCTTTTTTTTTGTAATATCTTTGTCTGGTTTTGGTATCAGGGTGATGGTGGCCTCATAGAATGAATTTGGGAGTGTTTCTTCCTCTGCAATTTTTTGGAAGAGTTTGAGAACGATGGGTGTTATCTTCTCTCTAAATGTTTGGTAGAATTCACCTGTGAAGCCATCTCGTCCTGGATTTTTGTTTGTTGGAAGATTTTTAATCACAGTTTCCATTTCAGTGCTTGTGATTGGTCTGCTTGTATTTTCTATTTCTTCCTGGTTCAGTCTTGGAAGGTTATATCTTTCTAAGAATTTGTCCATTTCTTCCAGATTGTCCATTTTATTGGCACAGAGTTGCTTTTAGTAGTCTCTTAGGATGCTTTGTATTTTTGTGGTGTCCGTTGTAACTTCTCCTTTTTAATTTCTAATTTTATTGATTGAGTCCTCTCCCTCGTTTTCTTGATGAGTCTGGCTAAAAGTTTATCAATTTTGTTTATCTTCTCAAAGTCCTATGACCATTTTCTTAATTGTTTTGGGTTTGTTTTTGTAGGTCCTTTTCTTCTCTTGTGTCTCCCACTTAGAGAAGTTCCTTTAGCATTTGTTGTAGAGCTGGTTTGGTGGTGCTGAATTCTCTTAGCTTTTGCTTGTCTGTAAAGCTTTTGATTCCTCCATCGAATCTGAATGTGATCCTTGCTGGGTAGAATAATCTTGGTTGTACGTTCTTCCCTTTCATCATTTTAAGTATACCATGCCACTCCCTTCTGGCTTGTAGAGTTTCTGCTGAGAAATCAGCTGTTAACCTTATGGGAGTTCCCTTGTATGTTATTTGTCGTTTTTCCCTTGCTGCTTTCAATAATTTTTCTTTGTTTTTAATTTTTGCCAAGTTGATTACTATGTGTCTTGGCATGTTTCTCCTTGGGTTTATTCTGTATGGGACTCTCTGTGCTTCCTGAACTTGGGTGGCTATTTCCTTTCCCATGTTAGGGAAGTTTTTGACTATAATCTCTTCAAATGTTTTTTCTGGTCCTTTCTCTCGCTCTTCTCCTTCTTGTACCCCTATAATGCGAATGTTATTGCATTTAATATTGTCCCAGAGGTTTCTTAGGCTGTCTTCACTTGTTTTCATTCTTTTTTCTTTATTCTGTTCTGCAGCAGTGAATTCCACCATTCTGTCTTCCAGGTCACTTATCCGTTCTTCTGCCTCAGTTATTCTGCTATTGATTCCTTCTAGTGTAATTTTCATTTTGGTTATTGTATTGTTCATCTTTGTTTGTTTGTTCTTTAATTCTTCTAGGTCTTTGTTAAACATTTCTTGCATCTTCTCGATCTTTGCCTCCATTCTTTTTCTGAGGTACTGGATCATCTTCACTATCTTTATTCTGAATTCTTTTTCTGGAAGGTTGCCTATCTCCACTTCATTTAGTTTTTTTTCTGGGGTTTTATCTTGTTCTTTCATCTGGTACATAGTCCTCACCTTTTCATTTTGTCTATCTCTCTGTGAATGTGGTTTTCATTACACAGCCTGCAGGATTATAGTTCTTCTTGCTTCTCCTGTGTGCCCTCTGGTGGATGAGGCTATCTAAGAGGCTTATGCAAGCTTCCGGATGGGAGGGACTGGTGGTGGGTAGAGGTGGGTGTTGCTCTGGTGGGCAGAGCTCAGTAAAATTTTAATATGCTTGTCTACTGATGGGTGGGACTGAGTTCACTCCCTGTTGGCTGTTTGGTTTGACGTGACCCAGCACTGGAGACTAGAGTCTCTTTGCTGGGGCTAATGGAGGACTCTGTGAGGGCTCATGCCAAGCTCCCAGAACTTCTGTTGCCAGTGTCCTTGTCCCCATGGTGAGCCACAGTCACCCCCTGCCTCTTCAGGAGAACTTCCAACACTAGCCAGTAGGTCTGGTTCAGTCTCCTATGGGGTCACTGCTCCTTCCCCCAGGTCCTGATGCACCCAGTACTTTGTGTGTGCCCTCCAAGAGTGGAGTCTCTATTTCCCCCAGTCTGGTTGAAGTCCTGAAATCAAATCCTGCTAGTCCTCATTGTCTGATTCTCTGGGAATTCCTCCTCCCATTGTTGGACCCCCAGGTTGGGAAGCCTGAAATGGGGCTCAGAACCTTCACTCCAGTGGGTGGATTTCTGTGGTATAATTGTTCTCCAGTTTGTGAGTCACCCACCCAGCAGTTATGGGATTTGATTTTATTTTGATTGTGCCCCTCTCCTACCATCTCATTGTGGTTTCTCCTTTGTCTTTGGATGTAGGGTATCTTCTCTGTTGAGTTCCAGTGTCTTCCTGTTGATGATTGTTCAGCAGTTAGTTGTGATTCTGGTGTCCTCGCAAGAGTGAGTGAATGCATGTCCTTCTACTCCACCATCTTGAACCAATCTGTCTTTCACTTCTTATAAGACACATGTTTTTATTTTTTTCAATCGTGGTAAAAACCACACAGACTAAAATTTACCATCTTAGTCATTTTTAAATGTATGGTTCAGTAAGATTAAGTAGACGCACACTGTTGTTCAACAGATCTCCAGAAGTTTTCTCCTTTTGTGAAACTGAAACTCTGTATCCATCAAACAACTCCCCATTTCCCCCCTCCTCCTAGCCTCTGGTAAGCCCCCTTTTTATTTCATTTTTTATGAATTTGACTACTTTAGAAACCTCATATAAGTGAAATCATACAGGATTTGTCTTTTTGTGGTGAGATCGTTTCACTTAGTATAATTCCTCAATGTTCTTACATGCCGTAGCATGTAACAAAAAGTCCTTCCTTTTTAAGTCTGAATGATATTCCATTGTATGGATATACCACATTTCCTTTGCCCGTTTGTCTGTCAATGGACATTGGGTTGCTTTCATCTCTTGGCTATTGTGAATGATGGTGCTATGAACATGGGTGTGCACATATCTCTCTGAGACTCTGCTTTCAATTCTTTGAGACCCTGTACTCCCTATTTACATTCTGATATACATTGAGAAGTGGGATTGCTGGACCATATGGGAGTTCTATTTTTAATTTTTTGAGGTACTGCCATACTGTTTTCCATAGTAATTGTACCATTTCACAACTCTATCAACAGTGTGCTCGAGTTCGAATTTTTCCACATCTTCATAAGATACATATATTTTTGATGTTAAGTATTTTATAATAAATATTCAAGTCATAGTGAGAGATCTCAGCATCCATACAATTTACCTAAACGGTTCAGCAGGTATTAAGATATGTTGAGTTAGTTTTTCATCCTGATCCATTTCTTACACAAATGTTTGTGGACTTGAAGGTGAGAATGTGATCCTGCTGAAATACAGGTGATTATGTTTTGAAAGTTGTGGATATGAAAGAGTTATTGAGGAGTAGGAGGCCTGGTCAGAAGGGGATACCAAAATGATTGAACAGGACTCAGCATGAAAGTGCTGGGAGCAGTATAGTCAACAAAATTAATTGTCTAGGCTTGAAAAGGCGCATGGAAAAGACTAAGAAACTTATTTACTTCCTTGAAAGTGTGATGTGTGGTATATAGGCTTTAAAGCCAAAAGACCTGGGTTTTGCTGCCTGATTGATGTTGTGTAACATTTGGCAAGAAAATCAATCCACCTGAATCACCATGTTCTCATATGGAAATAGGAATAAAAATAACAAATTTGCAGATCTGTCTTAAAAATTAAATAAGAAAATGAATGTGAACTTGCCTAGCACACTTTCAAACACATAGTAGGTGCTCCATGGCTTTTACTTGTCTTCCCTATTTATGTTCTGGTTTTTACCTACTTCTCCATTTCAACATCAAAAGACCCCTAAGCTGCAGCTTCTGGCATGAAGACCTCAACTAAAAATATTCCTTCAGTATAACATACTATAGTAGCTTAGAAGCAAATCATGAGTTTTCTATGATACTTTACATATAGTCTCCTTATTAGTATAGAAATTTACATTGAGAGATAAAACCCCAGATAATATGCTAACATTTCAGAATACAAGATGAATATTCTTGTAGATATCTTAGTTAATTTAGCTGCATTTAAAAAGCTTTAAAAATATTTTTAATAAAACATATAGCTAAGCTACCAAATCCATAAAACCTTAAAAGGTTAAAATCAGGTAATGATAGTAGTCAAGACGTAAGGTCACATTTTTTTAGAAAGTATTTTATTATCCTTTACTAAATTTTGAACAGTTTTCTCTTCTCTGGAGCAAATCATTGTGCTAAAGTGTTAAGAATATATTTTCTTGCAACCAGAATTTGTAGTGTTTTCTGAGATTTACTAATGGATTTATTATTTTTCATCCCAACTTTCCACAGCTTATCTCTCTTTAAAATATTGTTGGGTTGAGCAACTGTTTTAATTTCTTTAGAAAAAATTTTGCAAAATAACATATTATGTTTCTCCTCACGTTGGCCACAAGGATGCCAGTAGTCAGAACTGCAGCCCTCAGGCTGTGGTTTTATCTTTAATTGTCTTCTATCTTTACTTTTTCTTTTTTCCATTTTTATTTATTTTACAATTGATGAGTGGTATATTACATTATTAAAGAATGAGGTAGTGGTACAAATAAACACTATCGAATCAGTAGAAATATTTGAAATTTTATACTGAAATTTAAAATAGAAACATCAAATTGTGGGTGCTTATTCTTCTTTACAACCTCAGAACCCTTTAAGCCAGAATGATTTCTTTCTTTATTAGTTACTCATTTACTACTATAATCACTGAGTTTTCTTTTTCTGTTTAATTAAAGATGTACTACCTATTCAGATAAGATGTACTACCTATTCATTCATGTGTGTGATCGTCTATGAGACATGAACTTTTAAATATGTTGTCTGTGACATGAAGATAACATCTACTTAAAATGACCTTAAAATAATCAAATAATTCAATTAAATGATACTACATGCCTCACGCAATCCCTATCACTGTTTTCCTTCAGTCTATGAATCTTTGGTAAACTTCAACCTTTTATTACTAAGTTAATAAAGACAGCAATGGAAATGAATACAAAGAAAAAGTAGTAATAACATATTTAAAGAATAGGTGCTTATGAGTTTTCCCTGTGCATTTTATAGCAGACTGTATTGTCCTCTTTCTCTCAAGCATTTTATTTTAATAACAGTGCTCGCACACTCTTTAAAGTTCCTACATGAAAATAAACATCCACAATCAGCAAATAAATAAAAGTTATTCTAAAAAAACCCATAAAAAAGATAACAACTCAGGTTGTTTTTTAAAATCACGTAAGCAACTTAGTGTATATATTTAGAAATTTAGTAATTATCATCAGTTCTATTCATTACATTTCAAAAGTAGGAGAAATAATAAGTCAAGTTGCCATTTATTTTTTCATATTCATAAAGAGGAAAATAATTTTATTCACATGATAGATCTTGACCATTGTTGTAGGCCCATCTGTACCTGTGAACACATACAGAACTGTCTACTCATACTAAAAAACAGTTATCTCACCATCACTTTTCATTAAAACTGAAAATTCAGTGAAGAAATGGATACATTTCAAGAATCATATAAAAAGGTAGGATCCTCTTTTGCCAATACGGGCATATTGCAACATCATAAAAGTGTAAGCTGGCTATTATGGAATTCAAAAGGATTATCCAATTCAAAGAAAGAGATGAACAGATTGTTTTCTTTCATAAACTTTTTTTGATTAATAAGTTTCATCAAAATACAGAACAAGCATAAATCTAGCGTTCGTTATTCATGTGTAAATACCTATCAAATTAAGACATTTGGCAAAAAAATTATTGAAAGAAACAAAATGTAAACTATTTTGACAGGTATATTTATGGATAGACATATTCTGGCTTTTTACATGGAACTGTCAAATACTTCCCTTCACACCTCATTTATCACATGGTCCAGGCTGCTGAGGCTGGCTGCCATCTTGTGATGGGGGGAGAGCTGCATAAAATGTTTACTTTGTCAGTGGTCATACTGTGTAAAAAGGAGGAATTGTGAAGGAGATTTAGGATATGCCTGAAGCTTGATACCTGCCAAGGAGGTGGAGTATATTCCTCTCCAATAAACCAATAGCTAGATCATTTAGGTATTAATTTTTTTGGCCAATAAAATTAGTGCTGGTGATTTCCCCAATACTAGAGAAAATGTCCACTCCCAATATAGATTTTCACATTTCCAATCCAAAACTCATTTTAAACTTGAGATTAAGAGAGATAAGTGCTGAATTTTGCGACAAAAGCAGACTAGATCAGCAATCTCGATTTCTACCTGCTTAGTGTGGGTTTTCAAACCTACCATTCTAAACCTCTCACTAGCTAGCTTCCCTGTTCCTAAACTAGATATTTGTAGGTATAAGAAATAGAACGATTACTGGCATACTTTAAGAGGCAGTTGTCCTATGATGATGAAGAAGTGTTTATGTGTGTTTGACTGGATACATTCTTCACTTTGTTACCATATGTGCAACATGGTCAGATGGTTAATGAGTTTTCAGGGCTGAAATGCATCTGGTCCAACTTTAAACTTATGGTTTATAATACTTCACTGGAAAGCATGTAATTAATCTTTCAGTGGATAATCTACCATAACTCCTAAACTAATTAAGAATAGATATTCTTTTTAACAGGATTTGAAAATTAAGTTTTATATAGGTTAAGGGAGGAAAAAAGCCTCTACAATGATAGAAAAGTAAAAACATCTCAGATAAAATTGACTCCCTCCCTCCTTCCTCTTCCACCAAATCCTGTTGATAGAAATGTTCTTCTTTTTGAATGTATGCTGGCAAAAGAATTTCCCTAAGGAAAAGGACAGTCTCTTATTCATCTATGAATCCTGAGCATCTGGCATAGAGTAAAAGCATAAAAGGTCTTTATTGACCAAAATATTATGGGAATTATTCCAGAGATATTCCACCTTGTAATACATGGATTTAAACAACTACGTGGGCAAATATATCTACAATTACATGTGTATGTACATATACAAATATATATACAACCATATGTATCCAAATTTCACAAATGAATAAGCTGAGGCACAGCAATTCTCAAAAAACATATAAAGTCAGACTGGTAGTTATGTTTCATTTGTGATTCAAATGAAGAGGATCTGATACTGAAGCTTAAGTTCTTAACACTATGATATGTGAGCCACTAAATAGTTCCTCATGTGGATGTAATAATTTCTTTAATCATTCTAATCTTCCCAACCACATTGGCTTTTCTAATTTATTATAGTTATAAATAATTATAAGGTATAAAGTAGAATTCATTTTCTAATAAAAAACCCACAAGTGGTGTTCAAAAATCATATGATATATACCATTTTTCTCAAAATGCAAAATTTCTTTATAAAGCATTATAATTTACAATACCAACAGCATTGTAAATATTGCAGATTTTTTCACATCTTTGGCATCCTTAGGTATCTAAAAGGTTTTTCCCTCCAAAATTTTGTTAGTGTTAAAAGTAATGTTGTTTTAATTTACATATTTGATTTTAGGCTGAAAATTTCCTACACGTTTATTTACAGGTTGCATTTTTGCTTTAATTTTAAATTCATGCTAATTGAAAATGTGTCTGTCCATGTTTTAGTGTATTTCACATCAGTTTGTATAACCTAATTGATTATCAGTGACACTAGATCTTCATTATACTGGCTGTGAATTTGCCCTAGTCATTTGTTTATTTTATTTTTAATGTATAGTTTTTCCAATCATGTTTAGTTTACAAATCAGTTTAATTTTTCCTTAAGTAATTCTATTTTGTTTGGCTCAAGATGTTTTTGACTTTAAAAATTTGATAGAAATTCATTAATTTTTTTTCTATTTGACTTTTTTATATTTAATCTAGCAGAAACACATTTTGGTTTGTTGGATGAAATGATCCTTCTTTATTTGAATATAGATCTTGAACTTATTTAACCTCTTCAGGTTACAGGAATGTTGCCTACCACAATACCTTGTAGTGTCTGTAGCATAAAACATGCTCAACAAATATTTATGGAATTGAATTTGATCAAATGTCTGGCATATTGAAAGCACTCAATAAAAATATATGTATGATTCATTTATTAATTGATTTACAGATGCAATCATTAGTCCAACAAATACTGATTTAAAATCAATTTCCTGGAGAGACTAAAGAGGATGGCAGAATAGGAGGACACAGAGCTCACCTTCCCCCAAGAACACATCAAAAATACGTCTACACATGGAACAGTTCTCACTGAAAACAAACTGGAGACTGGCAGAAAGACTTATACAACCAAGGTTGTAAGAAAGATCCACACAGAGTCCCATCCACGGGAAGGGAAGAAAAGCTATCAGATCTTGGGAACAGCATCCCTAGGAGAAGATGCCAAAGTGGGGAATGACATGGGCTCAGATATGCTCCCTGGAGAGTGAATGGTTCAAACCACATACTGTGTGCCCCAGTCTTGGGGTTCATCACTGGGAGAATGAATCCCTTTAGTTTGTTTGAAAACCAGTGGAACTGACAGCAGGGCTGTAAGAAACCTAGATTACACTCATGAAGAGCACAAGACAGAGGAAGCAGATTGAAACTGCCCTGGATTCTGGCTAGTTTCCTGTGACTGCCCCAGTGTAAGCTCTGGCCCACGCCAAATGCCCACTCCAGCACCTCACAGCAAGAGCAACCACAAAGACCCCAATCAGCCAGAGCAATCTAGAGAACTAGAAACAAAGCTGGAGGTATCATGCTCCTTGACTTCAAACCAAATTACAAAGCTACAGTAATCAAAACAGCATGGTACCAGCACAAAAACAGATACATATATCAATGAAACAGAATAGAGAGCCCAGAAATAAACCCATGACTTATGGTCAATTAATCTATGACAAATATATCTCTCTCTCTATATATATATATATTATATATATATATATATTTCTATTAAACATTCCCCCCAATCTCTTCCAGAAAATAGAAACAGAGGGACCACTTCCTAACTCATTTTATGAGGATAGTATAAGCCTAATTTAAAAAATCAAAGACATTACAAGAAAACTACAGACCAATATCTCTCACATACATTGATGTAATAATCCTTATTCAAATATAAGCAAATTGAATATAACCATGTATAAAAGCATTTACAAAACAAAAAGGTGAAATTTTTTCAAGGTAGTCAAGGAGACTTGCATAACTGAAAATTAATCAGTGTAATTCAACATACCAATAGGATAAGGAGAAAAATCTTATAACCATATAAATTGATACAGAACAAATATTTGATGAAATCCAATACCTATTCCTGGTAAAAACCTCTCAACAAACTAGGAATAGAGAAATTGTTCAATTTGATAAAGAAAAGCTACAGAAAATCCATAGCTAACATTACTTAATACTAAGAAACTGGATATTTTCTCAGTAAGATGAGGATGAAAGCAAGGATACTCTCATCACTCCTAATCCATACCATATTAGAAGTCCTAACTAGTACAATAAGACAAAGAACAAAAAAAGATTTAAATGTAAGACCTGAATTTATAAGAATCTAAATAATAATAAAAATAGCAGCATCCTGAAACAATAAGTGAGGATAATAAGGATACAGGACACAATATCAATATACAAAAATCAATGCTTTCTTATATACCAGTGATGAACGATTGAAATTTTTTTTAAAATACAATTTCCTATGACAAAAATAAAATCATTAGCAATAAGTCTAATAAAATGTGTATAGGATATATTTGTGAAAAATTACAAAGCACTGATGAAAACAGCATAAAATAAATATCTATAAGTACTCCTGATATAAATTAATTAATTAGAGGAAAGATAAATCTCCTATACAAAAGAGTCCAAATAATTTATATAGTTACTCCACCCTGAAGGAGGTGGAGCATAACTTACTGTTCCTTAAAAGCAGGCGATGTATTGCGACTTCCTTTCAAAAAGTACAATATGGAAAAAAAAAAAAGTACAATATGGAAAGAGAGAAAAATAATACATTTGCAGTAGAGAAGCCTAATACCACCACCTCAGCGAGATAACCAAGCTTCGCTTCAACAGTGATATCATGTTGATAGTACTTCTTTTGATATTATGTGATAAAAATGGCACTTTACCTGCATGGTCTTCCACTCAAATGCCCATAACTCCATCTAAGATAAGAAAAATATAAGACAAATCCCAATTGAAGAACATTTTCCAAAATACCTGACAACTCCTCCTTAAAATAGTAGAGGTTATCAAAATAAGGAACATTTGAGAAACTGTCATAGCCAAAGCCAAGATTTGAGAAACTGTCATAGTCATAGCCAGGATTTAAGGGAATATGAGGGCTAAATGTAATGTGGTATCCTGGATGGAATCTTGAAACAGAAAAAGGACATTAGTTAGTTTTTTAAAAACCTGAATAGAATACAGATCTTAGTCAATAATACTGTATCAATATTGGTTCCTTATTTGTGACAAATGATCTATACAAAAGTAAAATGTTTATAATAGGGGAAGCTGAGGTATATGAGAAATCTCCGTCCTGTCAATTTTCATGAATTTTTTCTGTAAATCTAAATCTATTGTAAAATAACAAGTAAGTTTATTATAATAATCAAGGAATATAATTTAACACATTAGCAGAATAAAAGAGGAACAGTGACTATCTCAATCTATGCAGATAGAGGTGTTAATAAAATTTAACACTCATTTATAATATAAACACTCAGCAAACTAAGAATAGAAGGGAACTTCAACTTTTTATTAAGCCCTACAAAAAAACAGAGCTTACATTACACATAATGGCAAAATTCTAAATGCTTTTTCCCTCATATCAGCACTTCTGTTAAACACTGCATTATAGTTCCTAGCCTTTGCAGTAAGGCAGGACAAAGAAATAAAACTCTTATCAGGCTAGAAAAGAATAAAACTAACTTAATTCACACAGGACATAATTGTTTGCATAGAAAATTCTAAGGAATCTACAAAGCAGCTATTAGAACTAATAACTGAACATGCCAAAGGCAATAGTACAAGGTCAATATTAAAAAATCAATAAAATTCCTATATACTAGCAAACAGTTGACTATTAAAAATACTACTAAAATAACATCTAAAACCAAAAATATTTAGGGGTAAATTAAACAAAATATGTCTAATATTTACATAATGAAAACTATAAAACACTGTTGGGAGAAATTAATTGAGAAGATGTATTATGCCATTGGAATGGAGAGACTCATGTTCATGTTATCATGTTAATCTTTTCCACATTGATCTGTAGATTCAACTTAATTCCTCTCAAAATTTCAGCAAACTATTTTTTTCAGTAGAAATTTATAAGCTTAAATTATAATATGTATGGAAATGCAATTAATCTAGAATAGTCAAAATTATTTTACAAAAGAAGAGTACGAGAGTACTTACCTAATATCAAGATGTATCATAAAACTATAGTAATTAATAAACTGTGCCATTGGCATAATTTGGACCTATATATCAGTGGGACAGAATAGAGAGTCCAGAAACATCCAAATATATATCATCAGTTGTGATAATATTGTGACAAAGAGGCCAAGTTAATTCAATTTGAAAAGGATAGTCTATACAAATGGTGGTGGAGCAACTGATATCCATAGGGAGGAAAATAAACTATGATACTTACCTCACACCATACAAGAAAATAAATAAAAATGGATTATAGACTTAGGAAATTAAGAACATTTGTTTACAAGACTAGAGTGTGAATATTCATAGAAGCATTATTTGTAATAGCCCCAAGATAAAACAAGTGCCTATAAACTAGTAAATGGATAAACAAAATGTGACATATCCATACAATGGAATAATAGCAGTGAAAAGCAATGAGTTACTGAAACATCTTATGACATGGATGAACCTCAGAAATAATATATTGTGAAAGGAGCCAGACATGAAAGACCACATACTGAATGATATAATTTGTATAACATTTCTAGAAAAGATAACTTGGTATAGACAAAACCTCTTCCTATCCCCTAGGGTGTGTGAATACTTTCTTCAAAATATTGATGCCCTATTCCTTCCTTTTTCCTTCCCCCACTGCAGGTCATTATTTTTCTTGCCTCTACTCTGAAACTTTTCTTCTGTCTCTTCAATCATTTACCATCCAATTCATTCAAGTACTACGAAGAAATGAATATTCTCCGAACAATGTTCCCTAAGACAAATACTTTTCACTGTCTAACAAAGTTAGTCTTAATGCTTTTCTCCAAGTACACTTGTCAAGAAAACTGACTTAGAACTTATCCTATATGAATATAAACCCAGATTGAGACTAAATATTAGAGAAACTTAAATATTTGTCTAAGAAATTTAGACTTCAGAGGCCATTATACACACACACACAGAATATTTTCTAATGACTTCAGTCAGAAACAAACTCCCTCCTCTTAACTCTGATAGTATTTTCTTGTTCATTTATAGTATTTTGAAATGGATTTTAATATTTATTTTTGTATCTCCTTAATATCAATGTTTTTTCATATCAGTATCCTATTGGCATCTGATTCAGATATATTAATTAATTATAATAGAAGGGAAACTATCCTATGGATGTATTATAATTGTTTAAAATTGTAGTAGATGAGACAGATAATTTGCTCCTTATAAATAATATGATCTGTTTGATACTTTATTATCTCATTCACAGGGTATCTTAGAAAATACTTATACTTTTTCTAGTCATTATTGATAAGGTGAGATCAAATTTCCTACTTATTCTTTTTCACTCTTAATTTTCTTTCCGAATCAAACTCTACATATAGTCTCGCATGACAAGGAAAATTTCTACAAAGCTTTTCAGTTTTCCTAAAAATTCCTACCAAAGAGCTGCAAAGCATGAGTTTATTAGCACTAAAAACTAATTTCATTGCCTATAAGTACAGTTATTATTTTGTTCTTTTAAATTATTACTATTTCACATATATGGTAGAAATACAGTTTGGGCAGCAGTGTGCGCATTGTTTAATTAAATTTGAATCAGTGTAGAACCCTCTAATATATCCTTTTAACAATTTAAACTCAAACAATTATCTATAAATAAAACTTTTTATTCTGTTTTTATAGTTAAAATGAAGCAGCTAAGTATTTCTCTTATAATTATTTTTCCCCATTCTTGTTTTTGCAAAGGATGATTACAAATTCCTAGAATTTAAGAGGTTTATCAGCTGTCAAGGTGTTTTATAATTTATGACTCTTAAAACCTATGCTCCCATACTTTTTACTTAATAGAGGATTTTGCTACAAATAAACAGGATATTAGACCTAGTTTTTCTTCCTTATACTTAAATGTGCCATGTCTTTAGAGGACCAGTCTTAGAAGTACATCAATCTACACTGGAATGACTCAGCATTTCCAATAAATCATCCATAGCCAGATCTCTGAAACTTTGATTTCCTGAAACTAATGCTTTATGTTCCTATTTCTAAAAACTAGAGACATTTTAATAAGAATGGAATCATTTTATACACTCAACACTCAGCAAATAATCATTGTCATTATATCAGGCATTGTTATCAATATCCTGGTACGTGAAAAGTGGGAGGTATGAAGAAACTGGATAGCCAAAACAATGCTTCCAAACATTTTCCAAGATGTGGCACACATGGAAATCAATAATATCTGTGCAGCTTACTGTAACACTGGTTACTTGAGTAACTGGATGTGTAGATTTGAAGCTGGTGGTCCCCAGCCAGGGCTGCAGGTCCCCATATCCCCATCTGGCTGAATGGATCAGAATCATGGCAAAGCATGATGGTGAAAAGCTCTGACTCAGGGAAGCTGAAAGCAAAAATGCACCAAAAGGAGGGTACTGGGCACAGAGAAGCAAAAGGCACAGGAGACAACTGTTAGTGACAGACAGTTATGACTCAACTGTGATCAGTCACCTCTATGCAGCTACTGAGTCTGTAGTTCCTTATATAAAACCCTTGGTGCAAGATGTCTCTTGGAAAACAGTTTCCCCCATTTAAAAAAGGTAATCTGATACTTATATATACCATATATTATTTAATTCTCCAGTGGGATCTGGAGCCATATCTTGTAAGAATAACAAAATAACATAAAGACAACGAGCAGTCTCCTGTCAGTTGAGGTCAGATTTTGAAGGCAAATAAGTTCATGCCAAGTTTGCCTTCATGTGGGGTCCACTTGCCACCAGATAAGTTCCTCCAAATCATCTGCTTTTTTTAGAACTGTTTTGATTTCAGAATTGTGGGAAAAGTTTGTAAACCTGTATAAAATTAGTCTACATTTATTACTATTTGTACTTAGTAATATATTCTGTTCTAATTTGAGGTGAGTATTAAGGACTAGAAACAAAAAGGTATATATTGGACAATGGAGGAACTTGGAATACTAAGGTATACAACATAACTCACTGAAAAAATATGAATAGTTAATATATAATTAGAATTGGTTGTATTTTGAAGGTCTTCAGATTGCAAATTTATTTATTTTTTCATGTTCTTATTATTTCCTGTACTTCTTAAAGACTATATTTTAAAAACTTGGAATGCACAGAATGATGCATTCACTGTGACTGCTAAGTCATTATTTCTTCATCTCACATGAGTAGCGCCATCTCATTTAAGAAATGGAATGCACAAACTGATTACTCGGAAAAGAGAGAGTCTCTGCAGCATTCTGTTTTTTAAACAGCACCTTGTAATAGTTGGGCTTATTGCATTGAAACAATCTATTCTAAGGGCACTGTTTGCATCAAAAGCCTTCTGTACATGATGTGAAAGTTTCTTCAATTGTGAGCAGCACAGTAGTAGTAGTTAGGGCTTTATTACTTAATTCTAATTTGTATTGATGGCCTAAAAAAAGTAGCATGCTTTGCAGTTCTATGAAAGAAAAGATTATAAATGGAGATTAATTATAATTTTGCTAGCTCAGTACTTGTAAAACTAAAGCAATTTATATTCTTTCTCTTAATGATCTCCATTCCTGATTGCAGTAATGTAATCTAATTGTGATTATGATAGTATCTGAATCATGTGGGCCTCAATGTGATTGAAACTACTCTTTGCATTAAAAAGTAATTTTGGAGTAATGATGAAAAGTTACTGTGGAAAATTGGCAAGTAATATATTTTACTCTGTATCTTAAGTTTCTGCTTTCATTTTTGATTATATCTCTTATATCTCATATGGATAACTACGATATTATATCAAGGATTTATTACATCAAAGCCTTATCGATGATAAGTACACATTTGAGTATCAGGGATAAGCGTGATACTATTGAAATAGTAGTGATATGGTTGAGTCAGGGAAATGACCGAGGATTGAAAATGCTAGGATAAGGTTTACTGAAACTAGAAACCAAATAAGGAGGGGGAGGCTTCAATATTGCACGGATATGATAGCCAGCGAAACCAGAAGCTCTGAGTGTTTTAGCTGACACAGCAGATAATCTTTGGATAGACATTAAGGCAAATAAGGATAGTCAGGTATTTTGTAAATGTTGAAATACACCTCCAGGGCATGAAGAGAAAATAGAGTAGGAAACGTTTTTTTTTCTATATAAAATTTCCTTTGCTGGGTTGAAACTTGTTCAAGGAGAATAAGTACATCTCATGTTTGCACTCAGCTAAAGAAAATGATTTGCGAAATTATACTCTAGAATATGATAAACAAGTGAATGAATGCTTAATGTTTGAAAAATATTTACTATTGAAACACCTAGATATGTATGTATTGTGAAAATAAAGGAATCCAAGAGAGGTTACCCTGGGAAAAGATATTCTGGCAAGAATGCAAAAAACACAAAAGCATATTTATCAGAATCTTATAATGCATGATGAATTTGTGGGAGAAAATTATAATTAAAAAAGGTTGTGATGCATTTAATATTCATTTAAATTGTAACTAAAAGAGATAGCTGATGTAATTTTAAAAAGAACAACCTAAGCAAAATCATATTTAAAATATCCAGAAACAGATATTAAATAATGAGAATTGAATTTACAATAGGTCGTAGAGAGAGAAGCTAACTCATAGAAAACTACCAAAATGTTTGAAGGACAGATGAGCTCTTTTTTGGCTATTCTTTATTTTATAAATTAAAATATTTGCTGATTCCTCCAGTTGTTGTGTGGATGAACTAAGACAACCAAGGAGGTAACCTCCCCATAACCGTGATTCCAAATGTAAGAAAGCAAGTCTTTCAAAAGCCATTTTCTCAGAGTGATACCATAAGGGGAAAAAAATAAACAAGAAAAAAATTACAAATTAATTTTGTAGCTACTACTGACAGTGAAGAAAAAAAATCCTTTTTCTCTATCCCTGGAGCCTGTGAAGATCCATTTCAAAATGTTTCTTGCAGCATTGATGTAACTCAGGAGAAAAGAAGGGATTGCCTACATATAAATGGTTCACTGTTTCTAGTGGGAAGAAGCACATTAACTCTTTCAGGTCACTAGAGTCCATTTACCAAATTATTTCTTTCTTTCTTTCTTTCTTTGTGCATAAATTGTACTGAAGAAGTAATGCAACTCCATGAAGTGCATCATTTACTCCCATTCTGTCTTTGATACTTATATACAGACAAGTGTCTTGCCTATTGCCATTCGCAGACTCTCCCTTTAAGGGGAATACACTGTGAAATAGATACTCTCCAAGCTCAGTCAAGAAGAGAACATCTTGGGCCTCTATGGTACATTACGGCCAGTTATAATAGACCAGGGAGGGGAGTTTGCCTCCTACCATAATGACTGTAATATGATGACCTTGTGAACACAGAGTTGCATCAAAATGAAGCACTGACACTTTTGCTGTTTTTCTTTATCAGGAATAAAGGTGCTTATTTTTTCCCAACCTGCTGATGAATTTATTCCCAACATGGAGGCAGGATGTGACTATTCCACCTAGTTTCTCTTCCTAAATGAATTCCAAAGTATTCTCACTTCAGGAGAGAAAATCCATCTTTCTTCTTTTTTTTCTCTGGTGAATTATGGTTCTATTGGCCACAATATTTTTGTTAGCTTCTCTGAGAAGAATATGTAAAATTTTGTGGTAGAATAATCGTTAGATTCTTGTGCAAAAACTCTAGGCATATTAAACCTTTTGGTGGGGGGCTGTTGATTTTAGAAATGTCTTGGTGGGAATAGCTCATGTATTTATTCAAACACTCAGCAAATATGTATTAAGTGCCTGTAATCAACAAACACTGATATGAGCATCAGGGAAACAAGAATGATCCCACCACACATTAGTACTTTCTCCTATGACCTAGAATTTAACAAAAAATACATCTCACTGTGTTCAGAGCCTTCATTCACTCTCTCCCTCCATATAATAGGGAAATTGGAGGACCCTAGGCAAACACAGAACAGGCACATCTAATTTACTGCTGGGGTCAGGAAAAATTACTAGACAAGGGAACTAGATAACATGCAGCCTTGGTGGACGCTGGAAAAAGAAAGTCCAAAGTCCCATTTCTATTTCTTCAGTGTGTATGCATGGAAGAGGAATTAAAGGAAACTTTTAACACTTGGTGGCTAGTTGTACGATAATACAATTTGTTGAGTAAGATTGTTGTGTGTGTTACTGATTCTCAAGAGGAGGCAGTGAGATAACAGTGTAATTTCTGTTTTTACGCAAAGACTCCCTTTCCTCTTTTCTGAAACCTCAGCTGCTTTATTTTGCCTCCAGCTACTCAGTGATCACCTATTAGCAATAGTATTTCTTTTGAAAACTTAGTTACGACTGTTGACAGGTAGCACATTTCGTGAGAAAAATGATAATTAAGTTATCAAATGTTCTTTACCGATGGCAGCAATGTTCAGCCCTGATTAGACTTCAGAATCACAGGGAAAACTTTTCAAAAAACACTGATGCTCCGTCTACCCTAATTAATCCAGGAAACTAGGAATGCCGACCAAATGACTTGAGTGGACCAACATGCAGAAGGACCACAAGCGCTCGTCCAGTGAGAGCAAGGTATTCATGTTATAGGTTGCAGGACCTAACCAGTCACTAAAGACAAAGCAAATTAATTAAGCTTATGCAACAACAGAAGTATGGTAGTAGCAGTGTCTATTCTTACCTGTCCTTTCTGTATAGAACTTTAGTTAGTAAACTTAGGTCTAATCCTAAGTTCAGACAATGTCTCAGCATGTCCTTTTATATTTTGACCAGGCTACCCCCTTCATAACTATCACGCCTGTCTTGACATAGCCCTAGGTAATAATCTCTCTAGTCTGGAGGTTAACATGTTCAGTGTTTGGATTTAGAAGGAAAATTGCTTATTTAAGTCCACAATTCCTAATATCCATCATGTCTTGAGCTTTGGTGCCAAAGACCATGAAATCATGGAATATATTTGGCCTTTACGAGTAATAATGATTTCCATTTATTGAGTTTCCATTCCAATGATTATGCTGGGTATCTCCATGCATAACCTCATCTAATCCACAGATGTAGTTGTCCTCATTTTACACACAAGAAAGCTGTGTCTCAGAGAAGTTTCATAAATTTGCTGAGGCAACACAGCTCCTGCAATCCAATATTCAAACCTAGGAAATGTCTGACACAAAAGCCTGTATTTTTTTTCACCTTTCCATACTGCCTCCCTGTATCGAGAACACTGGCACTGTCTTTGGAAAAGTCGTGTAGAAATTCCCTCAAAAGCTAGAGCACTGGGCTTCCCTGGTAGCGCAGTGGCTGAGAGTCTGCCTGCCGATGCAGGGGACACGGAAGATCCCACATGCCACGGAGCAGCTGGTCCCGTGAGCCATGGCCGCTGAGCCTGCGCGTCCGGAGCCTGTGCTCCACAACGGGAGAGGCCACACCAGTGAGAGGCTCGTGTACCGCAAAAAAAAAAAAAAAAAAAAGCTAGAGCACTTCTCTATGACAAGGGACACATAACTGCAGTTATAGTCACAGAGCAACCCAGTTATATTTGACAACAGCCCATGAAAACAAGACCTCTTACAGGGAGGTTAATGCCATCAAATCCTTTCAACTCAGACTTACACCTGCTTATACAATTGGCCTTTCACATTCCGGTTGGCAAAATCCAGCCTTGGGAGAGAGAGACGCACATGCAGTATTTACATTGTTGTTGAAAGTTTCACAGCCTTCAAACCACACAGGTTGGAATTGAATTTGAAACTCTGTCTCCTGACTTCTTTTGAGAAATCACTAATCTTCCAAAGGATGCTGCGCTTGCTGTGCACGAATGGGTTGGCTAAAGAAAATGGTTATGCTGTGGTCGCTAAAAGAGGCTAAGTTGTTTTCCTCTTTATTTAGAACAAAAGCATGGCTTGCCATACTAAAGCTGTTCAAAAATCAATATCAGAAAGAACACCTCCTTAGTCTTTAAAATAACATAGCAAAATCCTCTCCCTATTATTTTGACTTCCGAGAGAACATTTGAAATAAGGAGAAATGGCTAAATAAAAGGCCGAATTACATAGTCTTTGATCTGGTGGACTTAGGTCAGGAACAAATAGCTGGCTGTAATTGCTCTAGCATTATTTTTCTACAAATGGGAGGTGAACAGTAGCGTCATGCTATCACCAAAGTGTTAAGTCAGTCACTGTTTAAGTTGAGAAAGTGTGATCTGTTTCTGCATTGTATTCTATAATATCCAAATTTGTAAAGAGTTGATATCCTTTATTTTTAAAACAAATACCAGATATTATTTGATTAAGTTTAGATTGTCTAGTGCTTTATTCTTCTAAAAGGCGTTGCAAATACTAGCGTTAGCTAATTCCCAAACTGCATAAATGGTAGGCAGTTGGAGTCTGAAGAACCATGTAATGATTCCATCTAACATCTTCTTTGTATCTTGTTTTTGTAATAGTTGATGTTGTCTTTGGCCATAAGGAGAGAGGTAGCTTAAAGTACTTCCCAAAGTGGCAGAGTTGCAGGAAAAATCCTATTGCCTGAAGCCAGTTTCTTAGCAACAGCACCCTCTCAATGTGTCACGAAGTCTGAAGCCCTTTGGCCCCTCAAAGGAAGTTCCTTAGGTGTCTTTTACACATTGAATGCTTTGTGATAGTTGAGGCCTGCTGGCTGTCAACTCTGTCCCTTAAGGGAACTTGACAGATCTTAAAAAAAATCAATTTTAAGCTCACATGCCCCAGTGGGTGCCAAAGCCACTTCAGAGAGCCTGAAAGATGGCTGAGTCGACAGGATTTGACTTCTAGAGGTAGAAAGGTGACAAACTCTATCATGAGAAAGGGGCAGCTCGGGGCCTCAGAGGCCTAACCTGCTCCCAGGATCTGGGGCCTCGTGTTGTATTGAACCTATTTATCTCTTTCATGGGCCTAAGGTACCACAGGGAAAGAAAAGTTGTTCAAAAAATGCTGGCAGAATTCAGGGGTGTAAATGATGAATTACTTTTCATCAGCTGAAAGGAAACATACTCCGGAACAATACTGAAAGAGAGCAGGAGTGGCTGACCCCCTGCTTCAGAGCAGCCAATATCTTCATTCAAGAAGACAACCATGAAATTACACAGAAAATGGGATTGTCATGAACAGCCCCTTGAAATCTCAGTATACAGTCATTACTGCATGGGAAAAAGGCTTCATCCACACATCATAACTTGTAACAGACAAGGAGGGGAAAAAAGAACAGAGGAAAAAAAGGCCTTGGAGTTACCAGTAGGAATATAGAAAATATTTGTTGATTCAAACTTTCCCCCATAAATTTCTCAGTACTTTCACATAGCTTTAGCAGTGCGTTAACTTTATGCTGATTGTTGATTTGTTTTTCTGAGCTATTTTGGGAGAGTTCATATGAATTTTAGGGAGGTGGCAAGGGAAGAAAGAGCTATCTTTATATTCCTAAGGCCTTCTACCCTGCAGGGTAAGAATTAAATGGATCAGTTTCATATGTCCCCAAATTATTGCTTAATTAATAGTCTAAAACTGAATACTGTGTATTACCTGTTATACAGAGCTTGTTTAAATTCTTCATTCAACTCTCAAACTTTGGAAGATCAACTAATTTTAAGGTCTACATCAGAAAAGTTTCTTTCAGAATATAGAAATTTTAGTAGCGTAGCTAGAATATAAAATATTGGTGATACAAAAAACATTAAACTAAAAGATATTACACTTATGTGTTTTGCTTTGTCATTCTGGCTACTTTCTCCACTGAGTTTAATTAAGTTTGCCCTCATCTTTTTATTTTTTAAAGGATTACCTATTATGCTCTTTTCTTCCTCTATGTTTCAGTGGTTCACATGACTAACTCTCATGAAAATCTAAATTACAGATTTTGTCACAAGTCCAGTTACAAATAAATGGAAGGTTGTGACCGATACATGGGGTATATTTCTTTCACAGGTGATAGTGAGACGAAAGCAGAATAGGAAGTGCCTATTCAGACCAACCAATTTCTTGCTAACTTCTTAGAGACACTGTTTGGAATTTCAGGGTGGTTTTTTTTTTTTTTTTTTTTTACTGTGCCACCAGGGAAGGGAAGCCCTCAGGGTATTCTTGATAGCCTTTTATCTATGCTATTTTCCATAAGTCTATGTTTAAAAACAAAGACAATTTGCGTTGATTGGATGAGTAATACTTGTTTTTCTTGCCTACTTATAATTCTCTTAAAACAAACTTTAGACTATAAAAGCAATTGAAAAGAAATAATTCCCCAGCAGTGGACTTCAAATAAGAAAGTTACTCTCCTAGAATAGCATTTCTCACATTGGATTCACTGGTATCTAAGAAGGCATAGAAGGTAAACGTATCATGCAAAAACTATCTTGTAGGTTATTATGTTTGGGAAATGATGCCCTGGTATAATTGATGGGTTAAACAAAATATGCTTAATAAATTCCTATTCAAGGTGTAGGTGAAAGGAGTCTCCTAAGGAGAAGGAATTGTCTCACACACTGGAATCTAGGCTTTGCATTTAACTGCAGAGAAGATTGTCCAGAGAATAAGGATATAAGTAGAATGATTCATGATCGTGCTTAACCTTACAAGTTAAAACACAACACATTTGAATGGTGATAGTTGTCAAAGTTTTTGATAGCTCTTGATAGTTGTCAAGGCTTTTGCAACTGCTTCCACTATTTCAGTAAATGCAATTTAACCAAGATGTTATGAGGGATACAGAAAAACAGAAATTCTGACCTCATTATAAGATGACTTCTTATTATAATTTTAGTGTTCAAGACCTTATTTTAAAAGAAGATGAGATCATAGAGCTAACCATCCACTTCTCTAGTTTATTGTTAAATCTCAGCAAAGAAAGTGGTTTTGCCCCTCTGGTCTTATTCTTGTTTTATTTTCTGTGTTGACGTACCACTGAACAACCTTTACGTTGTGTCACCTGGAGCTACATTTATACAGCTGGCATTAGGAACTGGAGAGAAAAAAGAGTAATAGCTTAATTTGACTGTCATTTTCAAAGGTTCTATTAAATCATATAGGCACTTATTGATAAGCAGAATTTTTCTTTGCATTGACTCATGTTTGTGGGGAGTTAACAAAGTTTTTTCTAATATCTTATGTGTATGTGGGTGTGTACGTGTGGGTATGGGTGTATGCGCACATATGTACATACAAGCTGTGACTTCAGAATGACCCCTCTTCTTTTGTCCCATTTTATTCTTCTGTGCTTTTATGGTATGTGTAGAATTTCTACCCCTCATGGCAAAATTATATACTCTTCTTAGCATGTTTTGGACCTTGATAAATATTTATTGTATCTCCAAGGTATTTTTCAGTAGCATAGAATGATGATTATTTTAAAATACTGTTAATATCTTTTGCTGAAAGACTGCAATTCATAACTGTAATAAATTGTAATGCAATTCATTGCCCCCTTCAATGCCCCTCCAAAAAATCTAAAATTAGTTCACAGTTTTTTCTTTTTGTCATATGTATAGTCCCGTATGTTCATATACACGATCAAAAGTTACTCATTTGATCCAATGACAGCAAAGGTAAACCCACAACTGTGCTCCAAAGGGGAAGTATGATTATTAAGTAATTTTCTCCAGAGGTAAATATACATTCTAACATATGGCCTTGCTGACATTTAGTTAGCTTTAGCCTTTGGTGTTCATCCTTCTTTTAATTATTTTTATTCTAAAAAATCAGGTTAGAGGAACCAAAATAAAGTTCTTTGGCAGATAGGAATCCTGTTTACTTTCCAACTCTGAACTCAGCAGGTTAAGTAATTGGGCTACAGAAAAGTTCCTCCATTTCTATTTCCAGCTGGTGATACACAAAAGGCAGGAAGTTATCTCATTAATGGGGCACCAGCTTTATGCAAATTATGGTAACAAAAAGGCTTCCCTTCATACTTTTTCATAAATTACCTAATAAAGTGGGAATAAATGGCCATATTCAAGAGCCTTTGTTGTATTTTTAGCACAAGACTCTTTCTGTTACTGCAAATATGACTAAATGCGCCTTGCTCAAAAGGGGTGTTTATGAAATAAGGCCACTCAAAAGCTTTTATTTCTTAACAGCCTTCAGTTACTTTTATGGCACAAAATTAACATAATTAGTCACAGAGAATAGATGACATAAGCAGCGTGCCATGCACAAAAGGGGGAAGCAGTATCTAAGGAAGGTATTTTGAGAGATCAAAAATGTTCAAAGTGCTTAATACTAGAAGGTCCTTTTTATTTGTGCACAGCCTTAAGATACTTTTTTTTTTAACTCCGTGAAATTCACATAATGAGATGCAGTAGACAGATGACATTAGCGATGTGCCATTAGAAAGAGGTCAGTTTCCTCTGAAAGATAGTCACTGTTCCTGCTCGTCATTAATTTGCAGCTTCAAAGCACTGAGCATATGATAGCCTGGCATGTTAAGCAAGTTGCAGTTATCTTTAAATAACCATTTTTTCCAGTTATTAGAAGCTAAAGTTTTTAAACTACCGACTGAAAGCAAAATTAAAGCACGCAGCAGTGTAAGAGGGAAAAAAAAGGGAAAGAAAGAAAGGCTGGAAGAAGATTAGGAAAAGAAAATCAAATATATTTTAAAAATGAAATTGCTGGTGGTTTTCCCTGGAGGTGACCCGCTTTAACTTCAGTGCTAGAATTTCGGGGTTAGTGATGGGCCTTGAAGATTGGAGCGCTAGCTAGCAAATGGAACAAGTGGGGATTTTTGTTTTCTGGGTCCTTATTATGGCACGTATTACAAGGCTGAAAAGGGCTCCACGAGCCCTAGGAGCATGATAAAGGTTAAGAGCATGTGGGTTCGTCTTACATGGGTACTGATCAAAAAAAGTGCATTGAGAAATATATCAGATTATCTTATTTTAAAGTGAAGATCAGTGAGATTTCTCTGGTTTGGTTTGTGAAAAAAATCACAGAAGAGAACACAGAAAACTAAAGTATTGAGACTTTGAATTCATCTGAGTTCAAATCTGTTATGACAAGACTTTTACTTTTAAATAATTCCTTTTTTGCATCAAAATACATCAATATGGTACAACATTCATAATATTCACAAAGACTTACAGACTCTCACACTTTACATTCCCTTGGAGTCTGTTTTTGGCATGGAATTTCTAGAAGTATTTCATAGGATTTAGCTGCTTTAAAAACATTCTGATTTATAACCTCAATCCCCCCACCCAAAGTAAAGTTCAGTCACCAAAATCTCCAGTGTGCACGTGGTGACTGACTTTCTGCGGTACATTTAGCTTGTGTGTCAGTGAGTGGCAAGGCCGAAAAGCATCACGTGAATAGGTATTAGCAAGAAAATAGCAAACAACATTGGTGAACATTTTGGAACTATTGAAACGAAATGCTTATTTTTAGGTCATCAATAAATAAGGAAAAAATGGTGGCTATCAAATGATGTTTTCACATTTGCAGTGACATTTTTCTATTAGGAGTGTTATCTTTAAACATTGTCTAGATTGGTGGAGTTGCATCTTTTCAGTGCTTGAATTACCCTGGTGCTGGGCAGGGCTGGGGAAGATGGCCCGGGGCATTGTTCCCGGCTGCTGAGGAGAGGAAGCAAAGGCCGAGACCCAGGCTGATGCTGGAGCTAAGGTGGCCTTACACGATGAGGGCCATAGCAGGCTGAACCAGCAACACTTCTGGAGGAGTTCTGATATGAAAATCAGGGATTAAGGAAGAGTAAAACAAACTGCACCACTTCCTTCCATAAAACAAATGTGGTTTTACACAGCAAAACTTGCTTTTAACATTGTTTAACTTCCATTTAAACTTTCTTTTTCATAAAATAGTTTTCAAATAATTTAGCTGCTTCTCTTCTAGCAACTTGTAGGTAACGTATTAATGCTAGGGAAACACCCTGAGGTACCCCTCAAGTAACTTATAGTGAAGGAAGCAGTATCAACAGACACACTGAGAAGAGTTTGACGCTGCAAAAATAGAGAAGCTGTGAGTATTTCTGTCTTTGTGCATCAAAGAAAGTATCATTGAAGTGTAACTAGAAATTCACTTAGAGTGACAAAACTGAGAAGCTCAAACAAGGGAGCCTGAAAGGGCAAGGGCCATGCAGGGCAGGGCTAGTTCTCCACTGAAAAAGTGAAACATTTCAAATTTAATTCTTATTTTAAAACAGCATCTAATACAAATTCAGGCTGACTTGGACTGCCTTTTGGTAGTACTTTAGATTCAGAGATAACGATAACCACCTCTACCTTTTTAAAGTACTTCCTGTGTGTTGGACTCTGTAATGTGTGCTTTGCATAGATTTAAACTTTAACCCTCTCAACAATTCTATGAAGTAAATATTTTTATCCCTGTTTTTCAGATGAGAAAACTGAAGCTCAGACAGATTAACTGACTTGCCCAACGTCACAGAGTTTAGGAAATAGCAGCTGGATTCAAACTCATTTTTTTTTTTTTTTTTTGGCTGCTCTGCGTGGCTTCTTGTGGAATCTTAGTTCCTCGACCAGGGAAAGTGCCAGTCTTAACCACTGGACCGCCAGGGAATTCCCTCTAACTCAATTCTGAATGAAAATGAACTTTTCATTATACTATACATAGAAACTGTACATATAAGTAATAGATTAGAATCCATCTTCTTCCACTAACTCGCAAGGAATGCCCTCAAGGATCTGAGTATATGAGTGGTTAGAGAGGACACATGGAGAGTATAATATTGAAATTTTCAGAGACTTACTTATTACTAGTGTTCACATTTAGCTTTTTAATGGTTTAAAATGCTATATGCATTTGTAAATAAAATTGATATCGATTTTCCTTTAAGAATCTCTAGCTGTAAAATAATAGACAATATATATAAATGGCAAAAAAATAAACAAAAAACAATCAAGCATCCGACCAAATACATGTCTGCAATGTAGAGTGACTGAAGAAAAATTTCCATCGAGTTCAAATGCTATAGCTTCCTTTTTGTCACTGTTTCTTTCCGATGAAAAATGCTGTAGAATAATTTTATGTGTTTGGTTACGTAAAAGAAGCAAAGATGGTTAATACTATACTTTTTCTTACAAAATGGATTCCATCTGCTTTTATTAAGGAGAATAGTTAGAGTAGAATGAGATACTTATTAATCTAGCTGGTCTAGGTAAGGTCTAGTTCACTTTAATTAAAAAGCTGAATTTCTAAGGAATTGCATATATATAGACACACTGAGAGCACCTTACATTTTACGCTTAACCTTTTATTTTAATCCTGATGCTTTCAATATTGTTATTTTAAGTACATGTTAATAATATGCAAACTGATGCTTTGAAAATTCTCTGAGATGTGGTTAATGAAGAGAAACTGCACCATAAATTGCATCCAAAATATGCAGTCCATGCAGATGTAATTTTTCTTGAACTACAGGATTTTGCAATAAACATCTTTCAGCTTGTTTGGATTTATTCTCTATTGTTTATAAGAAGTACCATCAGGCACTACTGCATGAAAGAACTACATATAGTAACAGGCAATCTTAGTTTAACAAGATCCTTTGGATAAAAATAGATTTCAGATCTACCTCCTGCCAGCAGAATGCAAATTCCGATGAAACTACACACTAGTGTTTTTCATAATTTAAAGTTCGTCACATGGTATAATGCACTTGCTCACTTTCCCCTGAGTTCTGTCAGAGGAGGCAGAGGGCTATGCCATTTTATGATCACTAGAGACCGAATGTTCTACAAGGTATTCTGGGAACTGTAGTTAACAGAGAACATTTTTCTTTCAAGTGCATTTGTTAAAACAATGCCCAAAAGAGACATGGTATTCCGGCGACTGCCAGTGTTTCTTTGATAAACGCTGCATTTTTCAAAAGGTCGTAACTAGCAATTTGGCCATTGTTAAATGGCACCATCTGTAGTTTAGCCTGCAGGTTTGCACAACCCGAGATGCTGTCACCCTTTTGGAAAGTCTGTCTTTCAAAGAACTCTTGTAAGCCTAGGTTAAGAAAGACATGAAGATAGTTGGTCTTTTCACTGATTTCATTTCAAGCTGAATTATCAAGCAAAAAGACGATGTGCTTGGAGTGCATGGGAATGACTGTTTATCTCACAATGGGTTATTTTACACTTCTCCTTGTTTTACTTCCACGTTATATTATTATCATTTGGGAATGGGTGGGAAGGTTGCCAGGAAGGAAATAAGAAAATACTATGATTCTATCTTTTGCTAGAAGAAATAAGTATTCTTTGGATCATAGACTATACCAGGAGGCAGAAACTAAAATCTTGCAGGAGACAGGTGTTTATGGTAAATGGGACTCTGGCTACCCGGGGAGCTAAGGTAGCTAAAATGAACAACCTGTATACAGCTCTAGCAGATGGCTGCCGTGCCCCTTGTTGCAAGCTGGCCTATATTTTTTCAAAAAAAGTCAGAATCATGGATTTTTCTTACAATATTAAATGTATCAAGTGCCTTAAATTTTAAACGTTGGTATCACGTTCAGCTTTAAAATAAATTTGTTATTTGTGCAAGTCAAACAAAACACTTCTCTCAACCAGATTTGGCCAAGCCACCTCAATTTGAGACCTGTGTTCTAATCTTGCATCTTCACACCAGTAAAGCACCAATGCCTTCTTAAAAATGAGCAATAAATGCAGAAAAGGTAAAACGTTAGAAAAAATAAAACTTGATATTTTTTGGTTCATCTGTTTCTGTGTTTCAAATGGACTGATTATATTGAAATTATTTTAATAACTTTCTCTCAACTTTTTAATTCCTTTTCAAAACATATTTCTGTAACTTGTGTGCTGACACTCTGACTTCATAGGTCATCAGTACTTTTCTATTTATTTTACAATTTTGTTTTGTTTTGTATTGTCTTTTTGAGGTAGACCAAAATTCATGCATCAGAAATGATTACGGAAGGAGCTGGGAGGTGACTGCCGGCCGCGTGCCACCGCTGCAGATGGAAGTAGATTCCGGGGCCGGAAGCGCCACAGCGTAGGGAGCTCTCCAGGTGAGCAAAGCCAAATAATGTCAATAGCTCGTTCATCTGTCCATGCCAAATGGGGGTCATGGGGAAGGTGATTGGGACAGCAATGCAAAAAACTGCTAAAGTGAGAGTGACCAGACTTGTTCTGGATCCCTATTTATTAAAGTATTTTAATAAGCGAAAAAACTACTTTGCCCACGAAACTCTCCAGCAGTGCACCATTGGGGATACTGTGCTTCTCAAAGCTTTACCTGTCCCACGAACAAAGCATGTGAAGCATGAACTGGCTGAGATCATTTTCAAAGTTGGGTAAGTCTTAAATCCAGTGACCGGAAAGGGCTGTGCTGGAATTGCCTACCTGGAGAGTCCAGTCGGTCTGGAAACCACCCACCTAACCAAAAACCTGGAAAAACTCCATCTCTCTTCAGCACAGTGAAGGAGGATTAGAAGACGGAGTCAAAGGGAAGGATTTCTAAGTTTGCTTTATGGAAAAATTTTTCTAAGTTTCCTCACAAACCATTCAGTTTCTCTTCTGGTATTTATGAAATAGCTAAAAGTAAATAAAGTAAAGGCCTTGTTATATTTTTTTCATTAAAAAGACATGATTAGGGAAGAATTAATATCATTAAACCTAAATAAAGCTAAGTAGCAAAATAATAAATGAATGTATATTTATTTGTGAGAAGGTTATTTTATAGAGAAAGCTTTGGAAATTGAACAAGAGAAAGTGATAGTTATTGGTAGATTCTTGTCTCAAAAGTAAGGTAATCTGTCTTTTTTAAGTACATACCAATACCCTAACTTTGGTTGCGTAAGTATCCAAATACAATAAAATGGGATTGTGTGGAAAACAGTCACAAAGAAGAACAACAGAATTTTGGAGAAGAATCAAAATGATGAGAAAATCTTGGTTTTTTTCTAAGAGAATTAATATGCATGTATACAGATGTGTAGGATCCCATTTTATATATGTTAAAAAGAAAGATAAAAGTATATCCAAGAGCATTCGTATTACGTTGAATATATACATCCAAATCAATGCATTTAGTGTTTACAGTTAATGTAAGGATTGCTATTAGCCTATATGTATTTAAGCTCTACCTACAATTTTCCTAAATGTGCTCATTTTATTTGGAACAAATGTGCCATGCTAGCATATCAAATGATAAGCTATCTCATAAGAATCAGTTCCTAACTTAAAATTATTGGATATTTTAAAGATCCAAGTATGTCCCCTATCTGGCCTTTTAATAAATGCTTGTTGCCTTAATTTGTTTCCCTTAAAAATCTGGTGAAGGCTGAAAAGAAAAACAAAAAGTACATGTACTCTTCACTGAGGCAGAAAGAGCTCTAATCGTAAAGTTTCCGACCAGAACAGGGTCACCTACACTTAAATTTTCTGTAAACAAGTAAGTGCTGAGATAGCAGATCAACTTCCTTAGTGCATTTTTCCCCTAGTAAAATCAGTTTGAGATAAATTGCAAAATAAATAAATGTCAAATAACAATTCCCATGACTAGTATTTGAGCTGAATTTAATGATGATTATGAAGACAAAGCTGTGATAGGCCTCTGTGTAGAATGCTTAAAGGGGACAATCTGAAACGATTTTAACTTGCAACCATTTTAACAAATGAATATATTTCCTAAATTGCCACATCAACCAACCCTGCTATCTAATTATGGCCAGCAAAAAGGACTACATATTAACTATTCCAAAGCGTAAGCCATTATTTTTGGTTGACATTCTTCAACGTTCAGTTAATAAACCTGAAAAGCATTTTGCTTATTGAATAGTCAAGGTTTCTGCTTTACAACTGATGGGTAATGTAACAGGAAGTTGTACTGTTCCAAGTCAGACATTCTCTAAGGACTTTTCTCAGATTCTGTGGTCTTACAGGCCATCAGTGCTTCCACCATTTTCCAGGATAAAATGATCATAGCTGCTTCTTAGAATAGAAATTTAAGACACCTATGACATATCATTTCAAAATTATTTAGTAAGATAAAACATCAGTAAAAGTCCATTTTATATTCAGAAGGGTACAGTGGCCTCAGAGCATGTGTTCTCTAGCCCCACCTGGCTCGTTTTGAAAGCTTATGCCTCTGTACTGATCAACATGTAGCAGGGCAGCACCCTTGAACTTGTCAGGGAAAACAATCTGGAATTCAACGATTATCAAGAAGAATTTTAGAGAAACAGTATGTAGAAGTATTTACGGAATAGATAGAAATAAAATTTCAAGGTTCTATTTATTTAGCTATTAAACTTTTCCTTTGTAAAGTTGTAAACCTGGCAACTTCAAATCAGTTTCCTGGTAGACTTGCATTTGTTGATATTCTGTCCACTTATTTTGAAGGAATATTTTAAAGGTTATTGTAAAATGTGGAGAAGCATTTGCTATCTACTGTATATCATACAATCATCTCTATTTAACAGCCACGGGGGAAATTTCTCTTTGCCTGGAGGATACGTTATTTTTTACCTAACCAACACTAATTGCATTTCCCTTTTTGCATTTGCCACAAAAATGCTCAGAGCCATATTTATGGTCCACTTTTAGGAAATGTATAAGGCTTCAGAACTCTTCTCTACTTTAACCTTATTTCAGGCATCAACTCCCTCTCTTAAACTTTGCCTTAATTCCTTCACCTAGTCTTAGGGTATTCATCTGGTTGTTTTGAATCTTGGGAGGCTGCCATGATTGCAATTTTGAACACTGAAGTTATGAAAATTAGTTCATAAAATTTTCCCTTTGCCATACCAGTTTTTGGAGACTATGGATTAAACAAGGAATCACCACACACCTTTATAAAGTCCAGGGTTTTTTTTCTAAAATAGTTCAATATGTTTTTCAATCATTAGTTAGACCTGCTCAAAAATTCATAAGAACACAAAGATAGCCCCTTAATTGAAGCAAAGGAATAAGACAGTTTTTGCACAAACCTATAAAAAGTGAGACATTAAAATAACTAAGTTTTAGGGTCCTATTTTTGTATTTCATGTAGTCCCAAACATACTGTGGCAAATGATTGCTTAATGGGTTATTGTGTTTTTTGGCATAGATGCTCTTCCTTTGCAACTGGTTAGGAGACATCTCCAATGAAATATTCCAGTCTCTCACGTCACATTCAGGATGCCCCCAAACTAACCTTATTGTCTTTGGCATCTCTTTTCCAGCTGCTCTCCTATATTGTTACCACTAAATATGGAACAACAAAGAAACATTTAACTTTTGCCTTTCATTACCCATTTAGCCAACCAGTTCTACACACTGATTCTGAGTCTCCAAAGCCACCACTCTTCTCTTTTTTATTTTTAATATCAGCACTCTACTCCGGGCCATGCCTACATTTGCTTGGTGTTTTAACAAATTTATATTTTTTGTTTTGTATCAAGGAAAGGAATCCCTCTCAAATGAGCTCAAACCAAAAGGGGTGGGCAGCCATTTAAAGCTACAGAGAGGTATTTTGGGCACTGAGGAAAAGGGAACTCAGAGCTTGTTACAGCACTGGGTTCTTGGACTCTTTAATCCATAGATATTGATAAGAGGCCAGACTAGAAATTCAGGAAAGACTTTACTGGGACTCGTGATGCAGCACGAGGGAGTGAGAACAAGTAACAGGTGCACTTGCTTGCTCGCCAAGTGGGGGCGACCTGGTTCCTTAAATGGGGTGAGGGTACAGGCAGATCGGTGGGTTGGGCTGGATGAGTGGCTTAGGTGGTCTGCCCATGCCCTTGGTGATGCTGTGTGCAGGGATCATGGGCAGTGCCCTGCTTTTCCTTCTGCCAAATCAGAAGTGGCAGTTGGGTTTTGATCTTTTTGTATTTTATTGTTCATGATTTGCCTCAGTTGGGCATGCATGTGGTTATTTTTAGTCCCTCCTAGTTTCTTAGTATTTTGTTACTTGAGAGACATGTGTCCAGGTGAAGCACTTCAGCAAAGGGTTCCAGGTCCCAGTCTGTCTCAGGCTCACTATGGGCAGGACCTGAGGCAGTAATGAGGAACATCACTGCTTCCTTTAGGTTTTCTCTTTCTTATCTTTCTCTTAATTGGTGTCCACAAATTCTCTATTTTCACTTCACTATGCTTAAGGCTTCACAGTGCTCTGCCCTAGCCTTGAGTCTGTGTGACTTTTTAGCTTATCATTATAAAAATTCTCTCAGTCTTTTAGTTAAAATTCCCAAGGTAAGAAATTTAATTGAGCTAGCTCAAACATCCCAAGTTCCTGTCCAGCCTATAGTTACCCCCTAAAAGTGACAGATTCAGAGTCCACCCATCTTTATCCAAGCAGTGGTACCATGGTTGAGGAGACCTCACTCAGCAGATTTTGTGGGTGGAGATGAGGTTACATGAAAAGGAGTACAGAGAGTAGGGAATTATAGACAATTCTAATACCATTTACCATGTCTATCAGTGTATATATGCACAATGTTTACCAACTCCATATTTTTCACTGTAGTCCAATATAGAACCTGCTAAACACACAGTTTTGAGCAAAAATACTCCCTTGTTTTGATTCATCTGACTCACTTGGTTTCCCTTATAAACACTCTGCCAGGTGTGATGCAATTATAAACTGCTCCCAAATTCCAGTGGCTTATAACAGGTATGTATTTCCTACTCACTTCACACATGATGGTTGTCTAGTGCTCCAAGGGTCTTCCTATATCAGACACATGCTGAGGGAGCGTCTGCCATTTGTGGTATACTATTCTTATGGCAGAGAAAAAAAGGCAAGGGAGCTGGCACAAATGTGTGATGGCTCTTAAATCTTCTGCTTAGATGTGGTGCATGTTACTTCTGCTCACATTACATTGGCCAAACCATATTACATGGCCAAACCCAGCATTGCTGTGGTAGGGATATGCACCCCTCTCATTGACGGGGTATAGCACGTCACCTGGTGGTGGATAAATTTGTATAATCCTTTTACAGGATAGGGTGGAAGCAAGAAACTGAGCACAATAATACAACTTACCACAAATACTATAGTGACTCAAGATGTACGCTAAAAGTGTTCAACTCCTTATTCCAGTGGTTTTCGAAATAGTGCATCAATCCCTGAGGTGTCAATCTTGGACATGTGGTGATGTCAAGAGAAATTGAGAGGGGCTAGGTTCTGGATGCCACTCTCTCCCCCCCACCATAGTAGCTCTGCTTTTACCTGTTCTATGTATCAGAGACTTGTGTAAGATTTATTTTGGGGGAAAAAAATACTAGAATTTTTTTTTTTTTTACTTCCGGTAAAATATTTAAAATCATTTTCTTTGTTTGACAATCAAGATTTTCTTTCATAAAACACCAATCTGGTTTTCAAAATTTGTCTTCCCTTTCCCCTTCCATTCACTTTACACTTCCATCTAACCTAACTATTCATATTTTTTTATATAACACCCTTTTATTCTTCCTTGACTTTCTCTCACATAGACTATACCCTCTTTTAACATAACCCTTTCATTCCACCATCAATGCTTTGCAATCCTATCTATAATTTGCTAAGGCTGCCATTACAAAGTACCACAGACTAGAGGACTTAAACAACAGAAATGTATTATCTCACAGTTTGGGAGGTTAGAAGTCTGAGATCAAGGTGACGGCAGAGTTGACATCTTCTAAGGCCTCTCTCCTTTTCTTGTGGATGGCCATTTTTGTCTTTCTCCAGTGTCTTCACATGGTCTTCCCTCTGTGTGTATCTGTGGCCTAATATTCTCCTCATATAAAGACACTAGTCATACTGGTTTAGGGCCTGTCCACATGACCTCATTTTACTTTAGTTATCTCTTTAAAGGCCCTATTTCCAAATGCCATCTCTTTCTTTTCAAAATTTAGAAAAAAAATTATTGCGATATAATTGGCATGTAGCATTGCATAAGCTGAAGGTGTACAATGTATTGATTTGGTGTATTTATATATTGCAATATGATTCCATCATAGCATGGCTAACACCTCTATCACTTCCCATACTTTACATAGCTATTTTTGTGGTGAGAACAATTAAGATCTAGTCTCTTAGCAACTTTGAAGTTTATAATTCAGTGTTGTTGACCATAATCAATACACTGTGCATTAGATCTTCAGGATTGATTTATCTACTTGTTGCAAATACTGTCACATTCTGAGGCACTGGGGGTTAGGGTTTCAGCATGTGAATTGTGGGGCAGGACACAATTCAGCCATAACACTATCTTTCAAATTTTGATGAAAATACCAGCTCAACTATTGTAGAAAATACTAATTCAAATCTTGTTGAATTTTGGAAATATAATAGATTCATCATAAGTCTATTGCATAAAATAGGAGAAAGATAGGTAATATTTTTAATACCTTTTGATAACTAATTAATTACCTCAAACAGGTAATCTTCATCAATCATGTAAGACTTCACTCTGTGATTGGGCTCCTGTTTCTCTTTTAGCTCAGTGACCATGTCGCTGAAGAGGCCTTTTCTGGCCACAGCTAAGATTCTTACCTGATTGCTCCCTCACATTTCACTTCACTTATAATAATGTGTCCTTTTATTTCTTGCTTTACTTGTTTACTGTATTTCTCCATCACTCTATTTTGAATATCAACCAGTCAAAGGGCTTGTGTGCCTCGTACACCAACCATAGAGTCAGCTCTTCCAAGCCAGTGCGGGGCACATTGTAGGGACTTAATGACTCTCTCTTGAGGGAATAAATGGAGGGGAAGTAGCGTCAGATATCAAAAAGTGAGACAGTAGTCAAATAAGCAAAAATTGGGCTGTCAAAGGAACAATTCAACAGTGCAGGTAATTCAATAATTCATAATAAATTCTAATTATCAATGTAATATAAAACAGTATTTGGGGGAACAATAATGGTTTTTTTTCAAAAGGTCATTGAACAATCACTAAGCTGGTAGGGAGCTGATTATAATTTAAATAGGATAATTAGGAATGAGCTACCGTATGGTCTATAAACACTTTCATATCCATGAGAAAAAAATAACAAAAATAATGTCTACTTTCCATATATAACTGTAATTAAACATTAAAGTTTTTTCTCTATTTATTTAAAGTATATGTTCACCCTCCAAAAGAGTTTCTTGAATATAATGACAATATATAAATATATTATCATTAGGTGTACTTATCTAAATGTATCCTTGTCTCTATATGTACATACAGATGTCATTATAAGTATCATTAAAATAATACACTGTCCATTCTATAAGTCTAACAAATAGGGGTATCACAGTACAGTTTTGGGAAGAAAACTCATGCCTGTAATCCCATATCCTTTTCATGAATCTAGCTCATTGATGCAAAATATTAAACCATTGAGCAAGAAAATAGATTCTATGCAAGAAGTAGTTTCTTTGGAGGTAGGAAATTTGTAGTACTGAAGACTAGATTGTCTGAGGATAAATTCAAAATAACCACTGAAGAAATAACATGAGGATTTAATTCTTTCCCAAGGGAAATTGTAAAGAAGAGCAAATGATTTAATGCTAACCTAAAAGCTAATGAGCGTTAACTGTGGAATAAAAATTTCTAAAAGCTTATTATACATGTAATCTTTTGGCTGTTTTCCTTTATCAAAATAGCTGCTGAAATTGTAAGGGGATTTGTATATATCTTTATATTCTGCTTCAAATATTTTTTGTTGGTTGTAAAGAATTTTGCAAACTATGTGTGTGAATGTCTTTTTGAATTGCTCATTGACACAAATCTCCCTTTTCTTTCTGGGTTTGATAAAATAAATCTCCAATAAGAACAAAAATGAACTTAGCAACAGGTGAAAAGCAAAGGCACGTGTCATTTCAACAATATAAATACCTTATTTCTTTCTATTTAAACATCCTATATGTGGCTTTTGCTCTTTTCTCCCTTCTAGTTCACATATTCAGGTGATAGAAGTAAATGTTATCATAGTTTCAAAAAGCAAATAAAATTATTTGACTAAATTTGAAATTTAAGTTTCAGTAAAGTGACAATAATTATCATCTTACTCCATGCCCTTATTTGGCACTGTTCTAATGATTTAGACGCTTTTTCAAATTTATGTGCAGTATATGCCAGTAGGTGGTGGTAGTATTTTCCACAAGACTACAATGCTATTAGTAAATAACCCCCAAAATAGAGATCATTTTTCTGATCGTCAGATATTCCTAGAGCAATTTAGAGACTTCAGAGATTATCTTTCCCAAGTTGTGCTACCAGATTCTGTTTAAAAGCAAAACTAGGCATTTTAACCGGTGTATCAGATTTTTGGAGGTGAAGGGGGAAGCCTCTAATAAATTTGGGAGGCTACGGATTTAATTCCACAACATTAACCATTACATTTTTCTTTTCTAACAGATGCCAGCCATTAAATTGAAAAATTGAAATTGAAGATATAAAAAGTGAGGTATGTGTATCCAGCTAGTGAGTGATTTTAACCAGATTTTCTCCTTCATCATGGCTCATTTGCATTGTGAATACTCTGAAAAAGACAGCTTTTGTGGACTCTGCTGTGTTTGTTGCTCCTACAATGTAATGCTATTCAAAGGGTCTGATTGTGTATTCAGATATCACATACATATTGCCCTGGGTCTGGGATTTCCTGTTACTCTGAATGATAAAGGTTCTTTCCTATTTAAAGTACAATTCACCCATTGTGTCTACATATATGAAAGGGCACCTCTGTGGGATATACATAAGCAGGGGAAGAGATGGAGAACTGAGGGGATGCAGTAATTTGGCAGATTATTGGGGGAGAAAAGGTACTTTTAGTAAGAGGGACAAGAGAGGTGAACACTAGAGATCATCCCATAAAGGAACCGACATCAGTTTGAGAAGGGTTGGTTTGGAAAGTGGTCTAGAATTTATGACCTTCTGAACTGCATTTTTTTTTTTTTTTGAGGGACGCAGGCCTCTCACTGTTGTGGCCTCTCCCGTTGCAGAGCACAGGCTCCGGACGCGCAGGCTCAGCGGCCATGGCTCACGTGCCTAGCCGCTCCGTGGCATGTGGGATCTTCCCGGACCGGGACACGAACCCATGTCCCCCTGCATCGGCAGGCAGACTCCCAACCACTGCGCCACCAGGGAAGCCCTGAACTGCATTTTTAAAGAGTTTTTCTGACCTTAATTTAATCCAGTTTTCAGGAATCTAAAATACCCCTTCCAGTTCTCTGTCCAATTTTATTTTTAGAAATCAGGAACTGGAAGAATGTACAGAGAATGATTCACATTTAGAAAGCCAAGATCTCTTTAAATTTGGATATGAAGATAGGAGGACAGTAGTTTAGAACCATGTTACTCTCCAAGTCTGGCCCTGGGACTGGCAGCTTTGGCATCACCTCGGAGCTTCTCAGAAAGACAGAATCTCAGGCCCTGCTTCCCCCAAGATCTACTAAATCAGAATCTGCACTTTCACAGGATCCCATGGGGATTTGTATTCACACCAAAGTTTGAGAAGCACTGATTTAGAAGATCCTAGTTAATGAAACTACTTATTTTTTTCATAGGGTGGAGAAAGCAAAGCTTTGAGTAGTCTTTGTATACGTTTCAGAGTCTCAACAGAATATCGCATCTAGAGCAGGAACTTCAGTCACTCAAGGTCTTGATTTTCCTATCTTAACTCTATTTGTGGATTCTTTTATACTGTAATAAAGGATTAAAAATAAAAACTGAACAGATGGCCAAACAGAAGAAAAAAAATCAGGAGGGTGCTGCAATTTTAGGGATGACTGAATCTTAAAGATCATTTAGGGCTTCCCTGGTGGCGCAGTGGTTGAGAGTCCGCCTGCCGATGCAGGGGACACGGGTTCGTGCCCAGGTCCGGGAAGATCCCACATGCCGCGGAGTGGCTGGGCCCATGAGCTATGGCCGCTGAGCCTGCGCGTCCGGAGCCTGTGCTCCGCAATGGGAGAGGCCACAACAGTGAGAGGCCCGCCCGCGTACCTCAAAAAAAAAAAAAAAAAAAAAGAAAGTATA
>NW_020173124.1:5202612-5314687 GCF_003031525.2 Neophocaena asiaeorientalis asiaeorientalis | reverse complement strand
ACGGGAGAGGCCACAACAGTGAGAGGCCCGGCTCCCCCAAAAAAAAAAAAAAAAAAAAAAGATCATTTAATTCCTCGGTTCCCCTGTATAGGCAGCCAGTGGCAATGTCCTTACATATTATGCTTCCATCAGGACTTGGTGACTAAAGTGTCTTGAAAAGCTTTGCACATAAAAACTGGTGTTGCAGCTCTTTTGAAGCCAAGAGGAAAAAAAAAAAAGCACCAAAATTTTGGAAATGTCCGTTAAGGGCAGCAGAATGGAAGCAGAATGAAGCTTGTGAGCTCCAGTTAGTTTTCAATTGTTCTACAAGGTTTCCTGTTAAAATGAGTCTCGAAGTGTTTGAAATATATTAGAAGCATTTTAAAATAGATTAGTCAGTTATTACTGTTCAAAATGCCCATCTTTTTTTAAAAAGTGAAAATAACCCATTGTTATTGTATCCATTCCCAATCATAAACCTTTTGAGCAAAAGAAATTCAATAATGACTGTATTCCAGTTTCAATACCCTACATGCCATGAGTGCCTCCCCACAATTATGCTAAATAGAGATTAACACAATTTTTAAAGTTATGGAATTTATATAGTTCATTAATTCATAATTACTCATTAGCAATAAAGCTTAATCCAAAACTATTTAGCCTAAGGTATCAAAAGAGATTTTAACAATAAATTGGATCACAGTATTATAAAGTATATTCTAGGACCCAGTGTGAGACATTCCAGGTAGAGTAGATATGCAAATAGTTGCCTGTTGCCTTCATTTTGGCCAGAATATTTGTAGTGACATCCAATTCTGATTCCAGTTTTACATTCATCCACCTTCAATGGCAGAGAGCTACTTTTTAAAATGGATTTGAGACTTTGGGAGTGATTCAATCAGTTATTTTACTAAGGGAAAAAAATTGTTGCTAATCAAAAGAGTCATTAGTACTGGCTGTTGTTACTACAGGCTCTTCCTTATGGGTTTCTTCAGTTGTCACCAGCATAGGGCTGGTGCCAACACCAGCCCAGACAATCTCTCCTGCTTCCGTTACAGTGAATCTTTGCAAATAGTCTGTCTATGAAGAAACCCTTCTGTAGATATCAAATTTTGAATATGGTATGAGTTTCATTTTGAGACCCTGACAGATTCAGGACTATATAAAAGTAATTTAAAATTTAAATATATATTTAAACCAAAGGAATTGA
Organism: Neophocaena asiaeorientalis asiaeorientalis; assembly: GCF_003031525.2. Lineage (NCBI taxonomy): Eukaryota > Metazoa > Chordata > Mammalia > Artiodactyla > Phocoenidae > Neophocaena > Neophocaena asiaeorientalis. The sequence goes on along the minus strand of NW_020173124.1, from coordinate 5,313,498 downwards.
GCTGTTTGTCAACTAGCTTGTTAGTAGCAGACCTGTAGAGAAACACCATGATTTATAATACTCTTTCTCTCTATATCAAGTGGGAGATTAGATGCAGAAATAATCAGTTCCTGAACATTTTTTCCCCTCAGTGCATTCAAAGAGCATCAGTCTGTGTATTTGGAGGTTATACCCTGCCCCAGGTCTCTTTCCTCTAAAAGGTATTCAATGGTCCAAAGCCAGACCAGGCACACTGTCCCCCTGAAATAAAGAAGCACAGTTTTCCTTACTGTTATCACCTTAAATTTGACTTAAATGTAGTTCCTGAAACACATTCAGTACCAACCAGTGACTTTTCATGACTCTGCACCTTTTCCTACTTTTAAAAAGTATGCTATAGACATAAAGGAATGAGAAGGTGAGATCAGGTTACTTTCACAAAAGCACACGTGATATCATTGATGAAATATTATTCAGACCACCAGTTTTTACTTTAATATAATTGTTTATCTATGCCATGTAATAAGCCCTTCAATAAACTAAACGTGGGATTAAAAAAATCAGTTGTCTACATGGGGTATCTGCTCATCTAATACATATACACACATAAATACATATATATTTACATACATATTACCTACATTCACACATGTATATGTTCGTTCTGTCATCCATCATGCATTTATTGAGATACGTTACAGCCCTACACTAAGTTCTCTATGTTGATGTGGGCAGCAAACCTCCATTTACAAAAGCCTGGAAAGTCAGACATAACAATGTACCTTTGGAAACTAGAGCAGGAGGAAGAGTATATTAGGTCCTAAGTAAACACTTGATGGTTAGTTCAGCAAAATTACTAGTAGTGAGCTTGCCCAGAAGCACTGCTTATCAATCCAACATTTTATCTTCATTATTTCCCATCTTAAATTCATGTTGGTGTTCAAGACGACTTTCTTTAAACGTAAATATCCAGAGAGATGATTAAACATCATCAGCTAACACTTCTCAGGATTCTCCAACCACAAGGTAAGGAGAACCTGTGGTGATACAGTACCAGATAATGCCACAGACAGGGGACAGAGTTAGTAGGAAATGAAGGTAAATAGCCACTAAGTCAAACTTGACTTTTCTCATAGGATAGCCTGGGCCCAGGGCTGTGAACATTTTCCACCCTATTTGGAAGTTTTCTTGAAAACCCTCCTTACATGACTGTGATGCTCACTTTAAACTTCTGACTTGATAAAAATAATATCCTTCCTCTGTTTTTTAATCTCACACTGAGGAGGTAACCTGCACCTCAGGGGTAGTCGCAGGGGTGTCCTCTCTAGGCAGAGTGAGTGGGGTCTGTCCCTGAACCCCTGGAGCAGGAATTGGCATCTGCAAAGGAAGTGTAGGAGGCCTGGGGGTGGAATCACAAGATCGTGAGTCAGGTAGGCAGGCATGAAAAGTCACTGTGCAGGAAACAAAAAAGTCATAGAACTGGGTGTTTGTGCAGCATGCTGTGTGGGAGTAGGAGAAAAGGATCTTTTTTCTGGGTCAGGAACCAAATTGAACACGTTTGCAAAGACCAGTTAAGTCATCTGACGTCAAGAAGTTGCTGCTGCTTTTGGGGCCCAGTTGCCTTTTCACACACGGTTTAACTTATACTCTGTTTTTGGGTGGAGAAATAATAAACTAGGGTTGAACAAAAAACTTCCTCTTCCTCTCTATCTGCACATGTTGACTCCGTTCTCAGCCCTTGCCCCTTTGGATGAACTAACTACACTTTCTTTCCTTTTCCGCTTTTTTTTTTCTCCTAAAAGAAGAACGTGTTGATCTTAATGGAAGAATGTTATATCAAGATCACAGATTCAGAGAATAATTAGAAGGTGTCTTTACTAATCATCCCTGTGTCTGGGGAGGTATCAATCAATGGTCTCATTCTGAGACTTGAGAATGCAGTTTATTTTTCCAGAATTATGCAAGCATGTGAGAATTAGTGATTATACACTATGGTCATTTAAACATTTTCTTTCTTCCACAATAGAGTTATATTTGCTTAAACCAGGAAACGTGATGTTGACAAAAAACAAAACAAAACAAATTTCACTTGTGTGAAGGAAAGACATTTTATTAATGATAATCATTTGAGTGTACTATGGGGTTTTTTTTTAGTTTTTATTTTTGATTCACTTCGATATCATGTGGCCATAAGTATAAGGACTCCTTAAAAACCATGTCTAAAATATATGTTTTTCTCCTCGATTATAAAAGTTCTGAATTCTGATTATGGACATTTGAAAAATATAAAAAGAAAAAAAAAAAAAGAGTAGCCCCAAATCCTACTACTGAAAAAAAAGTCACTATTGGGTTATAGTTTGATTTATTTTTTTCAAGTTTTTTAAAAAAATTTTATATATCTATGTAACTGTTTAAACCCAAAGCCCATTATTGTGTACGTAAAATTGTATTAGGCTATATTCTAATTTAACTGTTTTTACATAACTTTTTTTCTATTTTAACATATTTTTAGTTGAGTTCATAGTATTCTATTATGGAGCCCTATGCATGAGCCTGACTACAACCAGTCACAACATTTATAAATGAGCATTCAGTTTTCCCAGTGGTTTAACTACTGTAAATAATGCTGCAATAAACATGTTCATGGTGAATCTTTGTTTGCATTTCTGACAATTTTTTAAGATAAATTTCTGGAAGTAGAATTAACGTGATATACAAATTTAGGCATAACAATTTTTACATTTTAAATCAATTTTTCCAATGATTTCTACCTTTCCATAAAGTTTATGAAAATTTATATGCCTATCAGTAGTTTAGGAGAGGTCTTTCCCAGAAAAATACATTTTTGTTTAAAAAATGTATTTGATTTAAGAGTATTGGATTGCTGACGAGAATAATTTTTGAAATAATACATTGGTTAACTCTCTTATTTTGTGAATCTCATTTATTTTGTTCAATATTTTAGTGGAGAGTGCTCTTTCTTATTGGACTCAACAAGCTTTTTATAAAACTAGAGTTAACACCACAGGTCTATTATATAATTTGTAAAATTTTCCTTAGTTTTGTTTACTTTAGAACTTTAATATATTACTATATAAAACTTTAATATATTATATTTAGAAATTCCATTTAATGTTATAAAGTTTCTTAGCTTCTCATTTGTGAATTCCTCCATTGTTTAGAAATTTAGAAAGATTCTACATATCACTGATTCCATATTCATCTAAAATACTTCTATTTAATATTTTAAATTAACATTTTAAGCAACAGGGAAATAATTTTAACATTGGATAAAGACAAATGTTTCTTATCTAGAAACATTTAACTGATGTTTCAGCATCATTTAGTAAGAATTCTTGCTAGAAACTATTGAATCATGATGTCAGTTCAATAATACTCCAAATTCTTTTTTTAAAAACTTTTTTTCTAAGTTACAAATCTGATATTTTTGTCTGTTTATTAGTTTTACAGCAATCCACACTTTTAAGTATGAAAGCTGAATAATACATTTTAATATTTTGTAGCTCAAGTGTCCACCAACCCTTTGTTTTTAGAAGTGTCATGTGTGGCTCATCCCACTTAATTACAGTGTGCATTTTTTGTTTACAGAGCATCTACTTAGCCTTTTGGTTTTAAATTAGGTTTTGTTTTTAGATTTTTCTTTATTTTGGGGGGTTGATATATTCTACTATGAACAAATGTGTAACTAATACAAATTTCAAGACTAAACTTTAGAAATACACGTCAGTGAAGTTATGTGCCCATTGTCACTCAACAGGCCAGTAAATTATAGATCTGGAATCAGACCTCATGTTATTACAAATTTCCAGCCTGATGCTTAACCCACTGAAACTCCTAGCTGTATTGTTTATAGGCTGAAAAAAGGCCCGCTGTGGGACTCCTGGCTCACAAGGAGCTTTTTCCTACATGCTGTGGAAAACCTCCCTATTGGCTTGCAATAGTTTCTTAAAGCCTCCATCCCAGAGAGAGAAGGAGCTCAGGACAATACACTTACCATGCCATCTTATCTTTGTGAATTAGAAAATAAAATAATGTTCGAAATCTCTATTTCTATTGTTATAGAAATAATCTCTTTGGGGATATGTTGGGGTTGAAAAGGGCAGGTTCCTGGAATGTTATGGGGGCCTAATGATATGTCTGTGATATAAAGCAGTTTCTGATATTTTCCAAATGGATTATTGTTCATGTTTAAGTGATTACAGCAGTGATTTAAGCCAAACTAAATATTCTCTTTCCATGGTTTACTTCAACTCATTCTAATCCCTCTTCAGACGAACTTGTCCAATTTTGATTTTTATTTTCTCGTGTGGGTATTTGATCATGTGGACAAAATTTACGGGGTGAAAAGAGTGTGAAAACTGAACAAAACAAACCCCCCAAAACCCCAATAACATGTGGTTGGTAGGAGGTGGAGGACAGGAATGATTGCAAGTGTTCTAAGAGAAAAATTACACATTGACTAGGCATCAGAAATCATTTCTTGCCAATAAAAATTTCTGAAACTGTGGAATCATATCTAAAAGAAATGATTGAAACCTCTTGTCTGAGCCACTTACAATTGCACCTAATAAAGCTTTTGAGAACTCTATACTGTTAGTAAGAGATGATGACCTAATAAGTCCAGTTCATTGATTCTATGATAATCTTGGCAAAACCTACTCATGGAATAACTTCATAATCAAATCTAAGATACCCTGCAAGCACTATATAAATTTATGTCTCCAATTTTTAGATGACTACTTAGATACATTCTTGTATTCATAAAAATACTTTTTTTCCCTCACAAAAGAATGTGTTCATCTATTACAGGGTAAAGAAGCGATTTGAAAAATAAAACACAAAACAGTGATTTATCAAAATATAATATCCAACAGCCCTGATGCTTGTTTCTAGCTGTTGGTGTGGTTATCTCAAGACCAAAGAACTATGTTAGAGAACCAGTTATTATTTTATCAAAATGAAAATGAAGAAGGAGGAAGAAAACATTCCAAGCTGACAAGCTGCATGTCACATTTCAAAGTGATGTGATTTAAAACAGCTTATCTATTAAGCACTCAAATCATACTTTACAAGCAAATAACCAATTCTACCTTAGCTTTAGCATTGCCTCTGGCACCTTTATAGAATGAATATCTGAACAAAACTATAAGAGTTTCCATTCTGGTGCCTGGAAAACTTATTAACTATTTCATATTCAAGGATGTTCAAACTTTTTAACTTTTCCCAATGTGAAAAGTTAGTGCTAACGCTTGATACTGATCTGATTGACTGAACCTTGTGTAGTTACTACAAAAGGCTAAGTTGGCAGCTCTCTCCTTTTACCAAATATTGATTCCCTTTCTAAATCCTTTCATGTTCTAAATTAATTTGGGGATTTCCACCTTGACTTATTTACTTGCAATGAGAAATGACATGCAGGAACTTTCCTGTTAACTTAGCACGTGGGACAGAATTTGGTTTCTGTAATGGTAAGCACAGAGTCCTATAGAGAACTTCTAAGCGGTGAGAGGAAAGGAGATTGGAAGGAAGAACTGAAGATATTTTTCTCCTATGAATTAACACAAATACAGATTTATAGCCTACACATGTGTTTTGTTTTTACTGATGGTTGTAACTAGGGACACCTGTAAGACAGAGCCAAAGGGGAAGAATTAAAAATAAATGGAAGAAAAACACAATAATAAGCTGCATTTCAGAGCTTGATTTGAAGCCTGGTATGTGAGACTCTAAAATTCCCCTTTCCTGGAAAATGTTTTATCATTTAGCTTATGTAATTTAGCATACCGTATGAAGGCTGAAATATGACAACATTTTTTTAAAAAAGATTCTTGCAGTATTTCCAACAGAAATGTTGAGCTAAGTATAGAATTTGTGGGATCAGTTAGCTTATAAATAATGATCCTTTATGCTGGCATTGGGAAATCCCTGTTCCCACAGCTAGTTCAATAAAGCAATTAATATCAATAAATGCTGAAGAAAGCAAATCTCTATTCACTTTTGCCTGGATTAGTTAACACGAGAAAAATCCTATCCCTATCCTGGAGTATTTAACCTTCTCAGAGGAAGACATTCTAATGAAAGGTAAATAAAGTATGTTTTTAACATATGCTCCTCTTGTACTGTGCTGTCTGCTTACTATAAGATGGCTGACCTTTCTGCCCTCTCTAGAAAGTTCAATGTGGTTTTCTATTTAGATTAGGCTCTTGTAAAAACTTGTGTTTCAATACACCTTAGCATTTTCTTCTACTATCCCTAAATTTACTTGTTATTTGGATGAATTTCATTAAAAGAAACACAACTTCCGTAATTCAGATATAATGCTTCTTTTCTACTGCATAATGCTTGTGCATTTCATATAGAATAGCTCACGTGTACTTCGAATTCACATAGGATATTCGAGAGAAAGAAATTTTTCTGTGACATGGCATGTTTTAGTGAAACTCTTAAAAAGAATCTACACAGTGGGAAAAAAAAATGCTTTGTCAAGGTGATGGTGAAGTTTCATTGACCCATTGATAGAGATTTGCGCATTCAGACTTTCACAGATCAGCGTTCAGTAAACCAATGTCACGGAACAGCCCTGAACTTTCATTACATTTGGCTAGATTATTTAAGATTTCACACATGAGCAGCAAAAAGCTTAGAAGAAATTATCCTGTCGTGTCCAAGAAATGTGGTAATAAGGTAAGAGTTGAAATGAATTGTTGGCATAAGGAACCCATGGTTCCTGCTCAATATATAACACACCCAGTTTTGTCAGGGTTGGCTAAGTGCACTCTTTCTGACAGTATGGTGATAACATACTGCAAGAGCTGAAGTTGCCAATTCTTCCACCTTTATTCTACTAGCAAAGAATTTTAAAACAAAATTTCAATATTGTTACAATACCACACTCCTGTGCTAGTTTCCCCAAACTGACAAACCTACTCTGTTTATAAATTTGAGAAAGGAGAGATAGCTAACCTTAAATATACTTAACTAAATGAATGTGTGTCTATTTGTTAGTTTTATATATGCCAAAGTTACATACAGTTAAAATTTGTGGTGAGGTGCCTATTACTAAGTCATAAGCAGTGATACTTTAATTTTGAAATGGAGTAGTCATCTCAAATCAGTGCCTTAAAATTCAAAAACATAAACACAGGCAATATTATTATTCTCATTACAATAGTTTAAAAAATTGTCATCTTGTCCATGGGAATTGAATAAACAAGAAGGCAAAATTTCTTATAGTAATTACATTTAAAAGTTACATTATAGTAAATGGAGTGATGGGTTTTTTTGTTTTTTGGGTTTTTTTTAAGAAGCTGAAGATTTACTTTTGCCATGTTAAATGAATATACTTTATGTGGTCAAAAAATATAAAGAGGAAATCATACTGTATGGAAAATGAAAGGTCCATTAGCATTTTCATTTTTCAACTTTCACATTAGTGGATTCTTTTAAGATTTTTGTGTTTAATCCCATTAAAAAGTATACTTAAAATTTTTTAATATGTAAATTAAACGTAAATTAAACTATGTTCAAAAGTGGATGTATTCTTGATGTTTAATACATTAAAGTACAAAATGTATTATTTAAACATTTAATTTTCAGATAATCGTAAATTCACATGCTGTTTGAGAAATAATGTGGTGAGATTCCATGTATCATTTACCCAGTTTTCTTCAATGGGAACAACTTGTATAACTACAAAACAATATCACATGCAGAATATTTACATTGATACAATGCACCGATCATTTTCAGATAGTCTCAGTTTTACTTGTACCTATTTGTGTGTGGGGGGGGGATATTTAGTTCTACACATCTTTGTCACATTTATAAGTTCATGTATCCACCAGCAAGGTCAATGTACTGAAGAGTTCCATCACAACCGTCATCCCTCGCATTGCCCTTCTATAAAAATACTCACTTCTTTCTCCCACTCTCACCCCATTCCTAACCCCTGACAACCACTTATCTGCTCTCCATTTCTAAAATTTTGTCATTTCAAAAATATTATATTAATGGAATCTTATAGGATGTAAACGTTGGTATTGGATTTTTTTTTCACTCAGAATTCACTGGAGAGTCATCCAAGCTGTTGTGTGTATCAGTAGTTTGTTTCTTTTCATTGTTGAGTAGTATTCCATGATATGGATGGACTACAGTTTGTTTAGCCATTCAACAGTTGAAGTTCATCTGTTTGGTTATTTGTTCCCCCTGCTCCAGTTTTGGCTCTTATGCTGTGTCTAGAGATTTTCCTCCTGTCTTTTTTTAATTGTATTTTTGTATGTGTATGATTCCAGTATATTCAGAGAGCATATTTTATATTAGTTTCATTCTTTTAAGTGTGTTGAGGCTTGCTGTATAGCCTAGGATATGGATACTTGAAAAACTGTATATTTTATTGTTGTTGGGTAAAGTAAGATAGATAGATGTCAGTTAGATCCTGTTGGTTGGTTGTATTGTTTAGATCCTTTATATCCATGCTGATTTTTTTTTTTTTTTTTTTTTTGGTACGCGGGCCTCTCACTGCTGTGGCCTCTCCCATTGTGGAGCACAGGCTCCGGACGCGCAGGCCCAGCGGCCACGGCTCACGGGCCCAGCTGCTCCGCGGCATGTGGGATCCTCCCGGACCGGGGCACGAACCTGCGTCCCCTGCATCGGCAGGCGGACTCCCAACCACTGTACCACCAGGGAAGCCCCGATGCTGATTTTCTGTGTAGCAGTTCATATCAGTTGCTGAGAGAAGAATTTTTAAGTCTCCAACTACAATTGAGAATTTGTCTATTTCTCTTTTCAGGTCTATCAGATTTTGGTTTATGTATATTGAGACTCCCTTGCACACACGTTTAAATCATTATGTTTTCCTGGTAGCTTGATCCTTTTATCACTTTATAATGCCCCTCTTTGTCTCCAGTGATTTTCTTTGCTCTGAAGTCTACTTTATGTGATAGTAATACAGTTACTCCTGCTTTTTTTTTTAATTGTTTTGCATTGTTATACCTTTCCTCATCCTTTTATTTTCAACCTACATATGTTTCCAAATTTGAGATGAGTTTCTTTTAAGCAGTGTATAATTTGGTCATATTTTCTTATTGACTCACTGATTCATGTCTTTTAAATAGTGTGCTTAGACTATTTGCATTTAAGGTTATTACTGATATGTTAGAGCTTAAGTCTACCATTTTACTATATGTTTTCTGTTTGTTTCCTTGTTTCTTGGTTTTGTTTTTCTTGCCACCCTGTGGGATACTTGAGTATTCTTTTAGGATTCCATTTAGATTTATTTATTTAGTATACCTCTTTAAGTAGTTTTCTTAGTGGGTGCTCTAACTATTACAATATACATATGGGACTTAACCACAGTCTATTGGTATCAACATTTTACTGCTTTCAGTGAATTGTTGAAATCTTACTTTCATTTATGTCTCTTCACTTTCCCCACTTTTAAATGTGATCATCTTTAGTATCAGATGGTATTAGAATTTTTATTCAGTCATCAAACATGATGTATTGATATAAAACCATAGGAAGAAGAATAGCCTATGGTATGTAACTGTATTTTGACTCTTTTTGTTCTTCGTTCTTCCTGATACTGCAAAACTCTTTTATCATTTCCTTTATGTTTGAAGAAATTCTTTCAGCCATTTTTAAGGGTAGGTCTTCTAATTACAAATTATTTTAGTTTGCTTTGTCTGAGACTGTCTTTCTTTCCCCATCCTAAAGGATAGTTTCTCTAGATACAGAATTTTTAATTGACAAGTACTTTTCTTTCAGTATTTGAATACAGTAATGTGCTACCTTGTCTTGACCTTTAAGTTTTCAAGTGAGAAATCTGCTATAATTTTGAAATGGCATTTCCTCACAGGTAATGTGGTTTTTCTCTCAGGCTACTTAAAAATTTTTTTATCTTTAATTTTCAGAAGTTTAATTATGGTGGTCTTGCTGTAGATATCTTTAGATTTATCCTATTTGGAATTTTCTTAGCCTCTTGAATCTGTAGATTTATGTCTCTCACCAAATCTGGGTCATTTTCAGCATTATTTCTTCAACTACTTCATCAGCCCCACTCTCTCTCCTCTCCTTCTGGGTCTCTGATGATACAAATGTTGGACCTTATGTTATTGTGCCACAAGTCTCTGAGACTATTTTACGATATTTTCATTCAACTGTTAGACACATTAAGTAAAATGTTTATTTAGGTTACTGTATGTTTAAGTTATTTAATTTTTATTTGATTATTTTTTATAACTATTTCTTTCCTGAGATTTTTTTATTTTTTCCTTTGTTTTAAGAGAGTCTGACACGGCTTGTTGACACATTTTTATAATAGCTGCTTTAAAATCTTTGTCAGATAATTCCAACATTTTGTTCACCTTGGTTTTTTGGCATCAGTTCATTGTCTTTCCTCATTTAAGTTGTGATTTTCCTGGTTCCTGATATAATGTGTGATTTTTTAAAAAAAATTTTATTCAACAGATTGTTTTTTATGTGTTAATTCATTTTATTTATTTATTTTTAGTTGAAGTATAGTTTCTGTACAATATTATATAAGTTACAGGTGTACAATATAGTGATTCACAATTTTTAAAGGTTATACTCCATTTACAGTTATTATAAAATATTGGTGATATTCCCTGTGTTATACAATGTATCCTTGTAGCTTATTTTATACCTAATAGTTTGTACCTCTTACTCCCCTACCCCTATGTTGTCCCTCTTCCCTTCCCTCTCTTCTCTGGTAATGACTAGTTTGTTCTCTATATCTGTGAATCTGCTCCTTTTAGTTTTATTCACTAGTTTGTGGTATTTTTTAGATTCCATAGATAAGTGATTTTTGTATGTGTCTTGGACATTTTAGCTATCACTTTAAGATACTATGGGTCTTGTTTAAATATTCTATTTTACCAGGCAGTCATCTTTTTAGGTTTAGCACACAGATTCTGCTGTACGTTTGTGAACTATGGTTCAAAGGGAAATTTAATTTACAGGTGATATTTTGGTCAAGCTGGTTTATCTGTTGTGACTGAGACCTCCCACTGGTCCCTCCTCATGCAGCCTAAGGGGGTTGAAGAAGTTCCCAAGTTTTGGCTGCCATGTGTCTCTTGGTGGGGGAAGTGATTCTATAATCTGCAGAGACAAAAATATTTCCCATAGCAAGCCACTTCTTGTGGAAGGTACATCTTGCTGGTGCCACCCAGCCACATGGTCATGGTGTTTTTCAGTAGGGAAGGGGAGTTTTAGGTCCAGGGGAGAAGGAGAGCATTGTCATCAGGGTTCCTGATCAGTCTACCTTGCTTGTGCTACTTGAATGGTTGACAGGACAATTCAGAGAAGAAATGAACCTACCTAGGCCACCTTCTGTTGTTTGTTAGGCTGGTGGCTAGGAAATGAGGTGATGTGGTCATCTTATTCTTTGAATGGTGGGTTATAAGATGCCCTGCCACTATGTTATTCCTTTAGTCCTAGAGTCTCTAGTCAGTTTTTCTTCTTTCCACCTTTCAGTCCTCCTTTGGTTGCCTGTTGCACTATTTCCAGGGTTTATAGTGATACTTAGTGGAGAGGAGGGAAAGATGAGTTTACTTAATCTTGTCTGGATGGGATGTGTCACAGTGTATTTTAACCTTTAAAAGACTATTTTTTTCTAGAAAGTTGATAAAAAACATATTCCAACAGGATATATGTGAATGATACAAATAAAGGAAATAAGGAATGAGAGGTTGGAGAGATAAGAATAGGTCTGATGCTAAGTATGCAAAACACTAATTGAAAACAATATTTCAGTGTCACAGGCAATTTAATACTATAAGTAAAAAAGAGCCCACATATTTTATACATAAGAAAAAAAACAATCGGAAACTGGATATTTTGACCAGTGTCAAGATAATAGTAATGTACTATTTGTGTTAGTTTTAAATCTTTAAAAGCATGGTCAAAATAAACTAAATAATAAAATTTTTTGATTATGTAATTGTTGAAATTGTTGCACAGCTTCAAATGATTATTTTAAACTGATTCAAAAATTCAATAGACCAAGAATAGAATAGGCAACATTGAAGAAAAAATAAAATTAGACAATATGAATCACATATGAAGTTATAATAAATCTAGAGAAACTGAAACAAATATGTTATAAAATATACAAAATAAACAAAATAAAGGGGTCACATACATACAGTCAATTGTTATATGATGAAGGTAGTATTGCAATCTAGGGAGAGAAAATCTTCAATCAATAGTGTTGGGTCAATTGTACATTCAAGTAGAAAAAAAAAGAAAAGAAATTTGTCCTATACTTCACAGCATATTCAAAGACCAACTTCAGGTGGATCAGATCTAAAATTGAAAGGTAATTCACTAAAGATAACATAAGAGAAGGCCTTCATGAACTTGAGGCAGGGAAAGATTTGTTAAGCAGAACAAAAAAACACTAACCATAAAGGAAAAGATTTGCAATTTGGATCATATTAAAATGTAAAACTTCTGTTCATTATAAGACAACATTAAGAGTGTAAAAGACAAGTCATAGAGTGTGAGAGGAACTTTGCAATGCATGTATACAGCAGTGGACTCTTACCAAGAGTATATAAAGGACTCTTACAAATTAGCATTAAAAGGACAGACAGCCCAATAGAAAATTTGTCAAAAGACTTGAATACTACTTTACCAAACTACAAATTATAACTACAAATTAGTTCTTTCACTTTGTAAAAATATTTGAGAGTACCTATTAAAGTGAGCATACACATAATCCTGTAACCCAGCAATGTGCACGTACTTACACCAAACTGTACACAGAAGAATATTCATAGCAGCTTTGTTCATTACACATAAAAACAGGAAACGATCCAAATGCCCATCAACTTACAAGTATGCAAGTAACCTACAGTGTATTTATATACTAAAATATCATAGAGCCAAAAAAGTTTTTTAAAATTACTGTCACAAAAACAGACATAATGTCAAGCAAAAGAAGGAAGACACTAAAAATTACACACTCCATGATTACAGTTTTTAAGGTTAAAATAGATATATAAATAAACAATAAAATATATATAAAAGGAACAGGCATATTTTTCAAACTGAAAGTTTGTGGGAACTCTGTGTTAAGCAAGTATATATATTGGCACCATTTTTTCAACAGCATTAGTTTTTAATAGGTATGTACATTGTTTTTTTAGACACAATGCTTTTGCATACTTAATAGGCTACAATATGGTATAAGCATAACTTTTATATGCACTGGGAAGCCAAAAATTCATATGAATATCACTTTATTGTGATATTCCCTTTATTGTGGTCTGGAACCTGCAATATCGTTCTGTAAGCGATTCGAAACTAGAGGATGTGGATTTGAGGCAGGACTCCTCTGCTTAATCATGATAAAATATAACAGGTCACCTAACAATTCAGCATCAATTTTCTCATCTGTAAATGTAAATTAAAACACCTTCCTCAATCAAAATCATGTGGATAGTAGTATAGTCTTTCCTTGATATCTATGGGAGATTGGTTCTAGGACCTCCTAGGATACCAAAATCTGAGGAATCTCAAGTCTCTTATATAAAATGGTATAGTACAATGGGTTCCACATCTGTGGATATGGAAGACAAACGGTATTTGAAGGTGACTTAGAAAATGTTATAAGTTTAAAAGTGTTACAACTTGAACAAATGCAGTTTAAGAGAGGTATTTCATGTTATCAAAACATTATAATGCTGTGTTGGAGAATACTTAACAAAGTAAGAAGAATGTCAAGTATTCTGGAAAGGATATTTAGGAGGTAAAATGGAGAAGGTGTAATTGACCAATCTTTTGAGCATTTCAATCCAGTTTATACTGTTGAGCATAGGGCATTTCACCTGGAGAACCATTTCATAGTTCTGCTACACCCATTTTTTCCTAAAACAGAGAACATTGTATACATTTTGGTCCCCTTGCCTCCTGACTCTTCTTATACATGTCCCAGAGAATTTCTGTCTGCCCAGATGCCCCACCTTCTAACTCAGTATTGTCCGTACCGTTTCCCTCAACCCCCTCCTCCCTTCACGGCAATTATGAAATCTTTTTCCTACCCCCTAATCTTTCACAAGTCATCCACTTCTTTGCCTCCATCTTATCACTACCTAATTCAGACTGCCATCATCTCTCTTCTATTTTTATACAATAAACTCTTGACTGATGTTCCAGCCTCTAAGAAAGTCTCCATACTGTCGCCAAAGTCAACTGGCAAAAACAGAGATCTGATCCTTGCCATATAAAAATTCTTCCATTGGCTGGGAAATGTCCTAAGGGGAAATACACATTCTGGAACATAACATAATTATTTTTTAGTATTAGACCCACGTTGTCTACTTTTAGATCTGATTCTCACAATCCTGCTAGTCCATTTATTTGCCCTTTGACAAGAATTTTTTCTCAGACACACTAAATCACATATATTCTTGGATAAAACAATGATATTTCAATTAGGAGCTTTGTTACATGTTTCCTCTGCCCAGACCCCTTCCTACTGCCCTCCATTCTCTCCTTTATCCCTTCAAAAAGTTTGATGCGTTCTCAGATTAGACATCACAACCAGGAAGCCCCCAGGCGAAGCTGAGTATGGAGACTCTCTTATGTGCTCTCATAGTAACTAAACCTCTCATCAAACTGTCTCAGCATTGAGATTTAAGGACCAGAATCACATCCCACTCATTATATCTGCAGTATCTGTGAGAGTGCCAAGTATTTAGTAGGCATTTGATGACAATGTCTTGAATAAATAAATGACAAAATAGGTATCAAATTTGCTTTGCAGAGTCTGTTTGAAATTCTGCCATTTTTTACTCCACAGATAGGGATAGTGGGCTTTCAGCAGGGTGGAAATGTAATGGGGAGGAAAACTCAGAACTCACCAGGGAGGAATGGTAGCATGGGAGAAATCATAGGAAAGGTGGGAGACGGGATGTCTGTGAATGGTTGGATGAGAAATCTAACCTTCTCAGGCACTCAAAGTAAAACAAAGTCCTATGCCCTTACTAAACTGCATAGAGCCGTGAATGTTTTTGAAAATAAGCTGAGTAGAATTTCAGAAAGGAGACATTAATATAAGGCTTCCAAGAATAAGGAGTGGCAGGTGGAGACTGGGAGTTTTCGAGATTATTGTGTAACTATCAGGAAGGTGAATTACAATCACACTGAAACCCAAGTAGAAAGACTTGATGTGTCTGTAGTCACCACAGAGGAGGTAAAAGACACTAAAACGTCCCGAAATTTAGCAGCACATGGATAAAAAATAAGTCAAGAGGAGTTAGCTAGTTTACTGTATTAAGGTTAAATATTGATTTTTTAATTAAAATTTTATTTTAAAATATTTTTCAAGTTCTTTTTATGTTGTAATTATAAGGTGAATACATGACAATATTCCTTCATGTAAGAAATTATTTGCAGGATAAAACATGTTGTACCAATCAGGATTAAATTTGTTGCAATAACAAATTATTCTAACATTTCAGTGGCTTCTACATTGAATGTTGATTTATGCTACAGGTCTATTGTGGATCAGCGGGGAATCTGTATCATTCCTATTTACACAGGTACCCAGACTACAAATACTCTGTCTTGACATGACCTTCCATGGTCATCATGCCAGAGAGAAATCATGTACTGGTTCTTGGTTTTCCCAAGAAATGACCAATATCACTGCCACTCATATTTCACTGGCTAGAGCCAATCATGTGGTCACATCTGACTTCAAAAGTCATGGAGAAGTGAGATCTTACCAAACGCCTGCACAGAGAATCAACTAGAATATTTTTTAACAATTCTAGTAATAGCTTTGAATGGGTCACTGCAAGTCGAATGGTGAAAACTCTTATTCTGGGTCCTCTAATCTAATCCAGGAAGGTAGTACAGAGCAGCAAATTCAGTCTCTGAGAAGTGGAATGAGAGGCTGATGTGAAATAACCAGCAATTGGCAGAACTACAGCTGGATTTCAGTTTCTGACTCTTCCTTTCATATTGTTTAATTGTACAACCTACTGCTTCCACTTTCACATATTTAAAAAGGGATCTGTGAATTCCATATTCTTATGGCAGTCTGTAATATGCTGTCCTTTATTTTGTTTCCCCTAATACTCCTCTCATCCTCGAACCATCAGAAAAAAAGGCATGGATTAAAGGCTACCTTGTATATCAAGCCACCTTGATTTCACAGGTATATAATTATCATTACATTTAAGAGAATTTTGGTGATCTTTAGTGAATTTTTTGCTGTCTTTTTAAAAATCAGTATTAAAACAGCATCTTCTTGCCTTGGAAACAAATCCCCTCAAACTGTTTAGTTGAGATGGACCAAACTTATGACAAGTAAACACTTTTCTAAAAAAGTGATTCATAAGAACAATCAAATAAATCATGTTTGACTCATATTTTGCTTTATCGAGGGAGTGGAGCTTTAGCATCAACCCAAGACTGTTACTATGAATCCTCAGTCTGAAATGGCAACACAGTCATCTGCTTGAACCCTGACTCAGGAGCAACTACTCTCAGGATTCTAACTTTATAATTTCAGGAGTAAAAGGTAGGATTATGCAACCTGAAAAAATATCACTCTACATTTAGAAAATAATGCCACATACTGGGAATATCCACACTTGCTATACCCTCTTTTATTCCAAAAAGCTTGTAAGAGATTTAAGTGTGATACTTAATCAATCACAATTTGCTAATGATATCAAAGTGGCAGATTCAAGTGCACTTTAGATCATTTGAAAAGCCTCTTACTTTTCATGTACTCCTTTTGTCTGGTGTAGAATAACCTTTAAAACTCTGTCTCAACCCTCTCTTCAGTGAAAAAACAGAGACTAATCACAGATGGGAAGTGATTGCTGTTCACCAAACTTGAAATAAAATGCAGGTCTAAAGCTTCATATGCAGGAAAGATGGAGTCCTCTTATCTCACAGTGAATGTGATTGCTGCCTCTCTCCCCACCCTCTGACATCTATTACCATATTAAAGACATCTTTATACAGAGGGGAAGGAACTGTAGATTTAAATTTGATACTCAGTTCTACTAAATATTTCTCTAATTTTTGTTTGATTTACCTGATTAAACAGGTCTCCATCATCTCTTCTTTCTTCCAACTCAGCTTCTCTAAATTTCCTTAGAAATTCCTGGTATCGGTATGACAGCTACCTGAGAATAATTAAAATTCCAGCATTGTTTATGAAAAGAAAATCTTGTTTAATTGCCAGTTGCTGAATTTCTTGCCACTTTTCAGAAACACATATTTCCAGATCTTTCTCTCTACTCACTCTCCATATCAGAGCTTGCACATAGGTTTCCTCTGGGTTATTTTATGGCTACCAACCTTTTATTTGGTCTGGTGTGTGTGTGTGTGTGTGTGTGTGTGTGTGTGTGTGTGTTATTCCAAACATAGGATTTTGTTTTTTATCCATTTGGGATGTTGCATTTTAACATTTAGAATAGAATGTGCTTGCAAACATCTCTGAGGACCCTTGGGGGCATGATGAAAGGATGGACCATCAGCCTTTCAGAGACTTGGTGGTGTGGGGAAAGGACAGGTACACCTTATTTAGTAGCAAACCAGGGACAGAGAAGTTAAAGATTGGTTTTAAATACAGTTTATGAGCAAGTCCTAAAGCAACAGTCACAAGGAATGAAGGTACTAATAGCTGTAACTTTGCCTCTCATATGGGCGACTCTATGTTAATACTGCAGAAGGAGCACATTCTTATTAATGTACAGAATGACGATAATGATTCTCCTGAGGAACTGGGGATGGCAGCTAGCTGAGAAACATCATAAAGTAAGATTGCAACTAACCAGCATTTACCTAATATAAACAAGACAGGTGTGGTTCCCCACTCCTGTCATCAAGGGATCATCTGAAATAGCACATCATAGCAAATCACCTTCTTAACAGAGCTGGCTATCTAGTTTGTGGGGTCCTATGTCAAACCAAAATGGGGTCACTACCTTAAGAAGCAGGAAAAAAAGTACATTTAAAGGTACGAAAACACAAAGATTTTTCTTTTAAAAATATTTTAGTACTTATACAATACAATAACAGTATGTAATACATGAGTAACAAGAAACTTACAAATTGCAAAAAATATATTATTTGGGTATAATTATATATAATACAATAATAATAATACTTTATTAATGTGCTATCTTGATTGATGGTAAGATTTTTCTGGCTTACTTTTCTGAATATTCATAATTTGGCCATCAGAATTTATACATTTAACGACTCATTTTCAGTCAACATAATTTAAGGTAACAGTCACTCTTGGCAATGCAAGAGAGCAAATAATTTTTGATAATTTTTAATTTTAAAAAGCATCTTTCTTCTGATGCAGCTGTTACTAGAACTTTTCAGAATATTTTATAGACTGTGAAAACGCTACATTTCTGATAAATTATTTTGAAATAAAATTTTTAGTATATCTAGAGCTGATAATTCTTGAGGATCAATTTTTCTAGAGGTAGTTAACTCTTCATGTTAATCAGTTTTGTATGCTGTTATAACTTTAATATATAATTATAAGTTTATGCAAGAGCATTTTAAGGTTTCTTCTCACATTTCCTGTAACTATTGGTGATTATACAAGACACAACAGTGGCTTCATGACTTGTAGATCATTTAAAAATTCAAAACACCAGTTTATATATTTTATAGCTGTAGCTTCAATTACAAGGAAACAACTACTTTTAAAATTGCCTTTTTTATTTATAACTGATTGACCCAAAATATCATATGAAAATGGTGGGTTTTTTTCTGTAAATGCAGCTGTTTTAAATTTAATTTCTAATGTCTGTGGATATGTGCTTTGAAATGTTGCAGCAGGTTTTAAAGCCAGGGATTTTCAAACTCTTTGAAAAATTCTAATATCCCTCTGATATCCTTGACTGCAGCATCCAAGTGTACACTTTTATTTTCCAGTAATGCACAGACAATGTTTAATGCCCCAGCACCGACTTTGCCAGCACTCCTGTGTGCTCAGGCCACATCTCTGATATCTGTGAGATGCCGCAGGCACAGGTTCATGGTCTTGGCGCTGTCCCACTGGCAGCCTTCATTGGTCAAGGAACCATGGCACCTGCCACCATTTCTGCTGCTATCGCTGTCGTGCCCACCCTCGCCTCTGCCAATCCCGGCCTGGGTTCCCACCTGGCCTCCCGCGTGGGGCACCGGGGAGCCTGAATAGACCTGGGTTTGCACGTGCACCCCGGGTTCAAGCTTTATCTCATCGGATTGAAACATCAGGCATTCAGTTGCCCAAGTGTGCAGTCCGAATAGTCCTTTTGATTCTTTTACTTATCCTCTGTACCAGTATCCAAGCTTTCTTATTTCCCAAGCAGCATTTGACATAATTGAGCACGTGTGTTTTATCAATACCCTTCCTCACTTGCTTTTAGGACACCACACTCATTTTTTCCCGCTCACTTACTGGTCACTCCTTAGTCTGCATTGTTGTTCCTTCTTCTTCTAACCTCTTAATGTTGGAGTTTCCCACAGCTCAGTCTTCAGCCTGCTTCACTTTGCTTCTCTATCTGCACCCACTCTTATGGTTATCTCATCAAGTTTCATGGCTTTAAATATTATCTCTATGCTGATGACCATCACATTATGTCTCTCGTCCAGGTGCCTTTCCAAAGTCCAGATGCATATATCCATCTCTGCTTGGATGTTCAGTAGACATCCCAAACTTGACATATCCAAAAATAAACTTCTGACCTCTCCCAATGCCCACTCCACCCTCACCTTTCCTATTTCACTTATTTGTAACGCCGTTTTCCCTGCTGCCAGGTCAAAAAAAAGTATCTTCCTCACACTTAATATCCAATCCTTCAGGAAATTCTATTAGCTCAAAATTTAAAATAAATCCAGTTTCTGACCACTTCTCACTGCTAGACATAGTCGCAACATCTTGCCAAAATTCCTGCCACAGTCTCTTAACAAATCTCCCTGTTAATTCTGGTCCTCTACAGTCTAGTCTCCATGAACTAGTCTGTATAAAATATGTAAACATGGAGGTCTAATCATAACATCCCCTACTCAAAGCCCTTAAGTGTCTTCCCTTCTTACTCAGGGTAAAGCTGATGTATTTACAATAGTCTGCCAGCTCAAAATGATCTGGGTTCTATTACTACTCTGACATCTGTGGTCCTCATGTTTCTCTAACTGGTGAGGTCTGCTTCTCCTGCCTTAGGGCCTTTGTTCCATCTACCTCTCTGTTGTTCCACTAGTTCTCACAAGGTTCACTCTCTCACCTTCTTCAAATCTTCTTCAAGCCACTTGTCCTTCTGGGCACCAGGTTTTCATTTAGTCTAATCTTCCATTTGGGTACCACAAGCTCCCCATCTGCATTTCCAATATCTGCAGTAATGGCAGAGATCAATTCTCCTCCTTTAATGACTTTGGGAAATACAGAAGTAGCATGTTTTGGAAAGTAGACTCTTCAGGTTCAGAGACAGCAAATATCACTTTTCAACAGTCTCCCGGTGAACCTCTACCAATTTCCTTAGTGAAAAGTGCTATATGTGTTGCATCCTCTATGGAATAACCTCATTTTGCAGAATTGATGACACAGGTGTATGTTTCTGTAGCAACTGTACAGAGAACTCTCAGCTGCTGTGAGATAGTGGCCATTGTATTTAGGTCCCACTGTGTGAATGATGAATGGGTCAGCTAGATCAAATCCTTTTGTCAGTTTTGCTTCACCTGCCCAGCAACCTTTAAGTTTCTGGAGATCCTCCTTCAAAATCAGGCCCTCTAAGTGTAAAGATACTATCTGACACAGGATTCTTATCTGTGAGATGTTCATTGCTAGTATTCACAATAGCTGTACAGGTCAGTAACACATCTCCTTTCCAAAGAATCACTTTCCATTGATATCCTTATTATAAAGAAAAGGTGTCTGCCTGAAATGTTTCAGCTGCAGTATTAGAAGGGTTTAATTCATTTTCACACAAGTTGCCCCAGCTTGGTAGTGTATCTACCTCCACAAACTGGGAGGGTTCACCCAAGGGATCCATGGAATGAGAACTTTAGCTTGTCTTTTCCCAAATTCCTCAGCAATTCAATATTCACTGGAGGCTTTAGGCAGTCCCATTCAGGTGACAGGCAAAGTGGGTTAAGCTCCTCATGGAAAGTGCCCCAGTGTATCCAAGTCCCTATTACATGATAGAAGGTCAATAATTATGATAATTACAAACTATTTTTCTTCTCATTAACATCAATAGTTAACCATTTGGTTGTAATTTTTACACTTTATTATAATTGCCTGCTCACTTGTCAGAAGCCTTCCACTAAACTCTAAGTTTCTTGAGGGCAAGAAATATGATGAATTCACATGCATTCCCCTAGAATTTGCAAATGAATGGGTTGATTAAATGAAGCCCATATAACTTAGTTGCAGGATTCTACATTACTGGAAAATTTCAAGTATTGACTGGATAATGATTTAGGAAGTTATTATAAATGAAATTAGATCAAATGCTCAATAACTATACACCCCTATGCCTTACATCTGTAAATAGTAACGACGCTATGTATCAAAATACATTTTATAGCAATGACACTGAAGCATTGCAAGAGGCTCAGTTATCAAAAGTGATGTATTATTTTCAGAATACTAGACTTATTAAGGCAGAAAAATAGACTAATATATTTTATGAAATCTGTCAACAGTGGTTGAAATAAAAATGTTTTCTCTTAACATTGTGTAAATATTAATTCATCACATTTTATCCAAGTATCTTAGTGTACCTCACATTATTATATAAAGAGAGAAATTGAAGATTGTAAATTAATTTAGGAGATATAATCTTGTGGGCACATTTGTATATAAAATCATAAAGCAGTAAAAAAATCTGTAAAAACTTTTTATAGAAACAAAAGTTTACACATAATTATCAATTTAATTTTTAAGAAGAAAAAGTTCATAATTTTTAGAGAGCAATTTATCAATTTCCTATTTTGCAAGAGATTTCTTAATTTTATCTTTAAACAATTTTTAAATTCAGGTTATAAAGTATGTCTCATTCCCCAATGATAAAGCTTTAGATTATATAAGAAAAAATATTTTGTGGTGTTAGAACAAATCCAAATCAATATGGGGGTGGAAATATCTTCCACTTGTGTAATTTTTCTATTAATTATGTAGAGTAGTGCTGTCCAGTTGGAATGCGGTTGGTAAGATGATGTTCTATGTTATCCATGTACAATGCAGAAATGTCTGTAATGATGGAAGGTAATGGAAGTGTTCTTTGTGGTCAAGTATAGTAGCCACTAGCCACAAAAGGCTATTTATTTAGTACTTGAAATGCTGCTTGTGCAATTGAGAAACTGAGTTTTTCAATTTTATTTAATTTTAATTTAATTTAAATTAAATGTGGTGCTAGTGGCTACCATATTGGACCGTACAGTTCTAGAGAAAGGTTCCCTTATGTTCTGAATTGGGGCACAAATTAATAGACATTTCTAATATCTCTCTGTATCACATGTAAGAATACATAAGCTGGTAAGTTTTCTCACATGTTGATCATGGTGCAAGAGAAAAACTGTTTCTAAGTTGCCAGTTTTATAAATCTAAATTTCTTTGGAAAGAACCAGTGATGGAATTTACTCTAGATCCATGAAAATTAGCCTGCTTGCATTACAACTCTTCATTATTTTGGCATGCAAAGTGTGACATGATGTAAACCTACATCATCAGACATGTTCATATATTTATATTATGTCATGAGATTCATTTATTTACCTAAGAGAAACAGCTATTTCAAAAATGCAGCTAATCACTAAAGCACTCTGTTGGCATCCATTCTATTACTGCCAAAGGGCCATGTTCTATAATTTCATCAGACACACAAATGATAAAAACAAAAACGTGTTAGGAAAGGAGAATATGACAGAAAATTGATGTTTCTTTTTTTAAAGAAAGCATAAACTACAACCTAGTTTATGCTACAACTTGTTCTAGCAATACAAGTATTGTTAGAACTTTTGTTTTCACAGGTGGGAAAAATGTTTACTAGATGTTTTCTAACATTATTATTGAAATTGAACTAGACAATATTTAAGTTTTGAAAATATGTGCATATTATCTCCTTAAAGCATGTCATTAAGTGAATATCATTTATAAAGTTAATTTACAAATATTACAGTAAAATATATTATTATCAACAAAATAGAATAGCAGCTATTTTACTGTTATTTTATAATTTTTATCTTTGACATTTGTCATAATCTTAGATGTTCAGATAAGTAAACCTAATACCCAAGAGTCTGGGCATTTACTTTTAGGTGTTTTGTCTTTTAGACAGAACAGACAGCCTCTGTGACCCTAGATATCAACTTCAAGTCCCAAACAGACATACTTTCCATGGAAGTATATAATTTGAACAAAACCAGTAATGTAATTTACCACGTAAAATGCATTCTCCAGTGAAAGTGAAATTACTTTTAAATATTGTATTTTAAAAGACAAAATATGAAGTAACCAGAGTAAATCCAAATAACGCATATGGTTATTTAACTTTTTTATTAATACCTAACTGTTCTAAACACTTTCTTTTAACATGATTTCTACCCTTCCTATCTTGAAAAATTATTTGATGCAATTTAAAATAAAATATACTTATATAAATATATATATATATACATATAATACAATGGTAAAACTAGAAAAAGAAAATGTGAAATGACAAGACGTTGGGGAAATTGAATATTCCAAGAGGTTAGGCTAATACAGTTACTGTAACTGGACACTAAGTTTAGCTCAAAGCTTTCTGGAAGGAAAAACATTTTCAAAAAATTGAAAAGAAAACCCAAAATGTCACAAACCTAGAGTATTATAGATGGTTATGGTATTGTAATGAAAGGGGATGACTAATTTGACATTTATAATATTGTCCTTGATATTAAATATACACTAGTCTGTGACAATAGAAACCTTGTTTTTCTCAAAACTGAACTCTGAAAGTAATTTATGAATGATCTTTCTGTGGGTGATATTGAACATGATGGAAAATTCCCTCAATAGTGGTTTTGCAAAAGATGCAAGGACGTACTTCATGTGACCATTTGATTTGGATGTTTTATTCTAGGCAAGTAGACCGATGATGTCCAGGTATATGGATTTCTGGTTCCAAACTGATTTTTGATAAAGCTGAGAAATTTAAAAAGAAATGATTAGTTAGCAAGTGTCTCAGCCATCCTTTTTCAAATATAAATTCTGCAAGCTATACTTGCAACAGAAACATTACAGTAGTCCAAGACTGAACTGTAGTAAAATGTCTGGGACAAAGGTATTGTACACAAGCAGTAGCCTCAGTCTTTGTGGACACCGTGTCATAGTCACGGTATTTACTCTATATCATGAAATTATAGTCTATTCAAAAATGTCCTACATATGTGCTGCAGTAGATTGTAAAATTCACTCAAGACTGACCCAAATATTTCAGGTGGTAGTACTGGATCTGCTGGATTATCTGAATAAATTCTCATTTGGCAAGCTAGATCTTTATACCATAGAGCACAGACTAAATTAATTTGGCCAGAAAAAATTGAGAGCAGGTATGGTTATCCACTTTGACCATTAAATTAATTATTACGGCTCACTGGAATATCTGACATTTGCATGGCTTTATAAGGATTGAATTAATACGTATTCCCAGAACAGAAATTTGAATGACTTACAGTATATGGTGATTATGAATCAAATATTACTCTATTTAACTTTTATTTTCTCCTTTGTTATTTAACAACTCATATAGAATTTTTAATAAAAAGATAAAAATCTTCTTGTATAGTATAAATGACTATAAACTTCAGGTGAGCTTGGCAGCAAAAGCTGTCTCTTGCATTTATTCATTTTCCCTCATTTCTCAAAGGCTATGCTTTAACATGGTCTTAAAGCTTACTCATCCGCATTTTTGTTTACCTTAATATGAAATATATATTTGAATTTCTGACTCTTTTGCAAAGGGGTAATATTCAACTTCATGAAACTTCCATAAATTTACATTTAGGTGTTTATTCCTCTGTGCCTCAATCAATGGATATGTACCTCTACTATATAACAATTATCACTCTGCAATTTACTTATTTTTTCATAACTTTCTCTTTCAACCTTATCTGTGAATTAGAACTAACTGGCAATCTTCAAAAAATACTGATGCCTGCAAAATGGCTATTAACCTAAACATAACCAAAAACAACTGTTGGCTAGGATGTGGAGAAAAGGGAACACTTGTGCACTGTTGGTAGGAATGTAAATTGGTATAGCCGCTGTGGAAAACAGTATGGAGATTCACCAAAAAGGTAAAAATAAAACATATGACCTAGCAATTCCACTCTTGGGTATTTATCCAAGAAAACCAAAACACTAATTAGAAAAGATATGTGCACCCCATATGTTCATTGCAGCATTATTTATAATAGCCAAGATATGGAAGCAATCTAAATGCCCATCAATAGATAAATGGATAAAGAAGATGTGGTGTATATATATGAAATATTACTCAGCCATAAAAAGAATGAAATCTTACCATTTGCAACAACATGGATGGACCTAGAGGGTATTATGCTAAGAGAAATAAGTCAGAGACAGAAGGTCAAATACTGTATGATTTCACTCATATATGGAATCTTAAAAAGAGAACAAAAGAACATACATAACAAAAGAGAAACGGAGTTATAGATACACAGAAAACAATCAGGGAGGGTAGGGGAGTGGAAGGAAGAAAGAAATAGGTGAGGGAGATTAAGAGGTATAAACTTCCAGTTGCAAAATAAATGAGTCACAAGTATGAAGGGTACATTGTGGGGAATATAGTCAATAATAGGGTAATATCTTTGTATGGTGACATATCATAACTAGACATTGTAGAGATCATTTTGAAATGTATAGAAATATCGAATCACTATATTGTGTAACAGGAATTAACATAGTGTCATAGGTCAATTATACTAAAAAACAAACAGAAAAACAAAAAGTCTCATAGAAAAAGAGAACAGATCTGTGGTTACCAGAGGTGGGGGATAGGGGAAGGGGAATTGGATGAAGGCAGTCAAAAAAGGTACAAGTTTCCAGTTACAAGGTAAGTAATAGGGATGTGATGTTCAACATGATAAATGTAATTAACACTGCTCTATGTTATATATGAAAGTCATCAAGAGAGTAAATTCTAAGAGGTCTCATTGCAAGGAAAAATTATTTTTCTATTTCTTTAATTTTGTATCTATATGAGATGATGGAGATTCAATAAACTTGTAATAATCGTTTCATGATGTATCTAAGTCAAGTCACTATGCTGTACGCCTTAAACTTATACAGTACTGTATGTCAATTATAACTCAGTAAAACTGGAAGAGGGCTTCCCTGGTGGTGCAGTGGTTGGGAGTCCGCCGGCCAATGCAAGGGATGCGGGTTTGTGCCCCGGTCCGGGAGGATCCCACATGCGGCGGAGAGGCTGGGCCCGTGAGCCATGGCCGCTGGGCCTGCGCATCTGGAGCCTGTGCTCCACAGTGGGAGAGGCCGCGGCAGTGAGATGTCTGCGTAAAGCAAAGAAGAAGAAAAAAAAAAAAACTGGAAGAAAAATATACTGATGCCTAGACTCCCTTCTAAACCAAGATTCTGATTTAATTGTTCTGGGGTCGTATCTGAGCATCACTAGTTTACAAAACTTTCCCAGTGATTCTTATGTACAGTCAAGTTGAGAATTACTGCTCTCAACTGTAAGATTCTTGAGGGTAGGAGCCATGGCTTATTCATCCTCGCATTTCCCTAATATAGTGCCTGTCATACATATTTAATTTCAATACATATGTTGCTGTTTATTATCCAATAATAAAAACCCAGTTATGTAGTTAACTTCATAAAGGTATTCCAAGTCTTTTTAAAGAGCCAATTTTTCTTTTTTTTTCTTTTTTTGCTGCTATCAAGGTTTTCCTCTCAGCAATTTTGATCCTATTAGTAATGAAATTTTTCATTTTTTTCATGGACAAAACAGAAAACAAGAAAAATATGATGTCATATTGCCTATAATAAAAAAAACTAAATACTGTGGTTAATTTCTCACATTAAAAAATAATCTGGCCTCTCCCTTTTTAATATGACCTCTCTTAACTCCTCATTCCTTCAGTATTTACTTTACAATTAAATAAATTACAGTTCCAAATGTCTTGCACATAAGATTGGCCTGCTTTAAAAATAATTTCTTCTCTGTACAAGCATTTAAGCCGAAACCACACCTGAACATGATTCTAAATCAGTGGTTCTCTATCAGGTACATTTGGCAATGTCTGAGGATATTTTTTGGTTGTCACAACTTGGGGGAAGGGGAGTGTCACTGGCATCTAGTGGGTAGTGGCCAGGGATGCTGCTGGATATCCCACAACGCACAGGACAGCCCTCACAACAAAGCACCATTGATCCAAAATGTCAATAGTGCTGAGGTTGACAAACAAATACAAATTAAATATAAATTAAACATAAGTATTTTTAAATTAATACCATCTTTAATGACTTAAAAGATACAGGAGTGGGGCTTCCCTGGTGGCGCAGTGGTTAAGAGTCCGCCTGCCGATGCAGGGGACACGGGTTCGTGCCCTGGTCCGGGAAGATCCCACATGCCGCGGAGTGGCTGGGCCCGTGAGCCACGGCCGCTGAGCCTGCGCGTCCAGAGCCTGTGCTCTGCAATGGGAGAGGCCACAACAGTGAGAGGCCCGCGTACCGCAAAAAAAAAAAGATACAGGAGTGGTAGTCCCCACTACACCACTGTTTAACTTGAGTTTTTCTCTTTACAAAATAAGTTAAAATCAGGAGAAGGAAGTTGACTACTGCAAACAAAGTAGCAGTCCCAGCTGAAAGTGCTGCACTGAATATAATATCTTTGCTAAAGCTTATTGATGCTACTGGATCACAAAGTGTGTGACCATTGATCTGGCATACGAATTTGTTTCCAACACTGAGAAAGGAGAATCAAAAGCAGTTCACATTTATGTGGGGACAGGCAGCAGTATACATTTTCGTCTTTGCTTCACGGCTAAGCCA
The DNA here is from genome assembly GCF_003031525.2 of Neophocaena asiaeorientalis asiaeorientalis. NCBI lineage: Eukaryota > Metazoa > Chordata > Mammalia > Artiodactyla > Phocoenidae > Neophocaena > Neophocaena asiaeorientalis. The sequence continues at coordinate 5,285,438 of NW_020173124.1, read as the reverse complement.
ACTCTACACGTAGCCTACTATATCTATGGTACCAGGTTAATCAGACTGGATAAGAAGAAGCAGGAAATACATTGGAGTCTTTCATATGGCTCATGTACTCAAGAAAGTGGGAGAGGAGCCTTACAAAGATTAAAACTTAATGAGTTCAGTTGACTGGGTTGTGCCTGGATGTACTCTCCAAAATAAAAAACAAATGACTGTATCTTATAACTTCTACCACTAAGAAGGAAGCACAATGCTTGGTAGGTCTTTTTGGATTCTGGCAACAGCACAATCCCAGGACAGTCCCAGTAAAAGGACTCCTTTTACTCTTTTATTTGGTGACACGGAGGGCAGCCACATTTGACTTGGGTTCAGAACAGGAAAGAAGTCTTCAACAAGTCCACGTTAAAGAGCAAGCCCACTACTTGGGCCCTATAATCTAGCAGACCCTGTGGTCCTAGAAGTACCTATGATGAGAAAATCACTCTGCTGTGTTTTACCAAGTCCCAATAAGAAAATCATAATTTAAAGAGACCCAGAATTTTTGAGAAGGAACATGCTATCTGTAAGGGAGTACTACGCACCATTCAAAAAATAGCTCCAGGTCTATACTGAGTCTCGGTAGCGATTGAGACATCACGTGACCGTATGGTCAGAGCTATACATCATGAGCTGGATTCTGTCAGACCAAAAAGTGATAAGGCTTGGTGGGCTCAATAGCAATCCATCATAAGATGTAAGTGTTAGCGCCAGGATCAGGCATTAAAAAAAGGCACAAATACGCTTCATGAGCAAGTGGACCAGGCCCCATATCAGCTCCACGGTGGCTCCAGTGCTTTTCACCCAGCTCACACCTCTGACTATATGAAGGACGACCTGTCTGACTGACTTGACAGAAGACAAAATAGTCTCAGGATGAGTTGGCTTGATGTGTTAATATAAGCTGAAAATGAATTCTTGTGGCATTACATCCCTAAACAGAGTAGTTTTGAAACAAAGTGGTGAGAAGAAATCTTCTCAATAGATAGAACTTTGGATAATTTACCTAATTATCTATTTGTGTGAAAGCAGAAGTAGCTCAAGATAAAAACGCACACAGAGTCATTAGCAGCGATGAATGTTTCGGCTAGTTGGTCAGGAGCCGAGAAGGAAAAATACTGGAAGACTGAAGACAAGACCCGAGGAAGCAGCAAGTGGATGGACCCATGGAAGTGAATACAAATGTGAAAATCTTTGTATTACATAGTAATGCTCACCAGAAGGATTTCAAAAGAGAGAACTAAAAATTAACTACCTAAGCAGAATGTCTCATTTGCTGGAATAATGGGCTTCTAGACAGAGTTGTCTGTGATAGGAATAGAAACTCTGCAAGGGCTCAGAACTTCGGGTCTTTGGTTGGATAAGTCTAGGCCAGACGAGGTTCCTGCTTGCTTGGGGTTAAACATCAGGCAGATTGACTACATGGAGACAGTGGACATGAGAGATTGACAGGGCTGTCAGCCGAGTGCCAGCGTTTCAAACCACCATACTTCTGGATATGTTTTATAATATCTGCAGTCTCCTAGCCTTCAAACTATAGATTATTTCTCATAACCTCAGAACAGTTTCCTCTATGATACAGTTTCACAGTTTAGAGAGCCATTTGCACCAATCCAGCTTGAAGAGTTTTTTTTTTTCCAAGTGTGTTTGCTTTGTAGATATGTGTAGTCATGTCTCACAGATCCAGCTATATGAGCATAAGTTGTCAGCTGATATATACTAAAATCACTTAGTCAAAATACTCCTTCAACTCACTGTTGAGAAAAAGTCTCATTTGAGGACTGGTACTTTTTAAAAGTAAGTCCATTAAATTGCCTAGGACCTGCCTTTTGACACTAACTTACTAAGCAGATAATTAAAGATGACTTTTTACTTCACTTTCATTTTTTTGCCTGGATGGGACTTTGACATTATCATCCCTCTATGCAATCTTATAGCTGTTGTGAAGATCTGGGTCATTGAAAACAGTTTTTTTTGCAAAAGGAAAGCTTTTTGCAAGTTATACAGTGTATCATTTACAAATTCACTTGACAATAATACTTAATTTACAAAGTGATTTACAAAAAAAGTTTATTTTATATTTATAGCATATATGTGAATAGATACTCAAATATTATTTTAGATTTTTTTCCCTATGTTCTTTCTTCTCTTAGTTATCCCTAGCCCCACCTTTATTTCCGTGTATACATGCAGATAATTAGTCTGGGAATTTTGCCTTAGAGAAGTGATATTACATGTAGACAATAACAACAACAGCAGCAGCAGTGGGAATAATAGTAATAAAAATAGTAACAATAGAAACATTTGGAAAATTCCTGGTTTCAAAGACTTAAATCCAATTTAAAATGTATCCTTTGAGATTCATAGGCAAATATCACCATACGAAGGTGTTTTTGAGGTAAAAGCTGCAAAAAGAGAGAGGGAGAGATTTCCTGAGAAGAAAAATGTATGCCCCTAGGTTTGGAGGACAGAGCAATGGACTGGGGAGTGATGGAGACTGGTTATACTTGTGAATCCTGGAGAAAACTGTCCTGTGTCCTGTTTTCCAGGCAGACCCCGCAGGGAGGTTACAAGACTACAGAGAGATTGGGAACATCCCAGAGTAAAAAGAACCTGAAAACCCCCTGCCAGGTAGAGCCGTAGGAAGGCAGCAGGCTCTCAGAGGCAGAATGGTTGCTAGTATGCCTAGGACAGAGCCCAGCAGAGATTAAAAATCCTGAATAACAAATAGAAGTAGCAGGTGTCTGCCTGCACCCCGAGTATGGCTCTGAAGTGACAGAAGAAAGTGCAGGGTTGAGAAGTCTAAGTGGGCAGGAACGAGGGGACTCTGGCCAGGAGTCTAGTGGACTGGTGGCCATAAGAAGTGAGGGGACAGTGTCCCCCAGAAAACGTCTTCATGGACAAATGACCCCCCCCAAAGCTTTGGCTATTTAGAGGCTTAAAATAGAAATTAATTTATCTCTTGTAGAAAAAAAAAGAGTTCTTATGCTTTTTGATACCTGAGATTCTGGATTAAAAATCATACCTGATATGATTCAATTTAGTGGACCGTCAGAAACTAAATAATTTTCCCAAGGTTGTACAAGTTATGTTAAAAGAAAGAGGCATTCAGGCTTTCCAGCTTCAAGCCAATATAGTTTCTCTTCTCCTCCCGTCATCAGTATATATTTAGTTTATAAAGTAACTTTGGTCCCCAAACTCATACTCATGAGAAAAACATGGGACCAATATGAATTGAGAGCCATTCTACAAAAGACCTAACCTGTGCTCCATTTAATAGAAGAAAAGTTTGAGAAACTGTCACAGTCAAGGTGAGCCAAAGAAACATGATGACTAAATGTAACATGATGTAACATGGTATCTTGGATGGGGTCCTGGATTTAAAAAAATTTTTAAAAAAGGCAAAAACTAAGAAATTTGAAAAAAGTATGGACTTTAGTCCATAATAATGTATAATGTAACAATATTGGTTCATTAATTGTACCATGTACCATGGTACAAATGTACTATGCTAATGAATAATAGGGGAAACTAGGTGTGGGGTTAATGCTACTGTCTTTGAAACGTTTCTGTGAATGTAAATCTATTCTAGAGTTGAAAGTTTATTTAAAAAATAAGAAAGAGAAAGACAAATGTCATATGATATCACTTATATGTGGAATCTAAAAAAAATGGTACAAATGAACCTATTTACAAAACAGAAATAGAGTCACAGATGTAGAAAACAAATTTATGGTTACCAAGGGGGAAAGGAGAGAGGGATAAATTGGGAGATTGGGATTTACATATACACACTAGTATGTATAAAATAGATAACTAATAAAGACCTACTGTATGCTGCAGGGGACTCTACTGTATAGCACAGGATCATTATATACTCTATAATGACCTATATGGGAATAGAATCTAAAAAAGAGTGGATATATGTATATGTATAACTGATTCACTTTGCTGTACAGCAGAAACTAACACAAGATTATAAATCAACTATACTTCAATGAAAATAAAAAAGTGAAACCAAGCATTAAAAGGAAAGATTAAAAAAAAATAAGAAAAGGACTTCCCTGGTGCTCCAGTGGTTAAGACTCCAGGCTTCCACTTCAGGGGACACAGGTTCGATCCCTGGTCAGGGAAGTTCCACATGCCGCATGGTGTGGCAAAAAATAAATAAGAAAAAAATATAACTTTGGGTGCTAGCACCCTGAAAACTGCCATTTGTTTTAAGAGATCACACTCTAGCTTCCATGTCAGAAAGGCTGCTTCCTGAGAATAACGGCATACTCTTCTTGTATTAAATAATCATTGTTTTTTCTATTTCCCAACTCTAGTTTGGCTTGATTCAATGTGCTTTCAATTTTTCATGGTTTACTCCTGATATTTCTTTCACCTCATAAACCCAAAATCTGCTAGCATAAATATAGATAGATGAATAATGAGATCCACAGGTAGAAATACATCACAGACACAATCACAGCCACAGTAACGTGGAGAGTTACACACATGCAGATAAATACACACCTAACACCTCATTTCTCAGATTCAGAGAAGTGGTTGAAAAAGCTTGAGTATGAATATATGTTCAGTGACCTACTGTGAGATTTTTATGTTACCTCATATTTTCAAAATTTAGTTTTCTTATCTGAAAATGGGGATGATAATACCTATGGGGCAGAGTAAGTGTTTCAATAGTGATAATATGTCAGCATAATGTGTGACCCATAGCAGGTGCTCAATCTTATTATGGGCTGCTGAAAGTCTAATGGCCAAGTTCAAATTTATGGTTTCTTGGCAGCTAAAATGCTCAATCCTGCTTCCCTATCCATTCTTCTTAGGCCTTCTAGATAGCAGGTCTATTATTTTCCCCAGTCATGGAGTTCTTACACATGTGGATATATATGTGTATGTCTGTTGAACTGGTACCTATGCCCTGTGAATAAGCAGAAATAAACAGGGGATCCGAGAGACATGGGGTCAGTCAAAGATACAGCAGTGTGTCTTTGACTTAGTGATGAAGACATAAAACAGGACTATGAGTATTTGTAACTTAGGGATTATAAAAACTTGGAGTCCAGTTGTAAAATACATTGTTGGAGGAGAGAGAGGTCAGGTGTAGATAAAAGTTCTTATTAACAATGGAAGCCTGAAGATGTTTAGAGCTGATACTCTCATGTGCACTTTCTTGATTCTTCAGGCTTCCTTCTGGGTGCCTTGAAATTCATAATCCTTGTTTTGGTCCATGCCTCCTCTTAAACTGTCTGCTCTTGATCTGCATGCCAGTAATATAAGTTTCTGCATGCCAGTAATATAACTCACAACATCTTTTTGTCTGGGTCTCTTTCCCCTGGTATCTTGTCCCATTGGATGGTATGACTTTTTAAATAAATTCTTTTAAAATAAATTTAAGTCAACATTCCCTTTGGGGGTTCCCATCTGATCCCTGGGGATTCATATACTTTATCTGCTTTTTTGGTTAGGAGAACAGTCCCTTCACTGACTCTTCTCTATACCATGAGATGCTTTAATTTCCTATGCATAAATCCAGAACTCTTCTTCTGGAGGCTTAACTGAAGAATCATAGCCCTTATCTTCTTGGTGGTCTTCTCACTGGGCGTGCAGAAAGATGCAGGAACTGCCCCACCAGGGCACCCAGAAGAAAGAAATGGAATGGAGCCCACAACACATCATCTGTTCTCTAAAGAAATGCTCTACACACACTCTCCCTAATATCTACTCTCTGGATCCTCTTTATTCCTCAGTAAACATGAGAGACTTCCTGTAGCAGCTGAAGGTTTTATACTTTTATTTATTTATTTATTTATTTATTTTATACTTTTAAATTCTGCCTGTGGCCCAGCATCTCCTCCGTAAAACAGCACCTTATGAGATCTTGGTTCCTCAGCAAAAATTCCCAATTTAACATCCCATTACATGTACCACAAACTGGAGAATAGTAAGGTACTTTCCTTAATAGACTTTTATTAGTACTTATCTGTGTGCTAGCATTAAACCATAGGAATGTGAGTCATAGTTCAATTAATACTGGGCCTGTTATGGGTTAAATAGTCCTTTCTGGACCACTGTGAAGGTTTCTTAAAATAAAAGCAATATTTCTTTGGGAAAATGAGAATTAGTTTCTAAGGACAAAAACTGACAAATATGATTCTGGAATAAACTGATTTGTACATTAAGAACTTGTTCAAATTGGTTATTGACCTGCTACTCAAACCCTCATACAATGACCTTGACCCAGTGGCATGTAGTTTGAAGATGTCTGGCTGGAGCCATGGTACAGGTTGTGATCTGAGAACAACTGTTGACCTTGAGAAAGCTGACAGTCCCACCCAACTGCTCACAATTTTAATAGTCTTATCTTAGGAGCCCTATACTCCAAAGAACTGAGCAAATAATTGCTATTCATCCAGAACAAAGTCTTTACAAGTCAGAACAAAATCTTTAGTTTTTGAAGGTGTTTACTTAAATTTATCAATCTAATTTATTCCAGCCATTCAACGTGGCTTAGGTTAGCTTACTGAGTGAATTTGAACCCTCGCAATCTACGACTTTGAATGCAGGCAGCTTCTATAATTCTTTTGGTGTGTTGTACTTTGGAATCTGCTGATAAATACATTTTAAATTCATACAACTTGCCTATCACTATCCCTAACAAAAGATAAGTTAGTCCTGCAAAGGAAGACAGATGCAGCCATATTTTATGGAAGGAATGCTTTCTTGAAGACTTTACATAATTTGAAACTCATATAATTCAAAATTATTTTTCCCATAGGAATAAACATAAAATAAAAACTGCATTGTTTCAAAATTTGCATCAAATTTGAGAACCATTAATATTTTATATAACACTATTTCAAATTACCACAACCCAAATTTACATAAAATATGATCTCACTTTGTGTGTGTGAGAAATGACTAGGTTGCAGTGGTATATGTCTTAAATAATGGGGTTAGATAGTTCTTCAGTTTGTTTTTTACAGATATTAGTAATAGTAATCTCTCTAAATATTGAATTAGGGATAAACTTCATTCACCTAGTTAATCAGCTTTGTTTATGTCCAAAGTGATTGGAAAATCTTCCTGATTTCCAAATTTTGAGCTCAGGATCTGTGTCTCAGTGGTAAGGGAACATCAGGTCTTGAAGTTGCTTCCGATGTTAATGATTTCACCAAATATCTCACTCAGGGGGAACTGAGCTCTGACCGGCAGCCAAGTACAGAAAGCTTAAAAGGAGTGCCTTAATTCTATCGGAATATGTATCTTGCGGTCTGTTAATATTTTGCATTAAGCCAATTTTGACCTATTAAAGTTGTTCTTTTCAATTTTTTTTTTTCTTTTTAAGTTTGCTAATCATCAGGAAGTGCTCATTTTCATCTGGGATTTGTTTGCATTGATTGTATTTCCTCTGGTCCTGTGCTTCATACAAAGCTTTCAGAATGAGTGCTGGGGGGTGGCTGCAGTGCAGAGTTGCTGCAGAGCACTAACTCCAACTGCCTCCCCCTTCCCCCAACTATGCTCTGCCTTTGCTCTTCCTTGGGCTCATGGAATTAAAAATAGGGGCGTAATGTCAGACAGCTGGGAAAATACTTCTACTCATTTTATGTAAATGGACAGACTTGCTCATATTCCTTAGAGCAGTTCATCCTATTCAATTATGTTGACTTTTTTTTTTTTTTTTTTTACCATTGGCATATTGAAGTATTTTCTACCTGAGTTTGAAGTTCTTTTTCTGAAGACCTGTCACATATTCCTTCTCTTTTTCTTTATGGTTTAGAATTCCCTGTTGTATCAATTGGGTTTCCATCATGAAACATACAGTATATTCAAAGTGCTTTAACTGAGAACAGTTTAATAGAAAGTCCAGGATTAAGGGAACCAGCTAGAGATGTTTCAGGCACAGTGAAACATTTGAACAATGGGAAGGAATTGCTATTCCTTGGCCTGAGGAATAAAAAGAGGGGACAGTGTTACTGGAGTCCAAAGAGAGATGGAACCATGGAAAAGGACCTGCCCCAGACATCCAGTGGAAAAATAGATCACCAACATTTCTCTTCCAGTCTTTCATATCCTGCCTATACCTCTGCCATTCATCCCCTATTGGCTGAACACAACTGGAAGCCCAGAACAACAATAACAACAAACCTGGCAATGCAGCCTATAGAAGCTAGTTTCCCAGGTCACAGAGCGGGGCAAAGGAAGGCAGAAAGGAATCTGGGGGAGCAATGGAGAGTCACCAGCTCATCTGCTCTCTCATTCCTCTTAAATCAAATATCACTTGTGAATTCCCTCCATCTGGCTCTCTCTTCTTCCTATTGGCTTTTCATTTCAAAGCAAGGTGTCTTAGTCTGTTTGGGTTGCTATAAAAATATACCACTGACGAGGTAGTTCATAAACAACAGAAATTTATTTCTCACAGTTCTGGAGGCCGCAGAAGTTCATGATCAAGGCACCAGCATGCTTGTGCCCTGGGGGTGAGAGCCCTCTTCCTGGTTCATAGCTGGCGACTTCTCATTGTGCTCTCACATGGGCAAAGGGATGAGGGGTCTCTGAGGTCTTTTTTATAAGAGCACTAATCCCTTTCATGAGGGCTCCATCCTCATGATCCAAGCATCTCTTAAAGACCCCACCTCCTAATACCATCATCTTTGGGGATTAGGATTTCAACATATGAATTTTGGGGGGCCACAAACATTCAGATCATGGTGCAAAGGAAGTCTATTCATTCATTTTTTATTTACTGAGTACAACTATGCAATAAGCTGTATGCTAGAACTGGAAATTTAAAAATAAACAGATAAAATTCTTAAACATTTGGGGAAAAAATGTCATGACAAAGGGCTTGAAAAGGAGTTTGAATTGGATGCACATCAATACATCCAATACTCCTCCATCATCCCAACCTCTCCATACCACCCAGGCTACAGCCAGGCATCTTTGTCAGCACCTCCCTCTGCTCAGCCCCATTTCTTTCCATGGAGCCTGCCATCCACCAGAAAACTGAAACTTCTCTGTCTTTATCTCTGTTTCTCTGTTTCTCTCTCTCTCTCTCACACACACACACACACACACACACACACACACACACACATTAGCTCTTGGAATATAATACTGTAATATTAAGGAAACCAGTTAAAATATAGAAAATAGAAAATAGAGAAAAAGAAAAGTAATGTGCCTTTTACTTCTTGTCAATTCCCCAATATTACTAGGGAAATTATAAATAGAAATCTGCATGTACACACACAGCCACATATGTAATCCTAGAAAAAAACCCAATGAAGGTGCTTCAAGCAGTACTAGTAGATAGGAGAGAATATAGTCCGTTTTTTTGACTATCACACACAACATTTTTTTGGGATTGCACAAGGGAGCTGCTCACTGAAAAGCCTGCTTCTCACAACTCACTTCTAAGACCCTTATTTGGAACTATCCAAATCCACCAGCCCTTGATTGACTGTAGCCATGTCTTAAGCTGCTGGAACTACTCCCATCTGCACTACCAAAAATGTGCTGGGGGACAGGAGAATGTTCGTTTAAATAACCCCATCCTACTGCAGAGTAGGAGGGATTGCTGTTGAACTCCAAAACATTTTGCCATAGACACATTGTTTACACAACACAGCTGCTGGAACGGCTCTGTTGACAGGAACTTATTAAGGCCTTTGGGATATGATGAGATTTGTTGAAATCATGATGTCTGTTGGCTACCCTTGATTGATACACCAACACCAGTCCTAGGCTTCAGGCATACTAGGGCTTAAGCAAGTTTTCTGGGCTGAACTGCAAGCCTATCCCCACTATAAAAACCAATCAATCCCTTGTTTTAAAGTTTTCAATATCTCCTATAGCCTGAAAGATAAAATTCCCTAAAATTCAAGTTCCCTAACAGTGTACCTAAGGCTTCTTATGATCTGGCTACAATCTCCACAACTCTTCCTACTGGAAACAAATTGTACCTACCCAATCCTCATAGGCTATTTCTTTCCGCCTTCCTTCCTCTTTGCTTAGAATGCCTGATCTACCCTTAAAAACTCCTGCTTATCTTTAAGACTCATCCCAGGCATTACTTCCTCCCTGAAGCCTTCCTTGACAGCTTTCCCCTTCCCATTTACACTGTTCTTAATTGAGCTCCAAATAACATTTACCAGTTTCTTCTATCTGTGCTGTAAAAACATTGCATGCCAACGGAACCCATTACCCTATCAGACCCCTGCTCTATTCCACAGGCAGGTAAATACCAGAGGTAAAGGGCAATTTATCCCACCACTCTGACCTCTCTTGTAGGAACCAGCTCTGCCAGACTGGCCTGCTCTCCCCATCATGCCAGTGATTCTGGTAAATACAATTTTTGCCAATTTGTTGAAGTTTTTATCTCCCTGAGAAAAGCATCAATTCTTGAGGGTAGGAATTCTAATATATCTTTATATTCCCAGTGGCCAGCATAGTACATAGAAGCTAGTGGATCCCAATAATAAATAACAGTAAATAATTAAAGGAGAAAATGATTTTAAAATTTTAAATAACCACTTTACAATGGACTTTTGGATCTTACCTCTATGGCTATTAGAGAATGCTGTGTTTTACAGTAGGACAGGGGAGAATTGCTGACTTTAATTTGGTCTTCACAACTATATCTTTCTCAGGTATCTTCCAATTGGTGATCTCTTTAATAATAATCCAGAAATTAGCTGTAATTAACAAGATTGTTGATTCAAGGCATATTAAAGAGGTAAAGACTGTCTTACTTATCATCATTGGTTTGCTTCAAATTTCTGCCCTTTGTCTTTCTCCAGCTTTTCCATTTCTGGCTTTATCATGGGTACTATGGGGTGTTTTAGACTCCAACTTCAGGAATTCTGGCAAAATTTTATATTGGAAATAATCTTATGAACTTCCCTCAAATAATATTAGCAAACATTGTAAGTCAGATATTCTGGTACCAATTTCCTATGTATATGTATGTGGTTTTCCCACACCATCAAGCAATTCTCCTACATCACCTGGGTGTCCTACAATTCAACTCAGTTCTGACACTATCTATCCAGAGATAGCATCAGATTCCACAGTTTAAGCGCAGAGTCCCACAAGACTGCCCTCCACTTCAGATGCCAATTGTTATTACTTGTGCTTTTGACTGACTGGCTCTAGATCAGAGGTTCCCACGACCTCCTCCTTGGGTTTAGTTAATTTCCTAGAGTAAGAACACAGAACTCAAAAAACCCATTTACTCACTAGATTATCAGTTTATTACAAAGGATTTTAAAAGGCACAAATCAACAACCAGATTAAGAGATACAAAGGGTGAAGTCCTGAACAAAGGAGCTTCTCTTCTTGTGGATTCGGGGGCCTGGCCTGGTAGCACATGAAGCATTCTGGTTCCCCAACCGGGAAGCTCTCAGAACCCCATCCTTTTAGGTTTTTATGGAGGCTTCATTACATAGGCATGATTGATTAAATTATTGATCACTGATTTAACCTCCAGCCCCTCTTTCTTCCCAGGAGGTCAGGGAGGTGGGACTGAAAGTTCCAACCCACTAATCACATGGTTGGTTTTCCTGCCAACTAATTCCCATTCTTAGATGCAAAAGTAACCTGATTAGCATAACAAAAGACACTTCTGTTGCTCTTATCACTAAGGAAATTCCCAGAGTTTTAGGCGGTCTGTGCAGAAACATGAACAAAGACTAAATATATATATTTATTATAAATCGCAATATCACAGCAAGTATCCATCAAATTACAGATGTCTTAAAGATGAGAAAAATAAGATTATGCCTATGTATGCTTTCAGATGGATGCACAATTTATGTGTCAATTTAAGAGTAACCAATTTTATCCTCAAAAGGTAATTCATTTTTAAAATTTACTTGGGAGTGGGAGATAAGGAGGGGCATGTATATTGGAGTCACAATAGGATTTAATTTAGTAATGAACATATTAAAAGCTTTATTCAACACTAGCTTGTTTATGCTGTTGTTCTCAATGTTCTACAAGGAAAAATAGTAAATACTACCATTTACTGAATACATGCTATGTGCCAAATGCCTGGATAAACTTATCCCTTTGTGTGTTGTGAGCTTGAAATCTTAGGGAAAATGTGAAGATGTTTCCAATACAGAAGCATATTTTTTGTTTAATGTCATAGCTAATAAGATCAAAAGGGGTGGTAAGTCCCAAGAAGTAAACCAGGTTCAAAAATTCAGGAGAAATCTCTTTTAAATTGTTACTTTCCTTAAATCACGAAACTGTCTTCATTTATAATCTTCATAGGACTTGATAATCGCTAGCAAAAAATAGCAATTTCCCAGAACAGCACTGTACCCTGAACTGAGTATTTATACAACTAATTCTTGATAAATACCTCCAAAAAAATCTCTCCTTGTTTTTTTTTGTTTGACTTTATATTAAATGATTTATTTTTCAGGCCCAAAATAAATGCTAGAATTCATCCTTCAGAAATGAATCCAGTATGGCTCAGCCATGGTTGGTGGGCTCCTTGGATTTATTTGGTAATCCAGTAATTGGATTCTTTACTTTTCATTTGACTTAAGGAAGAGTGAACTCAACAATTTATTCACTATTGCTGGTCAGATCACCTCAGCTGGGAAGAATACATCTTAGTAAAATGGCTATGCTGACCTCTCACAGGATTGAGTCTTAGAACAACTGAGCTCCACATAGGCACTGTTTTATGCGCACTTTGTTGTCATGGGGAGCTCCGCCCAGAAAATTAGAAACAAAATTCTTTCTTCCCAAAGTGCCAAATATTTCTCCATTATGAAATTTCCACGAAATTCCATGGAAAGTCTCTCCTGTAAAATGAGACTCCATACTTCTGCACAGCTGCAGTACCTGGCAACTTCCCTAACCCTGGGAAGCTCATAAAGCAAATAACTATACTGGCTGTGGAAACGGAGAACAAGTTCTGGAAATGGCAGTGCACCGCTGCTCTCACCACAGAACACGAAGAGCACATCGATTTTATCACCTGTGTAGTCTCAAAGATCAGGATGCTACTAAAAGGGCAATCAGAACACTGGTTTATTATAGGCGTGCCACGTGCCTTGGTAGAAGCAATCGGTTTTTGTTTTCCTTTGCCATAATCCTTGACCCTCTCAGCAACGATGACTAAGGAATGCTAATTGAAGAAATCAGTATTGTGTGCTTAAACATGCTAAGATTCAGTCAGCAAAGATGGGCACAAGTGTTCGCTAAGAGTCTTTCTTCCTTTCACTTCCTAGGAGAGCAATATGCCACCTTGTGAACTAAAAACGCCCCTGACTGGCACTGAAAATTAAAGATGGACGTTCTGCATATCAACTGCAGTACAAATCACTCTGTTATCCTCTTGAGTTTGCAGAGAAGATAATTCTTACTTCATCTGCTATGGGGCGGTGTATCTTTCTGGCATCTTCCACAGTACTGTGCTGTTCTGGACTCTGTCCAGAGTAAACAGCTGAGCAGCATGATGTAGACCATGATTCAAAGGCCCAGGGCAGAAGGGAAATAATTCCCCAGTGCCACGATGTTATTATCTTGCTTTTTACATAAATAAATCAACATCCTCTGAAAGATATTTGACTGTGTAGGTAGTAAATTTAAGAAGTTTGCTTCATATGAAGATGAAAAGAGTGATATTGCTGTCTTTAAAAACTTGTTCACTGTTGAGAGAAGAACCATACATGTCAGAAATTATTTTTAAGATATCAATTTTGGAGAAAAAAAAAATCACCCTTATCAGAATGTTAGGTTCTCCCACAATGGATTTTTTTCCCCACAAACATCTTTTTCTTAACTACTCTAAAAATATAACTGCCTTAGAGAGTAAAAATTGAAAATAAAATTACATTTTGCTAAGTCATATATTTCATTCGCAGACCTTAGTGAACAGGTTTTAAGATGTATTTAAGTAACTTTTTAATGCATTTAAAATGAACATTAACCTGTAACATACAAACCTACAGGAGTCCAGCTTTCCAGCTGTGCACTGAAAAATCCATATTGGATTAGACAAGGTAAATATAACCCAGTACATGATACTTAAGTAGACCTGACATTTAGTGTTGGAAACATATAGGATCTGTTGCTACTACTTAGCCTAGAAAGAAGAAAATGTGTCTTGGGTCCACTTTTAAAATTATGAGTACCATAAAACTTTTGGCATTCTGAGGAATCTCCCTTTCTAATTTGAAAAGGGTTAGAAATCTCACTTTTATGGTCCACTGTGCTCAACAGAATCTAGAGCAAGGCTTCTCGATGTTGGCGCTATGAACATCTGGGAGCAGATCCGTTATTTTGTGGTGACTGTAGTCTGTGCTTTGTGGATGCTTACCAGCCTCCCTTGCCCATACTCACTAGGTGCCAGTAGTACCCCTCATTCATGACAATCAAAAATATCTCCAGTTTACCCAATGTTCTGGGGAGGAGAGGCAAAATCATTCCTAGCAGAGGATCATGGCTCTAAGGGAAGGAACATGGGGCATGTAACCTCACACAATCTGCAGAGCCCTCCTCCATCCTTTCATAGAATCTCTGCCAGGTCGACTCCACTGACTCCCTAGTGTAAAAAGGTGCTTTTTTCTCTTATCCTCTGTGTGGTTTCTGTGTCTCCTCTTATCTTCTGTTTACTGACTTCTCTTCATCTTCTTTCATGTCACATTGTGAGTCCAATAAGAGTCAACTCTAGACCCCTTTTTTCTGTTTCTCTTTTCTTCCACGAAGTAATTTCATCCATGACCACAGTTGCTTAATATTGCTTTTCTTCTAGTTCAGACTCTTCTAAGCTCCACATTTCTATCTATCTTCTGGCAATTATGCAGTGATACTTGAAACTTACTATAAAATCCACATACCTAGAAATGACCTCGTTCTCCAAATCCCTTCATGCTTCCCGTTTTCTTAACTAGTATTGCCCTTACCAGCCTCCAGGTGTCCCAGGTTTTAAAATAGGGAGTTGTCTCTTCATTATAATCGATATACAAATATACACTCATAAATTTACTTATACATCCTGTCCGGTCATTCCTACCTTGGAAAAGCTTCTTATACTTATGCCCTCTTTCAGGGACCCAGTCTGAATGTTTTTATTCTAATCCAGACTGTCATTGCTGCTTGCCTAACATTTAACAATACTTTATCAATTGCCTCCCTGTCATTTTCTGCCTGTCTCCTCTCTGCATAGTTCTTTAAGAGGATCCTTCCTAAAGCATAATTTTGATTATGTCATTCTCCTTCTCAAAACTAGTTTTAGTTGCTCCCTTGTCCCTTGACTATTAAGACCTCCATGATCTAGTCCAAACCTTCTAGTTGCCTTTTCAATATTTCTTTGCCACTTATCAGACCTGCAAGCATTACTTGAAGATACCTTTTTTACTTTTCTATCTTTCATCAAGCACTTTTCTTTTACAGAAGTTTTTTCTCCTCTCTGCCCCAACAATTGTACCTAAGCATCAAGATTCATGTCAGGATAAGACTTCCTCCAGATTCCTAGACATTGTTAATCTCCCTCTTTCCCATCCTTACCTAAATTAAACAGTTAGTATTATAGCTATTCATGTACATGCCTTTCCTTTTTTAAGCACTGAGTTCTTTGTATTTCCTAAATTATGTAGCAGAATGTCTTACTCTTGGTAAGTAGTTAATTAGTATTTGTTGAATTATGTTTATATTAGGAAAGCTGGACTTGCTTGGGTCCTAGCTTCATAAACAGTAAGAATCTTATATTACATATGAAAAATTACTCACTGTCACGTTTCCCCAAAAAACATACATTCTCACTGGTATATTTTATTTTCAAAAAAATAGGGGGCTTCCCTGGTGGTGCAGTGGTTGAGAATCTGCCTGCCAATGCAGGAGACACGGGTTCGAGCCCTGGTCTGGGAAGATCCCACATGCCGCAGAGCAACTAGACCCGTGAGCCACAACTACTGAGCCTGTGCATCTGGAGCCTGTGCTCTGCAACAAGAGAGGCTGCAACAGTGAGAGGCCCGCGCATCGCGATGAAGAGTGGCCCCCACTCGCCGCAACTAGAGAAAGCCCTCGCACAGAAACAAAGATCCAACACAGCCAAAAATAATAAATAAATTAAAAATTCTAGAAATAAAAAATAAAAAAATAAATACAAGCTGTTGTTAACTGACAAGAGGCTTGTGTTTATTAAAAAAAAAAAAAATGTCCAGAGCACTATTTCCAATTCTGCATGTTTTTCTAGAACCTTACCACTCCCCTATTGGAAACCTGAGTCTATTCCCCCTTTCCTAGTAACGGGGCAGGTCTCTGTGATTGCATTTACAAATAGAATGCAGCACAAGGATGTTGCCTAACTTCCAAGATTGGGTCCTAAGCAGTAATCTGGCCTCTACCTTGTTCTTTCTTTCCAGATACTCACCTTTAGAATCCAGTCATTAGGTTACAAGGAACCTCAAATTAACACACCTTAAGAGACCTCCCATACGGAGAGGGAATGAGTCCCTCTAATGTCAGCCAGCATTGAACACCCATCAGTCATATGAATGAGGCTTCATATGATTCTTCCAACACCCCGTCTGTGAGTTTCCCTGCTGAGGAACTAGACATCATGGAGCAGGGAGACACAAGCCATCCCTATTGTGCCTGTACAAATTCCTAGTCAGAGTATAATGATTGTCTTTGAGCACTGTGTGTGGAGTAATTTATTATGCAGCCATAGTGATCGGAACATGCAGTCGTCCCTCCGTATCCATGGGGGGATTGATTCCAGGACCCCCGCAGACACCAAAATTCTAGGATGCCCAAGTCCTTTATATAAAATGACATAGTATTTGCATATAACCTACACACATGCCCCCATATACTTTAAATCATCTTTAGATTACTTATAATACCTAATATAATGTCAACGTTATCTAAATAGTTGTAAATACAATGTAAATGCTATGTAAGTAGTTGCTGGTTACATGGCAAATTCAAATTTTGCTTTTTGGCACTCTCTGGAATTATTTTTCCAAATATTTTTGATTCACAGTTTGTTGAATCTGTGGATGCAGAACTTGCTGATACAGAGGGCTGACTGTACTTCCAGGGAAATATAGTAAGAAATAAAATCCTATTTTCAAAAATTTTCTATTCACACATAAGAGATGAGGCTGTCTTCTCATAAAGTTTCTTACAGTTTATTATGGCAGGGACAAGATAACTGAAGAAATTGGCGGGAACTATAAATACAGGGAAGAACATATACAAATGATGGCTGCAGTTTTAAGAAAAACCTACCTATTACTTTGAGTATGATAATATTGCCTGTCTATAATATAAAAATTTAAACTTCCGTCAACTTTTAAGAGAATTTCTAAGTAAAGTGAAGCTATTTTGCAAATACAGAATGACAAATGCATGCTTATAAGCATCGGCACAAATCTCAAAGGAAAGATTTTCAGGTAGAAAAGACTAGTGAAACCTAGCAGGACCCTGCAGGGCCCTACCAGGTACAACA
Source organism: Neophocaena asiaeorientalis asiaeorientalis (assembly GCF_003031525.2). Taxonomy (NCBI): domain Eukaryota; kingdom Metazoa; phylum Chordata; class Mammalia; order Artiodactyla; family Phocoenidae; genus Neophocaena; species Neophocaena asiaeorientalis. The sequence goes on along the minus strand of NW_020173124.1, from coordinate 5,267,935 downwards.
ATTAATTTTATAATTAATTTTATTAATGGAATGATGGTGCCTACACAGTATCAGGTATGAAAGCACACTTGAAATGAATCAAAATATATTTTTTTCTGTATCTCTGAAGTACAAAGATTGATTAAAAAACAAAACAAACACTCTTAGTCCAATGAATTAGGTATTATTATTATGGCTGCATGGGAAAAATTTTTTTCCTTTATTTACGTGTTTTTCAAGATATGAAGGTATTTTCTGGTATGTTTTGTTTGGCAAAATTCTGTTTTAAAAATTTTTAAGTGATATTAGTACTTAAGGAGTTGAACAATTGGATTATTTATAAAATTATGAATCAAGTCTTAATTTTACATTATGATTCATATATAGTGACATTAATAATAAAAATTATAATAGCAAATATTTATTGAGCACTTACTATATACCAGACACTGGTAGACACTGTTCAGTTTGAGAGCTAGTCTCACAAGTTTAGGTATTAACTCATTTAATCCACACAATAACTCTATGGGATAAGCACTTTAAATTCCCCCTTTTCTCAGGTGAAGAGAAAGAGTCACAGGGAGACGCACAGAAAGAGTCACACATATATATATATATATTCATTCTTGATATATGTTTGTATGTGTTCTTTGTAAGTATGAACACCACACACATGCACACATTAATATAACTGTGTCAAGTTTTCTGAAGGAAAGACATACCACTATTTAACTAGCATGTTTTCTTCTTTGTTTTACAATGGATGTAACCCAGCTCCCATCTAATAATTGTCTTGTCTGAAATGCGCATTTTTCTCCAGAAATGGTCTTTGAATAAAATGTTCTAGCTGAGGGACTTACTGTTGTAACGGTTCCCACAGCCATCAGTACATTAGCTCCAACTGCTGCTGTAGCCATTGCCATTTCCATTTCTCCCGGGAGAATTCAGATGAAAAAAGGAAACTGTTAGTGCTAAGTGTGTGCCAGGTTTGAATATAATCTCTAAACACATTCTAGCTGAGCCTAGAAATGAGAATATTTTTGTATTTTTCAATGGGCAAAATACTATGTTATAGAGTACAAACTCTGAGCACGTTACAATAAAAACAGTATTACAGTAAAAATACACGCTCATTGAGAACAGAAAGGATTTCATTTGGAACATTAGTTTTGAAACTAGACTCTGCTTTCTTAAGTTTAAATACTGAGAAGACAAGGGGGCATAAATCTAATTTAGCTACTGACTTTTTCCAGATTGGTCTAAATCCAACGGAGGCCTTCTGGATTAATTCAGAAAGAGGATTTTAATAAACTTCAATTTTATCTTAACATTGCCTCTCTTACCTCAAAGCCATACATGTGAATACATATGTACCTACACATATATATGTCTATTTTTAGACAAATGTTTTATTCTTGCATACTTCAGTTCTGCAGAAGGTTGTATTCAAAGTCACAAGGAGAGTTTTGGGAGAATAGTAAGCCAAGAAGGCCGGGAGTCATACAAGTCTTTAGAAATTAAACCCTTTATCTTCCAAATGTGGTGTTATTGCTTCTGAATGAGAATTAAAGGCTGAAACCTGCTGCTAAATAACCCTGCTCAATATGTTTGTAGTTGCAGCTCAAAGAGAATCCAAAGGATTCCTCCTTGTTTCTGTGCAAGCAGGTGACGCTTCACAGTCAATATGGTAAAATCTGACACATTCCACAGAGGGGGTATGCTGCAATGTGAGCTTGAGCACAATGGGAAAGGTATAATAAGAGGGTGGAATCAGAATAACTGAAAAAATATAAAAAAAAAAAGTAAAATAAAGCAGAAAACAGTGCACAAAGATTCTGGAAAAAGACTGAAACTAAATGTAAGCCATCCTTATAATACTCAGCAAAACCACAACCTCCTGGAATTTTACATCAGAAATGTTATAGCAGAGTAAACCCAAATATAAATGACTTAAATAACAATTCCAGAATCCCACAAAAACTCCGTCTATGCTTCCATTTATCCACTTATCCGTATAATTGGTAAACCAAATACAGTATTGTAGCCCTCGGACCATCTGAGACACCAGAAGTCAGAATTTTCTAAATCACAAAGGTACTATGAAAAGCAATATTGAAAAATTTAATGAGATGGGATAATGCAAAAAGCCTGTCTTCGTAAACGATTAAGTGACTGTTATGTTTTTATTGGGTTTAGTGATTCTGGTATATATATATTATTATGATGGTGTGTTAAAGTGATATGAGAGGAATTATTTTCTCCTAGGTAGTTTCATCCTTTACTTCTGAACAAAAAGAGAAACACCGCTTTGCTTTACAACTCTTACCAGTCCCTCACACATTTTTCCTTTGCTTTCTACATTCCTTTTTTCTCAAAGTTCCAGACTTAAGAGAGTTGATATATGAATGTTCATGGCTGGGAAGTACAATTAAATTTCAGAAATATTAAAGTATAGTATTGAATTATTGCAGTGAATTGTACTCCTTAACGTAACCCTAGGTATTGGGCATATACAGGCGTGGAAAATTGATAGCACTGATGATCTGAGTATTTGACCCATCCCCATATTCACACCCCATGTCTTTTCTCTAAAAAGAGTTGAGATCTATTTGCCCATTCCTTGAATCTGGGCACAGATGGGTGATTCACTTTAGTCAAAAGTATATCAGTAGGCTTCATGTAAGCAGAGTCCTCAAAAACTGCTCATAGGTTTCTACTTACTCCTTTGAAAGCCTGGCACATCAGGAGATGTGGAGGAGGATGAGAGACCAGGTGGGGCAGAGTTTAATTATCCATGTTGACGGCCTCTCCTAGATCAAGCAGTCCCTAGAGTACTAAACAGCTGAACATAGATGCATGTAGGGACCCCAGCAGAGCCCAGCTGATACCAGCAGAGATGAACAGAATCCCCAGCCTATCTATAGACATATAAGAAACAACAGATAGTTGTTGTATTAAGCTATAAAGTTTTGGGATGTTTGTTAAGCAGCAATAGCTAACTTGTATAATATTTCAAAGATTTATACTCTATGTCTTTAAAAGCAACACCTTTTAGGATTTCAGTGAGGAATAGATTGGCCTGTGCCCGATACTACTTTAAGAACATTATTAATAGTAACATATTTTATCATCCCACAGTATATTAAAATCAACACTGTGAAATTAGAAAACTGAGAAAGACAAAGTTTAAGTGATTTTCCCGATATCACATATTAGGTAGGGCCTGGCTTTCAACCCAGGTAATTTGGCTTCAGAGCATGATATTCTAAGCCCTATTAAATAAGACTACCACCATTCTGGTAGAGTATTGCCTTTTTCAGGCATAGACTAAAGCTATTGCTTCTTTTATTTGTAAGAATTTTCTTCGCTGTGATCACTTTCCTATTACTTTAATATTTTTAGGTAAGTCTTTGAGACAGGTACATTGGATTGTTTCCTAGGATCCAAAATAATCTGACAAATAGGTAAATATCATTTTAAAACATTGGCCCGAGTATCTAATGAGTATGGTCTACCTTTCTGCTCCAGCATCCTATGAATATGAATTCTTATCAATACCTCAAAAATATAAATGTTCGATCATTGTTGAGACAGGATTTTAAAATCTAATCAATATTATTTCCCTCTGCTCCAACTTTTGTTTTTTGTTTAATTCCTTTTGAGATCAAAGCTTAAGCAAGTATCCTGTAATACACTAGGCAAGACTTCTCTGGTTGACAGAACCCACAGGCCATGCAGCAGTGAATCTAGAGAAACACCCTTGTGGGAATCAAACAGGAAATCCTGACACCTGACTGACTCCATCTGTTCACCCTGACTCATTTCAGACACAGCTGAGGTGATTAACAGGGTATCATGTCCACTTCCTGTGTAGGGTCTATTTCATAGCTCCAGGGATTTCCCCCTTCCTGGATGATTATTTCCCAATGTTTCAGGGAAGATATTTACTAAACCTATGATATCACAAGGGGAGAGTAAAGAAAATATAAAAAATAACTGAGAGAGTAAAGGAAATATTAGAAATAACTGGGGTAGGGAAAGAGATCTGTATTTTAAAATACAAAACAAATGTCTGTACTTTGGGAAGAGACCAGTTGTATGCAAAGAGCTGAGTCAGACCTTCAGAGTCAAATGACAGTTGATCATTCCCTCCTACTCACTGCAGTGTGGAATATGAGAGCAAAGGGACCCTCATTGGATTTAAAGGGCAATAAATATAGAACAAATAAAAAGAAATATTTTCTCACATAGCATATAGTTAACCTGTAGAATTTCTGGCTCAGGGGGTCATTTAATTAAACAATCTACACAGATAGAATTGGGTAAATTTATGACCACTAATAACATTTTCAGTGCTACAAAGTGAACGCGGCAAAGGTAAATCAACCCTCATCTTTCAGGCATAAGATCATAGACCATAGAAGATAATAAGAATTTTCTTTCCAATTGCAAGGAACACTGAACCACCCAGTAAACCCCACTGACTTCCTTACGAAGAACAGGAGAGAAACTTGGAATAACCTTTCCTTTAATTGTGAAAAACTGACCTCCGTTCAAAATACAACATCAATACCAAAAACGTAAATGGCTGAATCCACATTGGCAAGATATGGACATAACTATTTTCTCTATTATGTTTTATACTGAAGTAAAGATTTATAGCAGGAAAATTATTAAAGTGGTGAAAAATAAATTAGAGAAGTTAAAGGTAGGTGTGAACAGTTTCAATTATACAATAAAAAAGTAGAGTTTCATAATCTATTGCTACCCAGAATTTTGCATGATTCCTGACTGCCAACTTTGGTTATTGAAATATGAGGAGATAATTTTTTAAGAGGAAAATGTGATGACACTAAATGTATTAGCTCGGGCTGCCATAACAAAATACCATAGACTGGGTGGCTTGAACAACAGGAAATTATTTTCTCACAGATCTGGAGCCTGGAAGTTCAAGATCAGGGTGGTGCCAGAATGGTTGGGCTCTGGTGAGGTTATCTTCCTGGCTTTCAGACTGTCACCTTTTCACTGTGTCCTCAGATGACATAAAGTGAGAGACAGCAAGCATTTAGGTGTCTCTTCTTATAAGGCTATCAATCCTATCCCATCATGAGAACCCCACCCTTATGACCTCATCTAAACCTAATTACCTCCCAAAGGCTGCATCTTCAAATACCATCACTGAGAGTCAGAGATTCAAAACATGAATTTTGGTGGACACAACTTAGTCCTTAGCAATGCATGTTTACTAAATGCTCAATTTAATCAACAGATAAACTTTCATGAAAACAAACATTTGGGCTTCCCTGGTGGCGTAGTGGTTGGGAGTCCGCCTGCAGATGCGCGGGGCATGGGTTTGTGCCCCGGTCCGGGAGGATCCTGCATGCCGCGGAGCGGCTGGGCCCGTGGGCCGTGGCCACTAGGCCTGCGCGTCTGGAGCCTGTGCTCCGCGGCGGGAGGGGCCGCAGCGGTGAGAGGCCCGCATACCGCAAAAACAAACAAACAAACAAACATTTATCCAATTTCTGCTATGCGTCAGGCAATATTTTGGGCATTGGAGGCATAAAGGTGAAAAAAAAAGATCCTTCATCTCAAGCTGTGTTTTCAGTTTAGTCAAGGAAGTACATATACAAATAACTGATCCTAATGCAACATTTTAAATAACGTAAAGAGAGGGTCTAGCTAATGCTTTAGGATCACAGAGAAGAGAGGGTGGGGAAAACTAACATCTAGGCTGGGGCTTAAAGTATAAGTAAGAGCTTGTCAAACAAACATGAGTATTCCAGAGTTGCAGAGTTAAATGCAATTCTATAACCTGGCAACGGGAAAGAATATGTCATATTCTAGACACGACCAATAATACAATGTGGCTGAATCATATCATGAGTGACAGGGAACTGATGACATTCATCTGAAAAGGAAGACTGAAATAAAAGGTGAGACCAATTGGTTTCTGCGGAACATTATAAAGTAACATTTCTAAACTAGAGGATCAGCAATAGAAAAGTACTATGAAAGAGGAAATCTGTTCACAATTGTCCTCACATTTTCCACAAGTACTAAGTAATACCTTGTAAAGTGACAGATCAGTAATGTTCATTCCTCCAGAATTTTGCAACTGCATTGATAATAGGAGAATCTGGGGCAGCTACACAATTTGGGGGCATCTACACAAAAAGCTAGATGTGTCATGGAGACACGGCTACCAATTGCTGGTAGTTATGGTTCTTCACACAACTGCTGGAAATTAAGATTGTTGGAAGTAAATCACACTAAGAGGGGAGGTGACCATACTGAATGAAATTGAGCAGACATAGGCAGATGAAAGTTCCTTCTGATTCACTTTTATTTTATACCTTATTCACACTGACAATAAATTAGCCCTTTGCCAGATGCTAGATTTAGACACTTGTCAAAATACATGCGTGGTAGGGCATCCTTGGTTGTTTTGAAGGTTCATTACAAGGTACAATCAGAGGAAAGGAAAATATATGAAGGTATTATATAGTTCAAGTCACTAGGTAAAAACTGATTAAAATTACGAGTCCCCAGAAAGAATATCAAACATTAGAGATTTGTGTTATAGATGTGGCTTGAGTCATGTAAATATTTATTATTTTTATTGATGAAATAGTCTGTAATTTTCCTCCTTGCTGTGGTAAACTTGATTTTAATTACTGTAAACAACACAAGAGAATATCTAATTGAATTTTTGTATATGTCTTTCTCCATATAAAGTATAAAACTGATAATTAAGTGAAACTGAGGTATTCCCATTCTTTAATTGTGTCACATTTGTACCTTTGAAGACTGGAATTCTGTTGTTTGAAAGGAATGAATGCTTTTAAATGATGAGAAAATCAACGTGAAATAAGAGAGTCAACTACAAAGAAAAAAATGACATTTCATCAAAGTCTTTTGTTCTTTTTACTCAGCCCATCTTTTTAAAGCTGTGGGCTTATTTTTTTGTTATACTCAAATAAGCAAAAGCACCTTAGACATATGTGTTTACATAAAGCTTTGGCCATTTAGCCTATAATTTATACATATTTTCTCCTGTATCAAATAAGCACCATCTGCATCCTTAACTTAGGGCTATAGTTTTCTGTAGGAAACACATATACCTATTTACCCTGGATTACCTATTCACATAATTAAAAAAAAATTTTACCTTCCTCATATTTAGCTCCATCACATAAATATAAGTGCAAGTTTTCATATTTGTCTGTAAAACTGAAGAGCATGGTTTTAAAAAAGTGAAATTTAAAATGTCTAAAAATATCAAACAAAACAAACAAAAAATATTAAAGTCCCATTTATGAAGCAGAAATCATATCTCATAGAGGATGTTTTTATGTGCAATCTTATTCAATGTTTTCTGAAGAGTCTCAACCCTAATTCTACTTCTGTTAGTTGGCAAGCTTATCATAAACAAAATTTTGCAATGCTGACCTTAAAAGAATTTAGAGGTGCTTATAGGAAACTCACTAGTTATACCTTTTAAGCTTCAAAATAGAATATATAGTGTCTATAATAATTCTCTTTTGACTGCTTGCTTCCCTTTTTCCTGTTTAAATTGTAAATGCTATTAAAGAACACAACAAGGTAATCTAAAGGAATTTAAACACACTATATTGCAACAATATAAGTTCCATGTACAGTTATAAGCGATATGGCTGAACTTAATAATTTTACATTGCAAGTCTAATTGTGGTATCAAATTAGGAATTTTCACAAAGTACTTGCATTGGAAATTTGTATGATACAATATATTTCAATTCTCAGTTGCACAGGAAGATAATTTGTTTAACAGAAAGACTGGGAATACAGTTCATATGCTTAGACCTGATTGTCCTGTTTTATACAGAGCTTAGACTCCTAGTCATAGAATTTTAGAACTTGAGGAGACCTTAGAGATTAAGTAGTTCAACAACTTCATTTTACAGAGAAGAAAACAGAGGTTAAGGGAAGTTAATTGACTTAAATAAAGTAACACAGAATGTTAGTGACAAAGCTGGAATGAAAACCACTTCTTAACTTTCTCAGGACCATGAAAGGAGGTTGATACAAAAGAATTAGATATCGAAATCTCATCACAGAAATAGTACTTAGAGGAAGAACTACAATCCTGCAGCCTGTGGAACAAAAACCACATTCACAGAAAGATAGACAAGATGAAAAGGCAGAGGGCTATGTACCAGATGAAGGAACAAGATAAAACCCCAGAAAAACAACTAAATGAAGTGGAGATAGGCAACCTTCCAGAAAAAGAATTCAGAATGATGATAGTGAAGATGATCCAGGACCTCAAAAAAAGAATGAAGGCAAAGATCGAGAAGATGCAAGAAATGTTTAACAAATATCTAGAAGAATAAAGAACAAACAAACAGAGATGAACAATACAATAACTGAAATGAAAACTACACTAGAAGAAATCAATTGCAGATAACTGAGGCAGAAGAACAGATAAGTGACCTGGAAGACAGAATGGTGGAATTCACTGCTGTGGAATAGAATAAAGAAAAAAGAATGAAAAGAAATGAAGACAGCCTAAGAGACCTCTGGGACAAGATTAAACACAACAACCTTTGCATTATAGGGGTCCCAGAAAGAGAGGAGAGAGAGAAAGGACCAGAGAAAATATTTGAAGAGATTACAGTCAAAAACTTCCTTAACATGGGAAAGGAAATAGCCACCCAAGTCCAGGAAACACAGTGAGTCCCATACAGGATAATCCCAAAGAGAAACACACCGAGACACACAGTAATCAAACTGGCAAAAATTAAAGACAAAGAAAAATTATTGAAAGCAACAACAGAAAAACGACAAATAACATACAAGGGAACTCCCATAAGGTTAACAGCTGATTTCTCAGCAGAAACTCTACAAGCCAGAAGGGAGTGGCATGATATACTTAAAGTGATGAAAGGGAAGAACCTACAACCAAAATTACTCTACCCGGCAAGGATCTCATTCAGATTTGATGGAGAAATCAAAAGATTTATAGACAAGCAAAAGCTAAGAGAATTCAGCACCACCAAACCTTAAACAATACGCTACTAAATACCCAAGAGATCACTGAAGAAATCAAAGAGGAAATCAAAAAATACCTAGAGACAAATGACAATGAAAACACGACAATCTAAAATCCATGGGATGCAGCGAAAGCAGTTCTAAGAGGGAAGTTTATAGCTATATAAGCCTACAACAAGAAACAAGAAAAATCTCAAATAAACAATCTAACCATGCTCCTAAAGGAACTAGAGCACAAAGAGCAAACAAAACCCAAAGTTAGTAGAAGGAAAGAAATCATAAAGATCAGAGCACAAAGAAATGAAATAGAAACAAAGAAAATCTCATCAAGAAAAAGGGGGAGAGGACTCAAATCAATAAAATTAGAAATGAAAAAGGAGAAGTTACAACAGACACTGCAGAAATACAAAGCATTGTAAGATACTACTACAAGCAACTTTATGCTAATAAAATGGACAATAAGGATGTCCACTCTCACCACTATTACTCAACATAGTTTTGGAAGTCCTAGACATGGCAATCAGAGAAGAAAAAGAAATAAAAGGAATACAAATTGAAAATGAAGAAGTAAAATTGTCACTGTTTGCAGATGATACTATACATAGAGGATCCTCAGGATGCCACCAGAAAACTATTAGAGCTAATCAATGAATTTGGTAAAGTTGCAGGATACAAAATTAATGCACTGAAATCTCTTGCATTCCTATACACTAATGATGAAAAATCTAAAAGAGAAATTAAGGAAACACTCCCATTTACCATTGCAACCAAAAGAATAAAATACCTAGGAATAAACCTACCTAGGGAGAAAAAAGACCTGTATGCAGAAAACTATAAGACACTGAAGAAAGAAATTAAAGGTGTTACCAACAGATGGAGAGATATACCGTGTTCTTGGATTGGAAGAATCAACATTGTGAAAATGACTATACTACTGAAAGCAATATAAAGATTCAATGCAATCCCTATCAAATTACCAATGGCATTTTTTACAGAACTAGAACAAAAAAATCTTAAAATTTGTATGGAGACACAAAAGACCCCAAAGAGCCAAAACAGTCTTGAGGGAAAAAAACGGAGCAGGAGGAATCAGACTCCCTGACTGCAGACTATACTACAAAGCTACACTAATCAAGACCATATGGTACTGGCACAAAAACAGAAATATAGATCAATGGAACAGGATAGAAAGCCCAGAGATTAACCCACGCACCTATGGTCAACTTATCTATGACAAAGGAGGCAAGGATATACAATGAGAAAAGACATTCTCTTCAATAAGTGGTGCTGGGAAAACTGGACAGCTACATGTAAAAGAATGAAATTTGAACACTCCCTAACACCATACAAAATAATAAACTCAAAATGGATTCGAGACCTAAATATAAGACTGGACACTATAAAACTCTTAGAGGAAAACACTCTGACATAAATCACAGCAAGATCTTTTTCTGACCCACCTCCTAGAGTAATGGAAATAAAAACAAAAACAAACAAATGGAAAAACAAACAAACAAACAAACACACAAATGGGACCTAATGAAACTTAAAATCTTTTGCACAGCAAAGGAAACCATAAACAAGAGGAAAAGACAGCCCTCAGAATGGGAGAAAATATTTGCAAATGAATCAACGGACAAAGGATTAATCTCCAAAATATATAAAGAGCTTATGCAGCTCAATATTAAAGAAACAAACAACTGAATCCAAAAATGGGCAGAAGACCGGACATACAGATGGCCAAGAAGCACATGGAAAGCTGCTCAACATCACTAATTATTATAGAATGAAAATCAAAACTACAATGAGGTATCATCTCACACCAGTTAGAATGGGCATCGTCAGAAAATCTAACAACAAATGCTGGAGAGGGTGTGGAGAAAAGGGAACCCCCTTGCACTGTTGGTGGGAATGTAAATTGATACAGCCACTATGGAGGACAGTATGGAGGTTCCTTAAAAAACTAAAAATAGAATTACCATATGATCCAGCAATCCCACTACTGGGCATATACCCAGAGAAAACCATAATTCAAAAAGACACATGCACCCTAATGTTCATTGCAGCACTATTTACAATAGCCAGGACATGGAAGTAACCTAAATGCCCATCGACAGACGAATGGCTAATGATATTGTGGTACATATATACAATGGAATATTACTCGGCCATAAAAAGGAACGGAATTGAGTCATTTGTTGAGCTGTGGATGGATCTAGAGACTGTCATACAGAGTGAAGTAAGTCAAAAAGAGAAAAACAAATATTGTATATTAACGCATGTATATGGAACCTAGAAAAATGGTACAGATGAACCAGTTTGCAGGGCAGAAGTTGAGACACAGATATAGAGAACAAACGTATGGACACCAAGGTGGGGAAAGCCACGGTGGGGTGGGGATAGTGGTGTGATGAATTGGGTGATTGGGATTGACATGTATACACTGATGTGTATAAAATTGATGACTAATAAGAACCTGTTGTATAAAAAAATAAATAAAATTCAAAAATTCAAAGAAAAAAAAGAGAAATAGTACTTAAAGCCATTTGACTGGACTCAGTCATTAAGGGACCAAAGAAGGGGAGCGTCTGAAACTGGCATTGTTAATCAGAAGAGGCAGAGCCAGGAAGGGCGGCTACAGAGGAGTACCTGGTAGAATGATAAGAAAACCAAGAGACTGTGAGGTCACTGAATCCAAGAAAAGAAATAAATGTTGGATGTGTATTCAATGCTGCTGAAACATCAAGTAACAAAAGCCCGTGTACATGACCATCAGGTTTAGCGACATGGAAATCACTGACAACTGAGCTTGGATGGGGTTGTCAAGAGCAAAGCCTCATTTATCAGAGTGGATAAAGGTGAGAAAGTGACTCGAGGATGTTAAGCTTAGGATGTTTTTCTATGATGGCAATATCTGAGGGGAAAGGAGAGGTTAAATGCATTAAGCTACTTCTTCAAATTTGTACTCCCAGTAACAAAATCAACACCAACAAATATTAAATTGCTATGGGAAACTGGCTTGGCATTTCTTACAGGGGACATATGCACAGTAGTTTGTTTTGGGAGGAGGGTGGAACTATAAGTTAACCACTCTTCCTAGAATGAAATGTGTGCTCACCTTACAAAATGCTATGGAATCCCTGAGGGTGAGGAACAAAGCTTTATCCTCCGTTCCGTCCTAACCAAAAGTCCTAGCTCAACCCTCAGAAAACAATCCATGTTTTTCTCCAAAAAACCCTACTAAGACACTCCGTATCTGAAGCAGTCTACCTTAAAGACTTGTTTCTTTTTGCGGGAGCTCATCAATATCTGCACAGCCTTGCCGGCAGCTAGGAGGCCTGTCCATTAATGAAATGTTAATGACTGAATTAGACCTGTAATAACTGAAGTAGGAGGCACTGCTGTGAGTCCATTAGCATCCTTTGAAAAGACCCTGCTTAGGAACAAGTAAACACTGCACACAATGAGAAAACTTTCGGGCACAAGAGTTGGAAGTGTTACACAGGTGTTTTCACATGGAAAATGACATTTCCCTGAAACAGGATTAGTTTATTTAGGAAAGCTAATCCCAGTCACTATATTTCTTCAGACAAAAATAAAGACTGAAAGATGGATGATGTACTTATTCAAAAGTGTTTTGATTTTTTAAATTCCAATATTGCACAACTGTTTCTGCAAACCTTTTTAGGATAACTTCCATTTGTCAGGTGCCAATTATTCCCAATAACTATGGCTCTTCTTTTCCTCTCACCTGGTTCTTATAATGATTTGTTTTTAGTTTTCTTATACTCCCTTCTTTTCAACTATTTATTGCTTTTATGCTTCAAGTAAATCCTACAATCTTTGCAATACCATCTATCCTTTTTTAAAAAGGGGAAAAACATAGGGAGATTTAGGACACTTTTTTAACCTTCATTAATATAAGATGATTGTAGAATTCACTACTGAGATGTAAATATAAATCATATGACATATAAAGTGAAAGCTGTTATGTATTAGCATCTAGCTCAATTCAATAATATATTGTTCTTGTAATAAGCTTGAAGATTTACCATTTTTATTTAAACATATATTGTAATTCAATAATACTTGAATTGTAGCAACTTGATGTGAGGTAAAAATAATTGCTATCTCAAATTATTACAAAAGACAGAATAGCTAAGGCTAATTCTATTAGATTTCTTTATTTTGTCTACTGTGGGTCTTATTATTTTCCCATATTCATATCTGGATCTCTAACCACAGTTAAAAATAATGTATATGTGGTTTGAGGATTGGACCTTAGGGTTTGCTAGACATGTGCTTTAGAAATACACATGCTACGAAAAAAAAGCTACAAAAAATATCGTATTTTTTTTGGTTACATAAAATATTATATATCAAATAAAGCAGTTCAATAATATGTATTGCATTTTATGTTTAACCTCAAACATCCTTCCAGGTCCTTAGTTCTAGATTTACTGATAACTAGTTGTGTGGCACTAGGCAAGTCCTTTAACCTTTCAGGGATTTTTTTTAATCTTTAAAAAGAAAGTTTATAAAGGATAAAAACTATAGATATTTAAATTTTACATTTATATAAACTTAAAATTTATATAATTATGGTTTTTGATATATTAAACATTCAAAGGTGGAAATAGGAGATAGAAAGAGTTTAAAAGGTGCATTACAAATCCATCAGCTAACTCTGTCCCACAAAAAAAGGAGAAGTCATATCAGGGGAACCTAAATTCACAGGAAAAAAATAGAGTCTACATGAGTACAAAATAAATATTTTAACAGAATTCACAAACACAACAAATCATAAAATGTATTTGTTTGAACAAACTGTGCTGTAGTATAGCCCTTAAGAGGTTGGATTAAAAGGGACAAATCAAAATACCAGCATGTTTCTTTCTTAAAACCTAAATGTTGGTTTATTATGCAAATCATTTGCTCCTTGATTTACACATCTGGAGTGTTGTGGTTAACTTTGGACCTTAAAATACAGACACGTGGCACTTCCACATACACACACACACACACACACACACACACACACACACACACCATCTTGGTTCTTGAGATCTTTGTCAGTTTTCTTATTTCATTTCAGCTTGCTATCTGAATTCAAGGGAAGAAGTTCTGCACAGTATTTGCAAATAGCAAGCATGACACTTGACTTGAAATTCAGACCATGCAAACGGGCCTATAAAGATGAGATCAGTGACACATAGTAACACCTGACAAGAATTATCATTTTGATTACAGCTAATGGAATGTTTTTCTTCATTCAGAACTCCCAGAGTCTGTGAACATGGCCTTACAATTTTAAATGGATAAGAAAGAGAAATCCATCAAGCCCAAAATGGTACAGTGATAACTATGAATATGTAATTTATGGATAATCAACTGAAGGTATTTTCCGGAAGAGCCAAAGTTCAAGTACGGTACATACTGGTAGTATAAACACCATATGAGCTACTACGAAATAATAGGCTCATAAAATCACTCACAATAATAATAGTGAGTTTAAAGGCAATTTGAAGCAGTAGGCTATGAGCTTTGAACTGAATCTCAGCATTTAAGATTGGATTTCTGTTTTTTCCTGGACAACTACTGATTCCAGAATCAAATATCAACTGGCTTTTGTAATGTGAAATGTATCCACCAAAGTTCTGTGTTTTCTTTTTTGTCTTTAGTTAAGTATTAATTATTTTATGGAATAATGAACAGACCATCCATAAGACTTCATCAGTACAAAATTTCAAGGGAAAAGTCTAAACATATCTATTATTTTTCAATAACAGTAAACTCCTGTTAGCAATATATGTGTAATCATCCCCTATGTCAAAGAAGAGGATTGAGGTTATAAAGAAGTATAGAAAATGCCACATGTTCTCAAAGTTCCTAGAATTCTAAAATGTTTACCATGTAATAGAATACACAAATATCCTATTATTTTGGAATTATAATATATGGCTTATCCTACTATTAAAAATAGCATGAAATTTTCCAAAGTAAGATTGATCAGGATTTAATTAACTTTGTACCCAAAGGATTGGTGAAGCCCTATCATAATAGATAACTTAATAGAGATCCCAGGGTCCATGAAGCACAGATGATATTCCACCTTATTTGGAACAGTATCGGTCCTTCTTCAGACTGCTGTGTGAATATCCATTGGCCTTTGTTCTAAAAAAATTATAATGTAGAAGGTAAAAATCTTAATTGTAATCTGGAATCACCAGCACTGACACTCTCTCATTGTTTCTCCTGTCCTGGAGAACCTCTCTCTAATACACTAAATTGTAGAGCGAGAACAAGGCCCTTTAACTAATCAAATAGCTATTGTATTAATTCATTTATTTGTACATCCTTTTATAAAATTATATTAAGCACATATTGCGTATGAAACAGTTTATTTTTATGTGCTGGTGGTCCACTGCTCTCAAAAATTTTCAAGTTCAATAGGAGGTATCTATTCTTTCATTCATTCATTCGGTGTTTTGGGCATATTTCCTGAACCCCGATATTCCAAGCACTGCTGTAAATACCAGAGACACAGACATGAGAAAGACTGCCAGAGTCTCTACTTTCATGAGGCTCATGGGCTCATCATGCGGAAAGTAAAAATTGTTGTTTAAATGCCATAAGAGATAAAAGGAAATAAATATGAAGGCTAAAAAATGACACAGTATCTGACTTCACAAAGAGTGGAGAGGTGCTGGAGGAGACAGGAGGGTCAAGAACTTGTAACCAAAAGGAAACTGTGATCATATTGGTTTGGTGGTAAATATAATACCTTTGTAATGTAGGAGCCATCACATATGCTTTCTCGGCTATTTAACAATGGAAGGCATCCTATACCTCTGTTTTTACTGTGAATTATTACTAGGTGTAGTAAGATGACTTGAGACACATAAACTTCAAAATGCCTTCAGATCACTTGACTAGGAACAAAGAAAGGCTTGATAGAAAAAAGGGATCAAGAACGCTGGTTAGAGGATAGGAACCTGTGAAACTAGGAACAGTATTGGACTTTAACCTGGACTTTAACAATGACCATACCTGTCATTGCCCAGGATGATAACATTTTCTGCTTTTTTTTTTCTTTCGGACGCGCAGGCCCAGTGGCCATGGCTCACGGGCCCAGCTGCTCCGCGGCACGTGAGATCCTCCCGGACCGGGGCACGAACCCATGTCCCCTGCAACAGCAGGCAGACGCTCAACCACTGTGCCACCAGGGAAGCCCCTGCCTATTTTTTTTTTTTTTCCAGAGGAATTTCTCCCTTGATCAGAGGGGCAGAGATTATTCTGTCTCTGGTTAAGATGTATATTGCAGAGGTTCATATTCACTAGTCTGTCCTGCCTACCTTGACAAGTACTTTCCAGTTGCTTTACGGGTTCTCAGAATCACATTTAGCTTCCAATTAGATTTTATATTGTAAATGCTTTCCATTTCCCATTGATTTCTTGAGCTTTCTGGTCTATCCTTTGTGAATAAAAGAGGAAAGTTTACATGTGTTCCTCTAGGTTAATTCTACTCAGCGGAACTTGTCAGTGGTGACTAGAACTGTGTTTTTAAGCAGAACTCCAAGTGTTCAGGCTTGGCAATTAATCAGTTGCTTACTAAAAATGTAACTACCGAATTATCAGATATTCTGCTTATATTCCAGCAAATCTGAAGAGGAATTCTGGGGTGAAATAGACATAGATGACTTCTACATCTCACTATGAGTTACCATCTACCCAGAATTTTTTTTTTGTATATTTTCCTCCTTGCAAATTTGAGTTCAAAGGAGCCTAATGACTGTTGATTTCACCATTATCTGTTACTATTCACAAGTTCAAGATGCAATTTGAATGTCAACCCAACTGACTCTAGTAAAAGGGAAGTGGAGGAGTTAGTGCTATCCTGAGGGTAGAGAAGCAACAGAGTAAGGTTTTTAACAAAAAAAGCAAAGGCAAAGTTCTCTCCCTCAGGTCAATTTCTGACAAAATGGGTGGGCACAGCCCAACCCTCTCCATGACCAAGAGGAGATTTTGCACTATGGACTGGATGGCTCCACATTGGAGGCAAACAGCAATCCTAATGTCAGAAGCTCAATGATGCTTTGTTTAATCCTATAGCTTGGGGCCAAGGGGACACATTTCTGCAAGAGAAAGAAAGAGAAGGTAACAGGAAAAATTATGTTCTTTGCAAACAGCCCTGTTTTCTCCAGTAGATCTCTATAAATACACCAATTCATCATAAGCTCTGACGCAAGGAAAGGAAAATAATTGTTAAGTTCTTATTTGGTACTGTGTTCTTTATATATAATTTCACTTTATCTTCACAGATCACTGCAAATTAATGTCTATTTTGACATGAAGAAACTAAGGCTTAGGAAGTTAGTCAGCTGAGAGTTGCGCTGCATGTCTCTAAAGACCAAGTCCCGCTCACTAGGCTTTATACAATATGGGTTCCTGCCATGGCTCTGAGGATTCTGACTGAATGGGTCTGAGGTGGGACCCAGGATTCTGCAGTTTACTAAGTTTTCCAGGTGATTCCTCTAACCAATCAGTTTTGTCAATCATAGCAACAGGCTGCGCTGTCTCTCAGAGTAAATATCTCAGTGTATTGAGAAAAAAACAAAACAAAAAAAAACAGTCGTAAAGACAATGCATCAAGGACACCGCAAAGTAAGTAAAAGAAGTTATTTTTCTGAATCATCAGAAATATGTCTTCAGGGCAAGACAATGCATGAATATGCAATTGCAAAGGAAAAGACAGATAAGAGTCTCCTGTGACGGTGACCCAGAGCTATACAGGGATGTACCTTAGAGGGTCAGAGCAAATAAAATAGACATTGTAAATTTCAAATGGAAAATGATTCTTTGGCTAAGGGAGGAAAGAGAGAAAGAAAGAAAGTGAGGTGCTGATTGGTAGTGGAAGACACTAAATCCCTTCCCCTCCATTCCAGTGTCAGTCAGTGACTTCCTAAAAGGTAGAAAGGAAGAGGATCACTGATACCAAACCAAAGGAATGGAGCTGATGCCTCTGTGAAAGAGAGACATCAGTTAGCCTGCGGAAATTTTTCATATTCAGCGGGAGTTCCTGAGAGTGCTGGAAGGCTGAACAATGAAGCGAAGAGCTCCAAGGTCTTACACGCCCATCAAGAAGATAAATAAAGCTTAAGGGGCTGCAAGGGATGTGAATGGATTATGCATATTAACCCTGGAAGTTTTCGTGTTTCTATGCAATCATTATATTTCAAGGATGGTTACATGATATTTTCTTTCATTTTAATTTTGTTAGACATCAGTGGAGAGGGTATTCTTCAGCTATGTCTAGGAGGATGCAGGAAGAGGAAGTATCTCAGCCCTCTCTTTACAGATCCCACTCATCTTTTTTAACAAATCTCCAACAGATCCTCTCGAGGCCAACACTACAGCCAGCAGAGCCAGATCACAGAGGTTTCCATTACTTCAGGTCAGCTGGGCAGGAGCATACAGGGACTGATGACAACACCAAAGTCACAGCCATGAAAATGTCTATGAATCAGTTCCCAACCTTGCCTGAAATTACAATGCCCAAGCAGCAGTTCAGACTAATTAATTCATAATCTCTGACCATGAGGTCCAGGCATCAGTATTTTCAAAAGTATCCAAGATGATCCTAATAACTGGCTAGTGCTGAAAACCACTAGTCTGAGACTTTGCCTGTTTCTCTCAGAGGTTAAAGGTTTTGCAAACATCCTGTAATGGAGAAAATGGAACTTAGTGAAAATGACACCTGTAAATATAGTTAGTAGTTACATATTTGTTTTGAAAAACAGAATGTATTCTGGCATAGCATTCTTTTACTTCTAAATCAATTCTTATCTCATATGTCCCAATTTAAATATGTTAAAAAATCTTTCATATTATCCAGGAAGAAATGCATTAACATTAGAGAACTTAAATGACCATACACACTCATGATCAGGTCATCACTGATGGAGGTGGCAATTACGCAACTAGTACCTAAACAGAAAACCTCTCCTATTTAGGTGACTTGGTATTATAAAATTTAAAATAAAAATAAATTAAAAAAAAAAGATTTTAATAGTAATAATCATTAATTCAGCCCTTGATTCTGGATCAACCAAAGCCCCAATTTCATAATGTCACAGGGAGAGAGACTCTTTCCAATGTGATCTTTTGTACCTGATTTATTGGAAAACTAAATTGTTCTCTCTCTCTCCCTCCGTTTCCAGTCTTCTTCTGTTTGTTTGCTTGTTTTGTTTAGTGTTTAGGATGGATGACTATTGTGAGGAGGTCTGGTAAAAGGTAACATGGGATCGACAGAAGCAATTCTGCCCCACAGAAAACCAGATTATTAATACTCTAAGCTCCTTGATGTCCAAATTTCTCAACTCCAAGGTAAGGAAAGTATTAGATCTAGGACTTCGAGGCCCTTCTGCATCATATACTTTGTAGAGAAAAGAAATCCGGATTAGGAACCAAGGGCTAGGATAAGTAAACACAGTGCTGGAGTTAACAAGTTGTGCTATCTTGAGCAAATCACTTAACCAAACTCTCTGACATTAATTTTTTCATCTGTCCACTAAAGGGCTTGGATGACACTGAAGGGCTTAGCTCCTTCTAACTTGAACTTCTTTGGCATAATTTTAGATCTGTGACCTATGGAGATAATTGCATTTTGGGGAGTTTGATGACAATTCATTTCATTTGTTGTAAATCAAATGTAGGGGGAATAAACAAGTTATGTAGGGTTCCCAGAAGAGACTGGAAAACATTTCTTTCCTGTAACTGTGCTTTTTATAATTGCAGGTTACACAAATTTCCATATTATTTCAGTTGCAGAAGGTCTGCTCAACATTGATTTAGAGCATTCAGATTACATTAAATATGTACGTTCTATGAAATGACACGGTATGTACATATAATTAAAGATTCTGGGGTGTGTTTTTGGACAAAATGTTGTTGCTGCAATAAAAAAAAAAAAAGGAAAGAAAGGGAAAAAAAGGCTGAATCCCAAAACCAAACAAAACCTCAAACACCAAAAGCTGCATAAATCAAAGCTTAAAATCTGACTGGTAACAGCAGGACCAGATCCATCAGTATAAACTGACGGAGGTGTGGTTTCCAAACCTACTCAATCCACTTGTATACACAAAGCTTGAATTTACTGGGCTTTGCAGGGGTGACCATTTGCTTCTATGGCTCAAGCTTTGTTTCCTTGAGGGTTTCTCAGTCTCTCTCCCTCTTGAACAAACTGCACGAGATGCGGTTTTTTGGTTTTTTTTGGTCCAAGCCATTTGCATTCCTCTTAGTCTTTCTCCTTTTAAGGTAAAGTGGGTTTTAATTCATGTTAAAGCCAATGAAATTTGGCATATTCTGATTCTAAGGCATGATTTCTTTCCATATAGCTTTTGTAGGATAATGATCTCTATATATTTGAAAATCAGAAGAATTAGGCTAAAAGACCCATTGAAAGGTCATCTAAGCCACATTCCTACCTTCACACACATATACTCTAGAACAGAGAAGAGAGCTTCTCAAAGCTGTCCCCCACTTATTCTGCTGAAAAAAAAAAAGTTTCGTCTGAACAAATCATTTTAACAGGATGCCAATATTTACTTATTCCTAGCACCTAAATGATGGTCAGAGATATTGGACCGTATGGAATGACAGGCCTGGATTAGAGGCAGAGAAGAAACACACTCTTCCATTGCTGTCACTTTGACCCACGTTACACATGTGATACTTACACCAATAAGAGATTCACATCTTCTGATCTGCACATTTCCCCAGAGACAAACTGTACACTTCGTGAACATTAGACGGATGTTGCACATAACTTGGTGATTCAGAAGTGTCAGCTGCATATACTGTCTTTATACTCTAGGTCACAGTCCTTGGAAGGGCCATTGCCTGCAGCTACTGGATAAAAATGACAGTTCTTCCCACGCAGTACTTTTTGGTACATATGCTGAAATATTTGATTTTTTACTACGTTTTAGGCTATCTTGGTGAGGATTCTGCTACCTCAGACATATTAGGACCCAGAATCAAAATAATGCTGATTTTCAGCCATGCTTTCATTTAGGGCTACAAGCAGAAAATTAAAGACCTTGAATTCTCTCCTTCCTCATATCCGAATCCAACACTTCTCTAAATATTTACATCTGAAAAAAATTATAAGGTCTCTAAAATAAAATACATGTATGATAAAAGAGTATATGAAAAAATTCAAGTCTTTTAGCCTTCCTTTTATCAGACCTCTTATTTATATAATAAGAATATCCATTAACACAGGAAAAATTTCAAACTATTTACTGGTTTTGCAGACACAAGTCAACTGGTTTATCTCTAGGTCTCATTTGAGAAATTTACTTAAATAATCTTTGCTTGTCATGGTGGCTAAGATTTGAAAGAATATATATATATATATATATATATATATATATATATATATATATATATATATATATATATATATATATATATATATATATATATATATATATATATATATATATATATATATATATATATATATATATATATATATATATATATATATATATATATATATATATATATATATATATATATATATATATATATATATATATATATATATATATATATATATATATATATATATATATATATATATATATATATATATATATATATATATATATATATATATATATATATATATATATATATATATATATATATATATATATATATATATATATATATATATTAGTATATTATTAGCATTATTTGTACAATAGTATATATATATATATATATATATATATATATACAATAGTGTATATATATATATGGTCTCCACAGAGCAGGAAATCCCATGATATTAGAACATCTGACTTACTCTGAGGCGAAGAACTTTTAACTATTGATGCTCTTTGGTCCAAAGGCAAAGAAGGTGTTTAGCTCTGAGAAGGCACCACTTTTTAAAACGCAAACCATTTTCTCTCTTTGGGATATCGTCTCATATATTTCCATGTCTAAATGTCTCTTATTTTTTCAAAACTCAGTGAAATTGTCACCTTTTCCATAAGTCAGTTTGGCTGAAGTTTACAGGCAAAAGCAATCTTCCTAAAACCTCTCACGATACTTTATCTGTATTCTCTTTATATTACCTCGTGCTTCTGGTTTTATTTTTGTCTGTGTGCTTATTTATAAAGTTTCTTGAATAATAATCATCATCATCATCACCCTTATTCATCTCATCCTGTTTTGCATCTTATACAATGCCTGGCACAATACCTTGAATAGTGTAGATACTTAATGCACATTTTTGAATACATGAAAGAGAGATATAACACTGTTTATCTGTGTTAGGGTATGACAGTATCCCTATTGCACTTCTTAACATTCTGTTTCCAGCCTAAAAGAGAGAAACAGTTTGCTCTTTAGGATTTTGCAACCTGCTCCAACCTCAAGTTCTGAACTTAAACTAAAATCTGGCTCCTTTTGAATCAAGAATTAGTTTGTTTCCTTCTCTGTCTTCTTCAGAGTCCTGAGCTGCTTTGAAAATTCGCTGGGATTCTATGAGATGTGCAATGACAGCAGATTCTTCTAACCGACCATCCCAGATATTTCTAAGAATTAAGTCTATAGTCTCCTGAGCTATGTCAGGTAACAGAGGATCATCCACAGGCCAAATGATAAAATTATAACTAGGATTTCCACTTAACAGCAGACCCAACAAACGATCAATGCCCGGAATACACGTATGGTTACAAATACAAGTGGCTGCCTTCGTTCCTCACAGAAGTCTTCTCTGCGATCAATAATCCTAGCAGGGCTCACTGAGTGAATTGCCACCAGGTTCTCAGAAACAAAAGTTTATCTTATTTTTTGTAATACCTTAGGTTAGAGAAGAACAACATTAGCAGAGGTCCACCTTATCAAAATATAAAGAAAAGTTAGGTATGCCATAAAGTCATCTCGGCCACTTGAAATTTTGGTCCTAAACTAACATAGTACTCATTTGAATCTTTGCTGAAACCATCTTTGCTTAGAAATTATTAGAATGTATCTAAGATGATAAATAAAGTCTAAGTATGTTAAGGGAAAAGATGAATACATTTGACTCAATTTTTGAAGTCTAACGCATAAGAACAAGTGCAACGCAAACGTCCTACTGGGTTAAGCTATTTGCTGCATATAATTGATAAAGTCATATAATGTTACATATAAAGTGTTTCTACAACTCAATAAGAATAAAGATTTTAAAACTGACAAAATATCAGTAGGCAGTTCACTGAAAGATATTACTAATAGGAAATACACACCTAAAAAGGTAACCTATTTCTGTTCAAATAAAATGACTTTTACAAAAGCTTCTTTTCAACTATCAAATGAAAAATATTGTAAAGTTTCAAAATATCTAGAGCTAATGTGGTTGTGATCACCTTTATAGTGACAATAAATCCTCAAATTGAATCTCTACGTGTCCTTTGACTCAGCCTTTCTACTTCTGGGAACTTATTTATAAAAATGTACTCACAATACAAGCACATATAAAAAAATGTATTGCAGTATTATGTATAATAGTACAAATTTTTGAAGAACCAAAGTGTCCATCAATGGAAAGGATTAAAGTAATTCATCATATATTCATGTTATGTATGGATATGACACGTGAATATATGAATATCGTAAGTTTGGAGCGAAGTGAGAGTAGCATCAACATATATTCACTACCGAATGTAAAATAGTAAGCTAGCGGAAGCAGCAGCATAGCCCAGGGAGATCAATATAATACTCAGACTCGAATTCCAAAAACTTACAAAAATAACTTGATATTTTAATGACAATAAGTATGCCAAATATTATAATGCTTTTATAGTCCATAAGGGGAAAATACCTTCATATATTTAATATTTTTCAACCACAACATAACCAGTGATTTTCACTTAAAGTCGCTGAGACAATAAAAATATAAAACGGAATACAATCTCTGTTGGGTAGCATTAACCTTTACTCAGTCATTAAACAATGAGAAATACTGGGCTGTTTTTGTTATGGATTAAGAAAATGCTTTTGGAAACAGATAAACATTTGTCCCTGCTGGAAGCTCCTTCAGCAGTAATGCATCATTATGCCTGACCAGCCCTAGAAACCTAGGAAAGACAAAATATGTACATGTTGGTTGTTAAGCATATGTGATATGTTTTGCTTTGTCCCCTGGCAACCAGAAGATTTTTGAACTTTGCCAAAATCCAAACTTTTGAAACTCTTAAGCTGCTTAATTTTTATATTCATAGAATGTAACCCAAGGTAGAGTTTTGTTTGGAAAACTAAATGACTTGCGTTGTGACAGATTTTGTTTAACTTAGTTTTGTTTAACTTAAATGTTAGGCGCGACAGCTTCAATTCCAATCAGACTCCGTGCTAGTTATTTAGATCTACATGAATGGCTGATGAATTTTAAAGATCACATCAATTTCATGTCTTTATCATGGCTTGCTGTAGCCATTAAAGTGAAGTGGCTACAGACTTGGAATCAGAGGATGAGGGTTCTAATCTTGCACAGCTCTGTTATTTAAACCAGCCTGAGACTTCAGAAAATCATGTAATCCCTCTGGTCCCAGTTTCTTCATTTTTAAATTAAGGAGGTTCAAAGAGTCTTAAAAAGTGTTTGAGGTATACATTCCCTCTTTTAAATGGGAGGGATGTAAAAGGTTTTCAGGCTAGTGACATGTGACCACATAAGCCTCTCATTCTTACTCAGTCAATTCTTGACCCCGCATTCCATCCTCCAGACCTCCAGAATGCTCTGTTATATACCTCTTAATTCTAGAGCATAAATCCCACGAAAAATGCATTGGAAGTGTCATAAACTTTTTCAAAGTATTTCTGTGTTCATTATTACCGTTCACCATTGAAGATATTGAATCATTTTTCCTCTTTTTAAAATTTGTCCACCCTCTCCCCTTATTCCATTTCCACATATGCCAGGGGTAAACCCTGCTCTTCCAATTTAATTTGATTGCTGTTTTCACAAACAACGGACCAGCCTGAAAGACTGAACTAAACCATGGAATCCACTGTAATTGACAAAGCTTCTATATATACCATCTTTATAAAGCATCTAACTTGCATCCTCAAATAATACCTCATATAAAGATGGATAGTTTTGCTGTCTTTAACATCCAGTTTGGTGATGTTATATCACTGTCTGTGACATTCAAAGGATATGGGGCCCATAAGTAAATATTTGTCACTGGAGACCATCGGCCTATGGCAAAATAGACACCAGAGCGCTACATAATTTGTGTTTGTTCAGAGAAAGACTATTCAGATCTTTTTTATCCTAATGATAAAAAAATTGCTCTTGCTACCCGTTCCAGTAAAAGAGAAAAATATTCTTAAATGCTAAAACAATAGTAGCTCCTTTGGTGAGTGATGCGCCACTTAGTAATAATGCAGTAGGTTTTGAACAGATCTGTAGTTTTTCAAAGGCAAACATCAAATAGAAAGAAAAAGGTTATGTCACCTTCACCCTCACAGTACTGTCATTTATATGCTATCAGCTCATTAAATTCACATTAGGATACTCCATGGGACTTGAGTTGCTATTAGTGCACCTAAATGGCATAACAAAATCTCAGTTCACTTTAAGAGAGATGGCATTGCGACATTTTGTATTTCATCACTGAATTATTACAGTCTCAGATGCATTCTGCTGTGATGGTAATGGAAGGAGGAGTACAAGAGAGGGAAGCTGTCCATTTGTTGTGCCCCAGGGAGAGAAAAAGCAAAGTTTGATTTAAAAAAATTTAAGGAAGTGAAAGTAAAGCATTAACAATTTAACCCCTGTATCAAGGCTGAAAATACACAAGGAAAGGCAAATGTTACATTTTGAGATAGGCTCTAAGGAATTTAGGGTAAACTGAATGTATTGAATGCTACGGGAGTTTGGGTGGTTGGCTGGTTTATGGTGACAGGTGGATGGTTTTCAGGACTCTGTGTTACCTTTATAAAGTCCTTACCGGTAGCACACACTGTACTGTCCTTTTCTATTATATTCTCATTGATTCCGTCTTTGTGAAAAAAAAATATGGGTAGCCTGTCAAAGGTAAATGATCCTGTAACAAATATTGTGAATATTGATAGTTCTCTCCATGATAAGAGAAGCCTTTCACGATGACAAAAACTTATTGTCTCCTATTCTGACTTCCATGCTTCCAGGCAAGATTTCATGAAACAATTTTAGCACCATTTACAATGATCAGACTGTACATTTGTCAAAAGTAAAGTCACCAGTGGAAGAAGCCTGGCTTAGCAGTGATTTACATATGATACCAGAATTAGTGCTGCCTCCAAAAACCAGTACACTTAGGAGGATTTTGTTGAATATTCAACCAAAGAAATAAGCAGAGTAGGTGCCTGGTATAATGTGTTCCTATTCTGAAGTAGAGAAATAGACATGTTTATTATGAGATGAAATTGTGTAATAGGACAGCACGCTCTCTTCTAAAGATCATTTCTTCACCACTTATATCACTATTTGCACAATATTTAAAATTGTAGTTGTGAAGGCAGTTTAGACTTCATGGCGATTGCTTTCTTCTGTATCAATTGTTACACAAAATAAAACGTACTGAATATGTGGAAAAATGAATACCGGTTGCTTGTTAGGAGATGTGGTCTGTAGCTGGAGCTCCGTGGCCGAGTGTGTGGTTGATAACTCCAACCCCTTGAGTGTAGGTTTTCTCATCTAATAAAATGAAGGGGTTTAACTAGACCATCATTAAGATTCCCTATAATTCTCAACATTTCTGTGTTACAGAAAAGAGCAGAGTGTTGGAAAAGGAGACCCAACAGGAGTCTGGGGTATTGGTCTTTGCTTGGCTATTAACAACCTGAGACCTAAATTAGCCATTTACTTACTCCAAGCCTTTGTTTACCTTTCTGTGAAATAAGGCAAATTACTTTCTGATCTCTGAAACATCCTGAGATCTAAATTCGTATGTTTTTTTAATTGTCCAATCCTTTCCCAGCTCTATCACAATTTTACCTTGTGATATTGGACACAGTATTAAAGCATATAGATTACTCATCATTCTCTTTGGAAATTATATTTAGCATACCAATCTACTCTTGAGAGTTTAGAAAATGTTGCTCAATCGCAAATGAACAGCTGCAACTGTCAACTAGCTACAAATGTGTAAGGCATCTAGTTTTATCTCTGCTTCTTTAATGTCACAGTCTCCCACAACTTTCTAGTCTCTTAACCTCAGCCTGATTCAATCATTAGTTTATCTGCCTAACACCCATAGCCATCTGATTTCATAACCATCCTAATAAGATAAGGAAAAAGAGATCCACACAGGATAAATGACTCACCCAAAGCGACATAGCAGAGAACTACGATCAGGGTAGACTCTTAAGTCTGGTAACTTTCAGTGTGATGCTTGCTCAGCCAGTGTCCTACTGAGTTAGGGTCTTCACCTATTCTCTTTTTCTCAGCTTTCACAAGGCTGACAGAAGGGTGAATTCTTTGAGGGGGTTTTGTATTCACTACAAAGTAAGTTGTTGTAAAATGATAAGACTTTAATGGTAAGATATGAAGAATCAACCAGCATCGAGTGTGAATTTTTCAAGGGAAACCAATTCATTTCTGGTGCTCTCTGAAATGAATGAGCAGTAGATAGATGATTGTTTGTTCAACCTGAGAGGGTGTTCTTATTCAGATTTAATGCAGTCAAAGTATGCTTGGAATTGCAGTCTAACTTCTATTTGTCTTTATATCCCCAAGCCAACTGCAAAGGCTGGGCGGCATAAGGTAGAGAGACCTTATAAACATGTCCTAAAAAGAGAAAAAGAAAACAAAAGACATGTCCTATATTGAATCATTAAATACAATCATTTTAGAATCAAGCCAGTGTTTGCAGTTATGTTCCCCTCAGGTGTGCTTTTTTTTTTTTTTTTAAGAGTAAAAAATGTGTGTGTGTGTGTGTGTGTGTGTATGTAAAATCTCCATACCAAGCAGCAATAGAGTGTTAAGCTATGTAGCCAGTACATTGATGTTATGCTCTTTAAATAGAAATTACCCTAAAAATATATGAATATGGTCATTAAATGTCACCTCGTGAATTGAAGCTGACATCATTCAACACAAAACAAATGAGGTTAGCCATTTGTAGAAGTAACCCTCCCTAAGAGACTATTTTACATGTCTTGATGATTAGATAAATAGGTCTCCTAAAATTGAACAAGGAGCCTATGGAACTTTCCCAAAACCCAACGGAGACACATTAATCTGAAATGTAAGTAATGAAAGATAAGATAGAAAGTAATTAATTGTGTGAAATATCCATCATAAAGAAACGTTATAACAGAATATTTTGTTAATGGATCAGGAATATAGTTTTGTTGTGGGTTTTTTTTTTTAAACAAATACTAAAATGTGTCAGTGCTTACTCAGCCATGACTCAGAAGGAAGGTAGCTGGTTTGGTGATGTTGTTCTTAACTTCTTGACAGGTATAGACATAAAAGGCAGAAGGATTCATCAGTCTGCCACTAATTGAATGTACTATTCCCCAATATCTGCCAATTCCCTTTGTTTCGCTTCTTGACTCACCACAAAAATCATCTGCTCTTATTTTGATTTCCCAAGAAGACTTTTTTACTGGGAAGGAGTATGTACTTGCCAGCTGATGCAAGTATTCTATTTTATTTTTTATACAGCAGGTTCTTATTAGCTATCTATTTTATACATATTAGTGTATATATGTCAATCCCAATCGCCCAGTTCATCCCACCACTACCACCGCCCTCCCCCCAGCTTCCCCCCTTGGTGTCCATACATTTGTTCTCTACATCTGTGTCTCTATTTTTCTGCCTTGCAAACCAGTTCATCTGTACCATTTTTCTAGATTCCACATATATGCATTAATATATGATATTTGTTTTTCTCTTTCTGACTTACTTCACTCTGTATGACAGTCACATTCTGTTACATAGTGCAGTGTGTTTTCTGTTTAAGTGAATAAATTGGCATTCTGGTTTATAAATCTGTTTCCCGTAAGCTGATTCAGTATTACTGAATCCTCCAGAGTCTGACAATCCCTGGGAAAACTGGTAAAATAGTGTTCCTGACTAGGCAAAGCCAAGACCCACACCCAAGTCTGAAGGAACTCCAGCAAATATTATTTATCTGCCATGTGTTCCTACTGGAAGCAGTCCTTCAGCCAACCTCTTTCTACAGTCCTGGTAATTACAAGTGAGAAAAGCTCTTAGGAGGAGGACTCCCACGGTGAACAGGAACAGGACTAGTGTATACCATGTTCACCTCTCAGAGATTCACAATATATTTTATATCATAATGAACTGTAAAAGATAAGTCTGATTAATATTGTGCAAACCGGGCTTCCCTGGTGGCGCAGTGGTTGAGAGTCCGCCTGCCAATGCAGAGGACACGGGTTCGTGCCCTGGTCCGGCAAGATCCCACATGCCGCGGAGCGGCTGGGCCCGTGAGCCATGGCCACTGAGCCTGCGCATCCGGAGCCTGTGCCCCGCAATGGGAGAGGCCACAGCAGTGAGAGGCCTGCGTACCGGAAAAAAAAAAAAAAAAAAAATTGTGCAAACCAGTATTTCTCAATACCCCAATATTTTTATGTGACCTATATTAAACTTTCTGGGAATATACTATGAAAACTATGGGGAATATGCTAGTTCTAGGAATCCTGAAGAATACCCGGCAATACAGCTTCTCATCTGGGGTTTCTATCTCTTTTGCATCTGGGTACAAAGGAAAATTTTTCAGTATATAAATCTCAATAAGAATAATATCTGCCAATGTTAAGTTAGTTTCAAGTCGAAGCTGCATTGATTTGGTTCACACTAGTACTAGGAAGGGCCTTGACATTGACATTCTTCTGTTTACCTTTCTTTTTTGTAAGAAGGTTTGTTCTCAACAAAGAACCCACAATATGGTACTTAGGGTAGCTGTAGAACATCATTTAGGATGTTCTGTTACTGAACTTTATTAGAGTTAAAATATACGCAATCAGTCATATGATACTGTGCTGAGCTCTAGGGTGGCACCCAAGAAACATCACCCCTCTTGCCTATCAGAGTTCTGAAAAACAATAAAGAACTAAAATAAAACAGTGGCAGATGTAACCCACTTATCACCTTATTTACTGATAGAGGCCAGATGGGAGGGGCTTGATTAGATTGACAGCCACTTGGACCTGCTGAATGAATCACTGAACTTAGGTTGAATTACCCACTTGGGCCTAGCAGATTGGACTGGACAGGTGGGGAAAAGGCAGCCACTGGTGGAGTAGAGACACTGTGTTCTCCCTGTCGGGAGACAGGGGTGTAGCTGTCCTGAAAATGTCTACTTTATTCCTCAAGTCAAGTGCCTCCATCTGGGGTGAAGTGAGCAAGGGGATGGAGAGAGAGTCTTTCTCTATGTAGAAGGCAACACCAGGAACGGAGAATAAGAATTTCCTTCTAACATGTTACTTCTAGTAGTCAGCTAACTAAAATATAAAACCTAAAGTAAACATTAAAAGGAAAAAAATAACAGTAAGATTTAAGCGTAGTGCTATACTTCTAAAGGACAGAGCTGGCAGAAATTAGTAACGTGGACAAGAAAATTATGTAAATGTGCCCACGGCTGGACAAGAGGGAAAAAGAAAAAGATAGTACGAGATAAGAAGTTCCATGGAGACAGAAATTTAAAGGGATTCTTCTCCCATCCTACCAAGTAAAGCACTGATACAGAAGCAATGGCATTTAAGTGGTATGTTTTCCTAGGATTTACACACCATTTTTTTGGTCTTCTTTTGTTTTCATCACATTTACTGTGTTTTCAAGTCTTTCAAAGGATCACTGGTGTGCAAATTAGTGGTTGTAAAAATCTGAATATTAAATGTGTTTCAGCTTAGACTATTGGGTTTTCTAAAATTAACCAAAGTGTCACCTTAAATTGAAGTCAGGTGAATGATTTTTAAAAATGCATAAGATCACAAATTTAGAGATCATTTCATTAATGGTAACCAGTTTTCCTTCTCCATGTGCAGTGCATATTTCTTTAGTCTTATACACCTCTATATGCTTACTCAGTAACCCTTTATTATGTCCCTGATTATACCATGCCCTGTGCTATAAACTAAGATTCAAAATCAAACATGACAGTTTTTGTCCTTGAATCGTATTGACTCTCCTAGGAGAAGAGGCAAATTATTGTTTATTATACAATGTGGAAGATTCTAAGGTAGTGGTATCTACAGGATGCTGTGGGAGATGGCATCTGCATTAGACTGACATCAAGAGAGCTGGCCAAGTGGTACCTGAGCTCAGGCTTTCCTTTGTGGATGTGTTTTTTCTTAACTTTCATTTTTTGTAATTCCAAGAAAGTTTGTTCTGAATCATTGGGCAGTAAATTGGAGGAGAAGTCATGCCTCTTTTTATTAATATCTTTCTGTGTGTTTCCTAAAAACAGAGACATCTCTTTTATTACAACACTGCTATTATCAAAACCAGGAAATCAAACACTGAGACAGTTATAGAGTACTACTATCTAATCCATTACCCATATTCAAATTTTGTCAATGGTTCTAATAATTTGCTGTATCTATTTCCTCCCCAGTCCGAGATCTGTTCTGCAATCACTTGTCACAATTAGTTGCCACAGCTCTTGGGCTCCTTTTTCTCACTCTCTAGCTTGACCTTGATATTTTTGAGAGATATAGGTCAGTTATTTTGTAACTCAATTTGTGTCTGTTTGATGCTTTGTATGCTAAATTTAGATTATGATTCTGTCAGGATTACCAAAGGAGTGATGGGATGCCCTTCCCAGAAAGCCTGTGATGTCCACCTGTTCTAATATCTGATCACTAGGTTAAGGGGCTGTTCACTAGGTCACTACGCTGTGAAGCTACTCCTTTTCCCTTTGTAAGTAAGAAGTATCAATGATTTGGGCAGGGGAGATTTGGGTAGTTAAAAACATTTGATTTAAAAACTACTTTTTCCCAGTTTTTGCGTGTTATAAATAAAGCGGCTGTGGAGAGTGCTAGGGTAGTTTCCTATTTATACTGGGCCATCAGGGAAAGTCTCACTGATAAGGTGATAATAGAGTAGAAGACAGCAAATATCCTTAGTGTGGAAACCAACTTGAGCCAAAAGGTTTTTCTTGGGTAAGTCAGAATATGTAAATCAGAATATTTAACCCCAAATGGGCTAAATAATGGGGGTTTTATTATCCCCTGTAAAAGGTCTGGAAGTAAGCTATCCCAGGGCTGACCTAATGGCTCAGATGTTTCATCAAGGAACAAAAATCTCCATATTTTGGAACCACGATTCTCATATATTTGCTTTGCCTGAGGTTTGTTTCGTTATCATCATGAGATGCCCCCCCCTTGACTCTCAAAACCACAGTTTTGTTACTGAAGAAAGCCAAATGACTGACTGCTAAGTAGGGAAACAGTACTGTCTAAAGGAGTTTGTCTAAATGAGAGCAAAAGTATGGAAAGAGATTTTGCTTCTACATTCTTCAAGCAATGCACTCATTACATGAAAGTATTTGCTTTGAGGTATCCACTTCCATTACGCCATACAATAGCAATGGTGGTTTGCTTCTTATTAATATGCCACAACTACCTTTTGTCTAAATGAAAATGTTCTCATCTGTTTCAAAAAACGGGAGGCGAGAAGTTCCCTTATTTGTCATATTCTTCACGGATTAATAATAATTTCTCTTTTTGTTCCATTACAGTCCTATCTGGTTATGTTCTAAAAACTAAGATGCAGTTTTAACTTTCACTAATGCTTCTTTTAAAAATGACAGGGAAATTTAAAGAGGAGTAAAAAGAAAAAAATATGCATGGTTGTTTCATCACTATGCTAGAGCTGACATTTACAACTTCCTTCTCTCACTTACCAATTTTATGTTACCTTTGTCTTCAGCCCACGTTTGGGATGGTAAAAGGTTTTGGCTCTACTGGATGATTCAAACTTTTCTTCCTCAATGTCCTGTGTTCTAAGGGGTCTACTGATATAAACTCATTACCAGTTTCATAAGATTTTAAGTTAACCACGGTGTAGGATTCTCTCTTTGTGTTATCTTGCAAAGGACACAAATAGAGTGCACCATTACATCACAATTGTAAGTAAAATAATTAGCTATTTGAACTATGTCCTATAGAGCATTATATCAAAGACAAATAAGTGACATTTCAAAATTAATAATTCTATTAGAAATTAAAATGAAGATGGAAAACTGCCCCAAGCTGAGCCCGTCATGTTCTTTTGGTCAGAAATTATAAACTAGGACTAAGAGATTTCCAGTTTCAGTGTGGATGGGTCTCGGGCACAGAGGAGATATAAAAACTTGAGATGGTGGTGTGATGTACTTTACCATATACTGAATGAAAAGAAAATCTGAAAGAGAGAAAGAGAGACAGAGACAGAGACAGAGGTGGAAAGAGAAGACAGAGAATAGGCAGAGAGAGCTTCCCTGGGCTTGACGGTGTTTATACAGAAACTTGCATATATATACAGGTACACACACACACATATATTTTGTACCTGCCTCAAGTCTTTCTAGAAAAGTTTGGGTTAATTCTTATCTTTATATTATAAAATTCCCATTTTGCTTACAGATAGCCCTTCATCTACATCCTCTTTAAAATATCTGCTTAACTTAGCTCAGGTTATTATAATTTACTTGCATTCAATGAGTTCTAACTCTTACATGTCTTTCTAAATTATTTTAGCGTGGACATCCATCTTCCACCTCTGCAGAGTGTGAAAATATTCCTTTAGGAATTAGGAAAATATCGTCTATTCATCTTATTATATAAAATTATTTTGCCCACGTGAGTTTGACAAATTCATTCAACTCTGCAGGATAAAACTTTAGAAGTTTAGATGCTTCACTCATCTTTTTTTTTTTCTGTTGGAATAAACTTTGGCCATGCTAAAATAAAAATAAATGTCTATTCCAACGGAAAAAGACGGGAGAATCATTTACTCAGTAAATCTGTATGAAGAGCTTACAATCTATAAAACGTCATAAATATCTGTGGAATATAAAATTTATGAAATTTAAAAAGCACTGTGTCTAGTCCACAAGGGGGCTATTCCACATGTAGCTGATTGAGAGGTGACTGAATTTCAATATGTCAAATACTTTTACTTAAAAAATAAAACAGGGAACCTAGAAGCATCACTTTGGAGAAGTTGAGTAGAATTTAACTATGTGTACAACACTTTCAAATTCAAGTCAGATGGGATAGCTCAGAAGTTTGGTTATTTATTTTGGTGTTTAAAGGCTCCAGGAAATATGTCTAAAAGCAAATGGGGAAAATTAAAATATTTATTATTTTTTCCATTGAAGCTTTGGGTTTCCCGATTGCTTTGTTCCAGGTGGCTTTTTTGAAACATCTCTCACACATTCATCTTATATTAGAAAACATATGACAAAACCAAGTTTTTTGATTTAGGAACTAAATCAAAATTATTGCAATAATCTTTCAATGGCAGACAAAATCAAGAAAATTACTTGTCAAAGGAAGCCTCTTTCTTGTAATACCATAACCATTTGTGGTCACCAAATGGACTTTTTTCATTAAATTATTTGTGACCCTGTCCAGGCTGTTGGCCTACCAAGAGAGTACCAGCTATTTTTCAAAATGAGTGTTTCATTGATTTAACATGTGTTGGACATTCATGCTTGTATTTATTTTACTTAATTATAATTCCTTTGAACTTTTGCCCTGAGGTAGTTTTAATGTGATGGCCAAAATTTGAAACTTTTAATGAAATAAATAAATTTTCTTAGTAACATAATATTTTCCTGGAAGAATAAACATGTTTCCCAAAATAGCTCATTTAATCATAGGTAATACCTTTTAGGCTGAGATAATCGGCAATAATTTAAAATAATTTAATGTATAAAACAATCCCATATGTACAGATAAACACATCTGACATACAGAGAAACATACATAAGTTCAACAAATATTATTGAGTGTCTACTATGAAATAGGAATTGGAAATATAATAATGAACAAGTTAGTTGTGGTTTTACTCTCATCAACCTTATAGTGGGGATATGCAGAAAAAAATTTCAATAAGCTGTGTACACTGCAAAAATAACAGGGAAAATTTGGTAAATGGGATATATGGCAATACATGTTTATTCGGCTACAGGTCCCTTTATGACGTAGATCTTACTTTCCCCTCTGGTCACATATGCGCTCACTCATGATTCTTAGAAATAAACTGTTCTCCTTTTCTAACCATACTCAACTATTGCATCAAAAATATATTTAATTCTTTCAAAACGACATACAGACTATTTCTCACACCTGGAATGTCCATCCTCCCAAATCTCATTAACCATGGAGGACTCATTAACCTGAGTGTGAGATTGGCACTGGACTTTCCCTCCAACTAAAAATATATAAGGCAGCTGTTTTTAGATATGGAGCAACAGGCAGAATGTATCCTAAAGACAAGAGGATTATAGTGAGCCCCAAGATCTCTCCAGATTTCTGCTTGGAGACATTTTACTACCTACCTCAGCAGAGAGAGAAGGAACTGGAGAGAGGAGGAGAGATCAGAGTTCAAGGCTGCAGTGAAGGGGCTGGCAATTGGGGGACAGGATTCCTGAGAAAAGAGGCTAAAGGAAAATGACCTCAGATGGAAAGTTAGAGCCACAAGAAGTGATGAGGAACATCAATCAAAACTAACAGTAGGGCTTCCCTGGTGGCGCAGTGGTTGAGAGTCCGCCTGCTGATGCAGGGGACGCGGGTTCATGCCCCGGTCCAGGAAGATCCCACATGCCACTGAGCAGCTGGGCCCGTGAGCCACGGCTGCTGGGTCTGCGCGTCTGGAGCCTGTGCTCCGCAACGGGAGAGGCCACAACAGTGAGAGGCCCGCGTACCGCAAAAAAAACAAACAAACTAACAAAAAAACTAACAGTAAAGCATTGCTCAACATCTGACCTATTTTATATTTACTTCTTATTTATTTTCTGCCCTTACAATGCACATAAACTCTTTGAAGACAGGGCCCTTTGCCTTTTTGGTTCATGCTGTATCCTTAACACAGGTTTTCCCCGCTTTCCAAAAGTAGAGCATCCCTACAACAACTTTTGTAAGCCCAAAAGGAGTAGAGCAAAGAAGCAATTACCTTAAGACACATGTTGCTAACAGATGAAAAAGATACATGGAGATAAAGCTCAGATGCTCACAGACGGAATTCAAAACCATGGGGCTTGATGCTGAGATGGAGAGTGTAGTTCTGGGGAAAGAGCTTGGTGGTGCCACTTTTGATGCTCAGAGCATGTGCTGCCTCTATAAATGGCTTGTGACAAAACAAATGCTGAACTCTTTTCACTTTTTGTCTTTTTTCGTAAGAGCAAAAATTGTCTTCAGATTTCTTTGGATTAGCTCAGATAGCTACTAACGTAGGTCTTTCGTAAAAATGAAGTGGCATAAACCGAACTTTCGAAAAGCAGTGGATGCCTTTAGAAGAATGTCTGACACATAGTATGTGCTCAATTAATATTTATTGAGTGAATAAGTGGATCGCATATAACTGGAAGACTCAGGATAGGGCAAGTTTAAGGAAAATTAAAATGATGACTCCAACTCAGTCCCTCTATGACTCTCTCAGGCCAATTCTTGTACGTGTATTACTTTGTTCTCAAGCTGGCCTTTCTTGTGGCCAAAACATAACTGCCAATAGCCTCCAGGATAGTCTGTCTCCCTGTCTTTGTGTAGTAGAATAGAGAAGAAGCCACTCTTCCATTTGTGGAAAAAAATGCATCTTTCCCAGTGTGTTTAGGCTACATCATGTCAGGGATCAACCCATGAAATAAAAATAATGACTGCTGGAATGCCATGCGCTGGTTGGATGAAGTTTGAGTTTTAGTCACTGGTTTGGGTGTGGAAATGTGATTAGATGATTAGTTTAGATTGATGAGTATTAATATCTGGGGCTAGAGATAGACTCAGTTTTCCTTGAGTCATACAGGTTGTATGGAGGAAGACTGGAAACCCGAAAAATATCAGCTTCTTTAGTAAGATGTGAGGAGTCAGTGAATGTCGTGTAGGTAACCAATATTGTCCCTTATATATAGATATATATTTTTTATTACACACCATTTTCAAAGATTTTATTCTTAGCAGTGCAACAAACATGTCAATAAAATGTTCTAGGGACTTCCCTGGTGGCGCAGTGGTTAAGAATCCTCCTGCCAATGCAGCGGACACAGGTTCGAGCCCTGGTCTGGGAAGATCCCACATGCCACAGAGCAACTAAGCCCGTGCGCCACAACTACTGAGCCTGCGCTCTAGAGCCCAGGAGCCACAACTACCGAAGCCCGCGTGCCTAGAGCCCATGCTCCACGACAAGAGAAGCCATCATAATGAGAAGCCCGCACACAGAAACGAAGAGTAGACCCCGCTCGCCGCAACTAGAGAAAGCCTGCGTACAGCAACGAAGACCCAACGCAGCCAAAAAGTAAATAAAAATTTTAAAAAAATGTTCTAAAGAGAGTAATTTCTTTATTACATCTGTTTAAAATGAAAAATACCTGAATACATCTTGGGGAGATTTTATTGACCTACAAGGTAGTAAGTACTGGAAAAAGTGAACTGGATCTCTACCTGTTTCTTCAACAGTGTATCCATAGTCCTAAGCACAGTCCTTGGCACAAAGAAAGCCTTTGTTCAATGAATACTTGCTGAATGAGTGAATGACTTCAGGTATTTATTTTTGTGTAGAGAAAGTCATGAAAGCTATAGAAATGCACCTTGCTTCCAGGTGCATTTAGATTGTTTCTAAATTATGCTAGTTATATATATGCGTTAAGGTTTATCAGAGTGATTCTAGAGAAAATAACAAGATGAAAGTCTAGGGGATTAACATCTACCATCTTTACATGGTGTTTTATTCCTTCTATCTGTTACCTGTTAGTTTTCTCCTCTTTTTTTCCTTTCTCTTGAAAGCAAAATTGAACATTTCATATTAATTCATTTCATCTTTACTGTTATCCTACTATTTATATATTTTTTCATACTTTTGTAGTTGATGTTTGGTTTAGATATATATATATATTTAGTTAATCAGACTCTTATTTCAAACAATATTATACACTATTTCACAAATGGGTTAAGGGCCTTATAACCTGTATATGTATTCCAATTCCTCTTCCCCAGGAACTGTATGCTATTTCTGTCATACATTTTATTTTACACCTTCTATAAACACAAAATACATTGCTATTTTTCCTTCCGACAGTTATCTTTTAAGCTCTTTAGATCAATTTAAAAAATTATTTTACTTTCGTTTATTCCATTCCCAGTTCTCTTTGTTTCCTGATAAAGATTCTAATTTCAGTTTGTTATCATATTCCTCCTGCCTCATAAACTTCTTTTAACATTTCTTGCAGAATAGGTCTGCTTGCAATGAATTTTCTGTTTTTGTTTGGCCTTAGAAAAACCTTATTTTTTAAATCATATTATTTTCTGGGTAGAGAATGACGGAAGGATAGTATTTCTCATGTTTTCTGATGAGAAATCAGCTATAATACATTTGTTTCTCTGATTGTAATGCAACTGCTTTAAAGATTTTTTTTTTTTTTTTTTGCGGTATGCAGGCCTCCCACCGCTGTGGCCTCTCCCGCCGTGGAGCACAGGCTCCGGACGCGCAGGCCCAGCGGCCATGGCTCACGGGACCAGCCGCTCCGCGTCACGTGGGATCCTCCCGGACCGGGGCACGAACCCGCGTCCCCTGCATCGGCAGGCGGACTCCCAACCACTGCGCCACCAGAGAAGCCCTGCTTTAAAGATTTTTATGGTCTTTTGTTTTCAGCATTTTTAATGTGATGTGCCTAGGTGTGTTCACCTACCTCCCCATTCCGTGGGGGGATTATCTATCCCGTTTGGTGTTCTTTGAGCTTCCTGGATCTGTGCTTTGATGTCTATGATTAATTGCAGAAAATTCTTCGCCATTATTTGTTTCTTCTGTCCCATTCTGTCCTGATTCTCCTTCTAGGATTCCAGTTAGACAGTTGTTAGATTTTTTGATATCATCTCACAGCTATTGAATGCTTTGTTCTATGTTATTTTTTGTTTTCCCCACTTTTTTCTCTTTGTGGTCCATTTTAGGCAATTTCAATTGCCCTATATTCAAGTTCACTGAATTCCCCACTGTTCTGAGTCTGCTACTGAGCCAATCAATGGCAACCTTTATCTGTATTGCTAAGTTACTCATTGCTGGCATTTCCAGTTGATTTTTCCTCTGGTTTTCTTCTCTCTGGTGAAACTAGCCATCTAATTTTGCATGTTTTCTGCTCTTTTCATTAGAGTGTGTAACATATTAATCATAGTAATTTCAAATTCCCTGTCAGATAGTTTCAACATCTGTGCTATATCTGAGTCTGATGGCTCTGTTGATTTTACAGTATTATCTCTTGCAGAGTGTGTGTGTGTGTGTGTGTGTGTGTGTGTGTGTGTGCGTGTATGTGTGGGTGTGTGTGTTGC
Source organism: Neophocaena asiaeorientalis asiaeorientalis (assembly GCF_003031525.2). Classification (NCBI taxonomy): domain Eukaryota; kingdom Metazoa; phylum Chordata; class Mammalia; order Artiodactyla; family Phocoenidae; genus Neophocaena; species Neophocaena asiaeorientalis. The sequence goes on along the minus strand of NW_020173124.1, from coordinate 5,228,395 downwards.
CTTTTCATATTCTTCATACTTTTTTTGTAGAAAGCCAAACATTTTGTGTAAGAAAGTAGAAATTCAAGTAAGTAGTTTTATGCTTGTAAATAGGCAGAACATTCCTTCTGCTCCATTTTCAGTGTGACGGTCCGCTTTAGTCTAGCCAGGAGTTAGGCAGTTTTGAACTTGCTGTTGCTATTTTTGCCTTTAGTGAAACACAGTTTTCAAATTTCTCTATCGATATCTTGTGTTTAAAGTGGAGGCTGGCTTCCCAAGGTTTCTTCCTCCATTTCTACTCCACCTTCACCAATCAATCTTCCCTTTTGGGCTGGACCACAGGAGGGCCTGTCTATCACATCTTACCCAGAAGTACTCCATTGTCAACTTTACTTGATGCTTTTTAGCCCTATGGCAGGAAGTGAAGGAGAGAAGAGTCCTTGGGTCTCCAGGATGTGCTTTTCATGTTCCTGCTCCTCCCAGCTAGAGTTCTTATTAAGAATATATCCCTGGGCTTCCCCGGTGGCGCAGTTGTTGCCAGTCTGCCTGCCGATGTAGGGGACGCGGGTTCGTGCCCCGGTGAGGGAAGATCCCACATGCCACGGAGCGGCTGGGCCCGTGAGCCATGGCCGCTGAGCCTGCGCGTCCGGAGCCTGTGCTCCGCAACAGGAGAGGCCACAACAGTGAGAGGCCTGCGTACCGAAAAAAAAAAAAGAATATATCCCTGTCCCTTCTCTAGGGCTGGAGGGTAGTTTCTTGTTCCCTCTGCCAGGTGCAATGGGTTTCCATCAGTGCCCTAAGAACAATTTTTATTGTCCCTCTCCCTGAAGATTAAAGTTTTTGTTTCACAAAGGAGAGAGTGGAGAAAAGTGGAGGTTGGGGTAGGGTGTGAGGAATATTTTCATGCCCCATTTTTAGTGTCTGCCTTCCTTCCTTGTCTTACACAAAGGAAGCTGTCTCTGGGACAGTCCCGTTCTTCCCTGTTAGGGCATGGTGGGTTTCATGGATAAAAATACTGCTGGAGAGTGAGTCCCCCTCCCCCATATCTGTGCCCTCCCCAGCAAACTTCACCTTCCACCAGTCTGCACCCAGCCTTCAACTGAAGAGTTATTCTAGTGAATTCCTTCGTTATGTAAACAAGTGTTTGCATCCTGTTTCTTTCTATAGGCACCTGCCTCTCCTCAGTTTTCTAATTAGTTGTTTGTCTTCTGATCTCAGCTCTCTAACAGGTTCAAGGAAACTGTGAATTTTCAATTCATCCATCTTTTTTATTTCCATAATTGCAGTAGCAGAACTCCTAGCATTCTACATCCTGGAGCAGAAACCAGATCTCAACATGACTAGAGACAAAGTATGTTTAAAAGAATTTCAAATTGTGCTCAAATTTTAATTTTTTCTTCGTGATGCTGTATGTATCACTTAGGCTATACTTTCTGTAAAAGTATGTCAGCTTAAATAAGGAGTGCTGTCCATGATTAACGTAATTGATTGATTGCTGGGTAAGATATCTTCTGAAAATTTTTAAAATCTCTAGGAATTGTTGCAGAAGTTGTAATTGAGAAAAATTGAAAATGGCATGAGTTTTAACTTTTTAAATACAGTGGCTGCTTAGGGTCTACCTGGATCTTCTGGCTTATATATTAACTTTGGTTTTCTGCTTGACCAAATCAAAGAGACAGGGGACACAGTATGAGTGTGAAGACCATGGTAGGTTGAGCCGGCAAGAGATTAAAGTAATTTAATGAGTGAGTGGAAGCAGTAGTACACAGAAAATGGAAACAATTGAAGGCGCAGTATAGATGGTGCCTGTGGCTAGTTTCAGAGACCATTTATCTTTTTATATGTAACTTAATTCTCCTATTGGCCCTAGACACTGTTTTGGATTAGCCAACACTGGCGACCTGATGTATCTGAGAAGAAAATGTGATCCTTGAGTACTTGGAAAAATACTTGATGATGCTGAGGCAAAATAAAAGGAAAAATGGGTACAACTTTTCTCAGGCTCAGGTGTCTGCAAACAATTGTAAATCAGATAAGTATTCCTTAGACATGTGGTCCAACCAACCTAAGGTTCAGATTACATGTACAGAAATTGTATATAAGAAAATTACTGCAAAAAGTGTTATGTCTTAGATAAAAGAGAGACGATTTCAACAGCAACTTGGGGGTTTTTCTACCTGAGTCTAGTTTAAGAGAGAAACACATAAGGAGAAAAATAAATCAAAAGGAGATTTTAAAATATTGCTCTGGCATCCCTCTTTCCTTTGGCATTAAAAGCCATAATTTTGTGTCCTCAGGCAGAGCTAAACTTCTTGATTTGTTAATGGAAAGGTAGGCTGTCACTCAAAACACGCATAAAAGGCCAAACTTGATTTTCAAAGTTCAGTGAAAGATAATCAGACGTACTAGAAAATTTCTGATTCAATCAAGAGGTTCTTAGTACATTGCATCAAAACTTAGAGTGATTATGACAGCATATATTAAAGACAGGATTTAAATTCAAAAGATTGAAAAACATTTACTCTTTGATTCACTATAAAGATCATCAAGTCTAATCACACCCACATGTGGTCCATGGATCAATCTCACCGGAAATACATGAAAATATTGTACATTTCAGGAAATTTTGGCCTTATCTCTGGGATAAGAGTTAGTATGTATTTTGCGATTGCCTAGAAGGTAACCCTCAGTTTGGTGTCTTAAGCAGAATTTAGGACAATTACCTATAGTTCAAATTACATTCTAATTCTCTAATTCCAATTTATGACCTTAAATTACTAAGCTTTAGTGTTGTAAGTTAGTTATATTTTGGTACAAACAACGTTTAAGGTTTTAGGAAAAAAATAGCAAACATTTCTGGCTTCTTGCTACACAACTCCCCTAAGAGAAGTGAGCTAATTTGCAAGATCACCATCTAGTGGCAAATTGCTCCCACTGCAAACACACAGTCCCTAGAGCCCAAGGATTTCTAAAGATATATGGCCAGGCAAATCCATCTCAGATACAAGATGGACAGTGTAATTTTAACCATAACAGGCAACATTGCACAAGTGGAAATAGTCCTCCTATATTTATGAATCATGAGCTAATAGCTGGGAAAGGAGTAGAGGACCCATGCTACATGGTTAAATTAAGTGGTTAAATGAGAAGAAGCTAAACAGATTATATGTTCCATTCTATCCCACTGACAAAGTGTAATACTCCTACTTTTTGAAAATAAATTTTAGGAAACAATCATAAGGAAGCAGGAATGAATGCTAAGAATAAAAGGGTTTTTTATGTAGCAGGTTTTACAAATTCTGTTTACCACCTACAGAACTGGGTAGAAAGAGACCCCCTGTAGTATAATCTGTACCTACTCTTTCTCTTTACTTACATTCCTTTAAAGCATGTTGGAATCTTCATGAGTAAGAGAAACTTATCCTATGTAAATAATGTCAGCACTCCCATCCCTGCAGAGCAAGTTGCTTGCATTAGCTAAATTTTGGGATGCTTCCGTTGGACTTTGGGCCACTTGTTTCAGCTGGAATCAGCAGTCACCTACATGACAGGTGGGGTTTGGAGAAAGTAAGGATGTTACTCCTTGGCCAAAATGAACACTCGCATTAAGATTCTATTGTGCCTAAAGCTCACACAAATTAATGTTTACTGCTTTTTAGGAATCCCATATTTCTGACTCCAGCTAAAAGGTCATCAATTATAAGATAGAACATTATTTTATGTACAACCAAGGAAGAAATATACTGCCAGTTTAACCATGACAGGTCATCAATTGTAAGATGTATCCCAATTTCAAATATGTTAAGTCATATTTTTAAAATATGTTTGTATCCTTGAAATATGGAAAATAAAAATTCTGATAATGAGAGAGAGAATTGGAAATGAAGACTATAGTAATATTAATTCAACATTTAAGTACTGATGTCAACCAGCTAAGGCAGCGCCGTAAGGAAATGGAACGCATGAGAGTTGTGTTTTGATAGAAGAGGAGGAAGAGAAAGATAAACTCCAACTGCTTCACAAGGTTGACTAAGCCCAGCTTTATTTAGACCATACAACCTCCTTTGAACAACTCCTGTTAGCAATGTTTATTTAAAGAGGTCCCTATTTGAAGTTAGCATACTGAATTCCATAGCTGTTGACACTTTGGAAAAATAACTGACTCTGAGAAAGGTTAGGAAGGTGGGAAAAGTCTATGAATAAAACCTTTTCAAGCTAGAAAGAGGTCAAAGTACAGCATGATCAAAGACACAGATGAAATGCAGAAGAATGCAGATAAAGGTAAAATAATGAGGACCCAGAGACACCAATAAAAAGAGAAATGCTTTCTGAAGTGGCCAGGTGTGGCTACAAGAGCAGGAAAAAGCTCTCAGACACCCTGTGGAAGGACTTTACTCATCCCAGCGTGTACACAGCAGCAGTAAAGAAAACAAATAGAGAAAAAACAAAAAACAATTGCTGAGTTTCAATTCTAAAACAGGCTGACTTACACTGGATGTCAGATCACAGAGTAGAGTTACGGGGACAGACTCCTTTTTCTCCTTGAGCTGCATATTAGGTTTTACAGTAATACAATTTTCTTTTTAACTCAGAGAGTGAAAACAAAAACAACCTAGAAATTCTCCCCTCCTTCAAGATAAAAGAAAACTCTGTAAACTGAATTGATGTTAGGGACAGAATAGGATGTTATTGAGGTTGTGCCCAATACTAGGAGAATACACAGTATCTACATGACATCCTTTGAAAGATTAGAAAAAGATTTTCTTTTCTTGATTATTTTTTCCCTCAGGGATCTGAAGTTTATCATCAAAGAATAATTTCTTTGTGTGTTTGTGTGTGTTTGTATGTGTGTGCGTGTGTGTGTAATTTCAAAATTCCAACAAAGTTAAAATGTCCTGGGCACAGGGTGTTAACATATTATGCCATATTTTTAGTAGGTCTGTCTTATTTGATAAAGTTTTTAGGTAACTTGAAAATCATGTAACATACCACAGCTTACATGATTGACCCCGGTTGGTAAGAGTTGTGGGGAGAGGAAAGAAGACCATGGTGAAATGAAATTTTAGAACTTACAATAATTAATGCACTGCTAAATACTTTACATACAGTCCCTTAATTTTCATAAGAATGCTGTTAAGTAGTTATTAGTATCATCCTCATTTTTACATAAGGAGAAATTGAGCCTCAATGATATTAAATAACTGGCTTAAGACAACACAGCTGGTCAGTGGAGAAACTGGGTCCACCCAAGTCGGCTCACCTCAAATTCCTACAAAACTACATCAGGATATGTGGGAAGACAGAAATAGTGAACTAATGGTTAGAAAGACACCAAATCAACTTTACGTACATCAGAATATTTTCCCAGAGTGGCCCATGCATTTGTAACATTTGTTGGTTTTTAATAAAACTATAAAAAAGCAGATTTCCCAGGTTAAGCTTACATTCAGTGAAAATTTGGGTAGTCTAGATTAAACCATAGTTCATCTTATTTTGATTATTCATCAAAATAATCACATAATATAGATATTTTAATAATCCCCTTCTCAGCTTCATATAGCTGGTACACAATAGAGCCAGGACTTTTACCTCTTCTTCTGATTTCAGATTCTGGACTTCTTTCAATAAACTGTAACACCTCAAGTGTAGTTTCACCTAGAAATTGTTTAAGATCTCAGGAACTCTTTCAACTTTTAATAATGAACAGAGCAAGAACTTCTATCCTTCCTATCCCTACCCTGCTCTACATTGTCACACACAGCACATTTTTTTAACCAAAACTTGTTTATGACTCTAATTTCAGAAAATCAAATTCCCGTGGAGTGAACTTGTTTTTATCTAGACTAAACCCAAGTTTAATGGCCAACAATCACTAAATCACCATAAATATGACTGTTATTAACAAGATGAAGTTTTCTTTTGGAAAATAAGATGTGTCAGACAGTTAGTTAGAGAGAACATTAACATCTTCAACAAACATAAGTTGAGTAACATAGAGTCAGAATATGCCAACCAGCAAATTTCTTCATGCATTCACAAACATTTATTGAACTTCCTATGTGTCACATACTATTCTAAGTGCTGGGGATATAGCAATAAACAAAATGTTGAAAACTGCTGCCCCTGTGGAACTTACATCAAGTAGAGAGACAGACAATGATGAAATAACTAATAAAACATACTGCACGCTACATAGTGATAAATACTGAAAGGAAAACGTAAATGGGCAAAATTTCTGTACAGGGACAAATGGTAAATATTTTAGGGTTTGAGGGCCAGACAGTCCCTGTCATGACTACTTAATTCTGCCATTGTGTCATGAAAGCAACCATAGACAATGTGTAAATAATCAGAAATGGCTATGTTCTGACATAACTGTATAAAATATTGGAGCTGGTCATGTGGATATCTGAAGGAAAAGCTTTCCAGGCAGAGGCAACAGGAAGTGCAAAGGCACTGAGACAGGAGTTTGCCTGGTGTATTCAAAGATCAAAGAATAGGCCAGTGATGTTTGTAGGGTAGAGTGAGCTGGAGGCATCAGGTACATAACAGGAGGTATGGTCAGATATGTAAGAACGTAGAGAGCAGAGTAAGAATAGCAGAATTTACTCTGTGTGAAAAAGAAAGCCATGGAAAGACTTTGAAAAGAGAAGTGGCATGGTATGTCTTACGTTTTTTGTTTTGTTTTTGCGGTACGTGAGCCTCTTACTGTCGTGGCCTCTCCCGTTGTGGAGCACAGGCTCCGGACGCGCAGTCTCAGCGGCCATGGCTCATGGGCCTAGCCGCTCTGCGGCATGTGGGATCTTCCCGGAGCGGGGCACGAACCCGAGTCCCCTGCATCGGCAGGCGGACTCTCAACCACTGCGCCACCAGGGAAGCCCCCATGTCTTATGTTTTAAATGATATCTCTGGCTCCTTCATGAATAGACTGAAAGGCATGAAGGAGCAGCAAGAATGATTAGGCTGTGACTGTAGTCATTCGTGTCTTGGATCAGAGAGGGTGTGGTCTAGTTGATGAGAAGTAGTGAGGAATAAAGGAAATAATGCCCCAAAAACATTCAACATAGTGCCTAGCAAGTTGTAAATGTGACATAAATATTTGATGTGCCTACTGTTATCAATTATGGAGTAAAGTAAGGATGCTTCAAACCTATTGCCTGTAATTTATAGAAAAATAATACTCATTTTAAGAGGTATTCAGGACTATGTAGTCTGTAAATGTAATAACTCTGGCTCTACAAAAATTTTGATCTAAGAGTTTATTCAGCCTCCAAGAACATAAGGGCTCCTGGATTATTTGAAAACATTTACTTGGTGTATTTTCACTAACTGAAAACTCAAGCCCTCCAAATAGGCTTGGCATTACTTTTGTTTCTTTAGCTTTTCTTTTTTCCCCTTTTAAACATTAGAGGAAAGTAGGTTATTGTAACTGATAGCACAAGGAATTTAGAAAAAGGAAGGAGGGAATAAAGGAAGGAAGAAGGCAAGGGACAGCAGGAAGGAGGGCGGGAGGTTGGCAAGAAGGTTACACTGAATTGGAAACAGTGTTCTGAGGGTTAGTATTCCTGAAACTTAAAGAATAGCTCGTCTATACGCTTATTTTTACAGACCTTTCTTCTCCTCTATCCTCTCTCCCAAACTTACCACGTATCAGTTTGCAACTGATACCCTGGGTGATAAACCATGACAAATAAACGGACATTTCTCAATGCAAGCAGTCTCCTCAGTGGTTTAATTACTTGGTAAAACAGGAAGATACACTGAAGCTTCTTTTCATAGAACATCTAAATATTTGTGCCACCATGCATTAGGGGATGGTATTTTCCTTTATAAACTTTGCATTTTGGTATAAAATGTTAATTAGGTTAATAATGAACATTATTTGTGTTGAGGTTGAACTTATTCAAAGGAATTTTAAGGACAAAAACGTGCAAATATGGAAATAAATTACACAGGCATTTGCTGAAATGGACAGTCCAGTTTCCCAGCTTCACATGGTCCAGGGTTTTCTCTGAAGGATGAAGTGCCCTTGACATAAAGACTATTAAAGATATGTCAGAATAGCAACTTCCACACTTGATCTTGGCCTAGTCATATTAAGATACTAGTTGTCTTTAATATCTTAAACAAACAAAAATCGATACCTGGCAAACAGTGAAAAAGCAGTATAGAAGACAATTTTTTAAAGTGCTGGGATTCTGAGTGTAGGTTTGAATTCAAGCTTCATGACTTGCAATGTGACATTTGAAAGTTATTTAACCTCTCTGGGCCTTAGTTTTTATATTTGTCAAATAATTATAAAAACACCTTAAAATTGGATGAAAGGATGAAATGGAAAACAAAAGTGAAATCCCTTGTACAAAATATTGTTCTGTTGTATTAAATTCTTCTTGCTTAAGGAAATAACTGCCATTATTCTTATTTTTAAAGAATATCGCAAACCAAAGTTGGAAGACTAAACCTGACAGATTAATAACCATGTTAACTAATGTATTTATGACAGCATTTTAAGTAGTCAAGGTTTCTTTTCTTCCCAAGAAAATACTTCAGTTTTTTTTTCTCAAATTAAATTCCCATCTGTTGCTCCTCCCCTTAAATAAAACTGCATGAAATCACCATTGACTTATGAAGAGCAAAAACCTAATTTAACACTTTTAATCACATATGCAAGGAATTAGGTTCTATGAGAATACAGAGAATTTCTGTAAAAGTGTTCAGGAAAGTGTGTGCACTAGTGTGGAGAATTAGCCCCCATGATCAGAGAACTGTGCATATGGTTTTTAAAGATACCTTTATTTTATTTTTTTAACATCTTTATTGGAGTATAATTGCTTTACATTGTTGTGTTAGTTGCTGCTGTATAACAAAGTGAATCAGATATACATATACATATATCCCCATATCTCCTTCCTCTTGTGTCTCCCTCCCACCATCCCTGTCCCACCCTTCTAGGTGGTCACAAAGCACCGAGCTGATCTCCCTGTGCTATGCGGCTGCTTCCCACTAGCTGACTATCTTACAGTTGGTAGTGTTTATATGTCAATGCCACTCTCTCACTTCATCCCAGCTTACACTTCCCCTTCCCTGTGTCCTCAAGTCCATTCTCTATGTCTGCATCTTTATTCCTGTCCTGCCCCTAGGTTCATCAGAACCTTTTTTTTTTTTTAGATTCCATATATATGTGTTAGCATACAGTATTTGTTTTTCTCCTTCTGACTTACTTCACTCTGTATGACAGACTCTAGGTCCATCCACCTCACTACAAATAACTCAATTTCGTTTCTTTTTATGGCTGAGTAATATTCCATTTTATATATGTGCCACATTTTCTTTATCCATTCATCTGTCGATGGACACTTAGGCTGCTTCCATGTCCTGGCTATTGTAAATAGTGCTGCAGTGAACATTGTGGTACATGACTCTTTTTGAATTATGGTTTTTTTCAGGGTATATGCCCAGCAGTGGGATTGCTGGGTCATATGGTAGTTCCATTTTTAGTTTTTTAAGGAACCTCCATACTGTTCTCCATAGTGGCTGTATCAATTTACATTCCCACCAACAGTGCAAGAGGGCTCCCTTTTCTCCACACCCTCTCCAGCATTTATTGTTTATAGATTTTTTGATGATGGTCATTCTGACCAGTGTGAGGTGATACCTCATTGTAATTCTGATTTGCATTTCTCTAATAACTAGTGATGTTGAGCATCCTTTCATGTGTTTGTTGGCCATCTGTATATCTTCTTTGGAGAAATGTCTATTTAGGTCTTCTGCCCATTTTTGGATTGGGTTGTTTGTTTTTTGATATTGAGCTGCATGAGCTGCTTGTAAATTTCGGAGATTAATTCTTTGTCAGTTGCTTCGTTTGCAAATATTTCCTCCCATTCTGAGGGTTGTCTTTTCATCTTGTTTATGGTTTCCTTTGCTGTGCAAAAGCTTTGAAGTTTCATTAGGTCCCATTTGTTTATTTTTGTTTTTATTTCCATTTCTCTAGGAGGTGGGTCAAAAAGGATCTTGCTGTGATTTATGTCATAGAGTGTTCTGCCTATGTTTTCCCTAAGAGTTTTATAGTGTCTGGTTAAGGATATCTTTAAATTTATTTCATTCCAAATTTTAAATAAATTAAAAAGTCAATGGCAATTTACCAGCTCCCAATTGCTAGGGTTGCGGGGAGGGAACATAAGAATGACTAACATTGGAATAAGAATCGGAGAACATAATTTAATTGCAAAATTGATATTTAGCCACTATTTGCACATATTTTTCTTCATTCATCTCCATGTGTTAGCCCATTATTTGAATAGTTTATTAACTGGAGTCTCAATTTATTTTTTCCTTTCAAATAAAAAAAAAAAAGTCAGTGGAAATTTCATTTGTGACATAACTTAATTCTGGATTTTACTTTTGATTACAGCCAGGGTTTACTTTGATGTTTTCAAAATGAATTTCAAAGACCATTTATTCAGTAAATTTTGAAAACAGAAACATACTGAAACTTTTATCCCACTTGGTAAGCAGTCATCCTTTATAGTTTTATCCAAGTTTTCCCATGAAAATGCCAATCGGGAATAAAACTGACAAATATATTCAATCAAAGATGGAATTTTTTTGCTCTTAAGTTGCAAATGGCCTCATTAAAATAAAAGCACCACCTTAGGGATTGCATAAAGCAGAGAATTGGTACCTAAATGGTATTTATGACCAGGCTAAATGTAAAGTGAATTAAAATTTAAAGGATTATAGTCAGGTAGGCCACAGACATCAGTAGAGAAATGTCCATTAAGAAGATGAAAGAACTAGCGGTCCCTGGTGACAGGCATATGTCAGGTTAGCGGTCAGGCATACCTATACACTTAGTGCCACAGCAAATGAGAAACACATTGCCCAAGGAGGAAAGTACTTACGAGATATTTATTTTAGACTAAAAAAAATCCTCAAACTAACATTTTGGAATTCATATCCATCATTGTCATCAAACTAAAGTGAAAAGAATGGGGGAAATAAGATGTGTACTGATAATAAATATTATCACATATGTGTTTATAGATACCGTATACACTCTGACCCATGACTGTATTTATAGAATCCACTGAAAGCATAATCCTTTAGGAGTCTCACTGCATCTATGGTGATATAACCACAAAGAGATGCCACTGCCTGGCTACAAGTAAAGACCTTGTTTAATTAAAAAAAAAAAGCAATGAAATAGCTTCTAGGGTGCAAATACACCAAGGGATGCATTCTTCATAACGTGAATGAGTCACAAAACCAGTTACTATTTTGTCATTTTCACGACACAATGCTGTCCTGTGCACACAGCGTCTGCCTTGTTAAAATCAGGAATTCTTTTAAATGATCATCAAATGCCTTTACGTGATGACTCATGGACACAGGAAATCTGGTCTCATAATTACAAAAGACTGACTGCTTCTCTCTCCCCTCTCCTCCCCTTCTCTCCTCTCTAGTCCTCTCCTACCATCCTCCTCTCCTCTGCTCTCTTTCCTACTATTCTCTTCCCTTCTTTCTATTCCTCTCCTCTCCCTCTCTCTCCTCTCCTTTGGCATTTGATATAGCAAAAGATGTTTGAAGTTGTTTATTGCACGGTTCTCCTTCTCTGACATGTATTCATAATCCAAACATAACTGTTTCTCACTCTGTGCTTTTAAAATCAGTTCAGAACATTTGCCTTACTAAGGGTGCAACTCATTTTTTTTTAGGAATCATGGCTTCCAATTCCACTTTTAAACTAACGAGCCCTTGATGTCTAATGATACCAAGATGTACTCATTGCCGAGCTGAAGCCACTCTCCAATATGGACTTGTGTTCCCACAAATATGAAAAAAAATGGTGTTTTACAATCTTATTTTACCTTCAAACAGAAAGAGTCTATCGTTACCAATGCACTATTGTGACTTCACTGGACATCTTAAATATTCTTGGGGTGGTTTTCCTGATCTTTAAGATGAAAGTGGTTCAAAGATGCTCTTCTCCTAGTTCCATCTCTGCTGTCAGTCCATAGTCCTGTATTTCAATATAATTACCTGGTAGATAAAATCTTGGAAACCAGGAATAAGAAGTGACAGAGGGTGGCTTTAAAATCACCATTTCCCAACCTCAGGATCTTCTAGTTTTTGCACCATCCTTCTGCAACCTCGTCAGCCTTATCACTACTCTTTATATAATTATCACCAACCACGTATTAGATTGTGTAGCTGACTGAGAATCCAGTGAAACAAAAGGTCATGGCTTAAAGATCTGCGGTAAACATCATCCTTAGGATAGAATTTGGGGTAAAAACATAGTAGATTTATTGAGGTGAGATGTGGTAAATAAATACATAGGTTGGACTCCTATCAGCTACCTTAGGAATGCAAATGGGGGTCTAATAAGGAATGAATTGGGATAACTGGATCCCAGCCCCACCTCCCCCCAAAAAATAAACTTGGACCAATTTTTATATAGAGTGTGTACATTTCTAAAATGTAGTGTTTTAGGATTCTAGAAAAATTATTCTGCCATGTACTCTCATTTCACATTTAAGGACCTCTCTTCTGGGGCAGAGGCACTCCCGTGATGATCTACTAGCTGAGATATCTAAGAGAAGCATGTGCTGTGGAACTCTCTCACCCTCCCTACCTTCACCGTGAATTTGACGTCAGTGTCTTTCCTGCAGTATCTTGCTCTCAGCCCTGTTGGCTAGTTAGTATTAATTCAAATTATCGAGATAATAGGTAAATAAAATGTGTGAGTCTTCTCCCTTCAGAGCTCCATATTTTAATATATTTAAAGAAGCTTTAAGTTAAACGAATAGCAAGAACTTCAGGCAGAAAAGCTAGACGGTGGTGGGAGTGATTTGACACTCAGAGAACCTTCCATCCACCTCATGCAGCTGGCTACTCTATCTGGATGCAGGGCTTTTCCTTCCAGCTGAAGCCCACCCAAAGGTGTGCTCGACACTACGTACGCCACACAGTTCCTCTTCAACAAGCTACCTGTCCCATCGGTATATGTTCAGTAGTTTTGTTCCAAATTTCATTTTTATTAAATACAAGGTTCCTGTGAAATATCAAAAAGAAAGCTGAATATATTTAGGAGTAAAGGAGATGTCTTAATGTATTTTGGCTATGTCAAAGCATGTGTGCTTGATAGGGAAGATTTTCACACCACTCCAACCCCAGACTCCTCAGGGAGCAATCTCAGCTGGCCTCATTAGAGAGACATTAAATTCGGGCTAATCTCAAACGGTCTGCAGTTTGATGTCTGCTCACCATCTCTAGAGATTGTAATCGGAATTAGATAAATTGCTTGGAATATTTCTTCATCATTGCTCTATTTAAAGCGTATACTGAAATGGATGTCAAGTTATGCAGGTATCCTCCTTTTTGAAAGTTTGCTTTATGCCACTTCACTTTTACAGAAGACCTACTTTAGTACGTGTTTTCGCTAACTGAAAGAAATCTGAAGATAAGTTTCGATTTTACTATAAAGAAAGGCAAAAAGTGAAAATGGTGTTCAGTTTGTTTTGCAGCGAGCCCTTATAGAAGCGACAGGCACCCTGCGCAGTGAGAGAGGCACCGCCGAGCTCCTTCCCAAGGAACTACCCTCAGCGTCTTAGCATCCAGTCTCCATAGTTTTCAACTGTGTCTATGAGCATCTGTGCTTTGTCTCGATTTATTTTGTGCAACCGTTAGCAAGATTTGGACTAAGGTAATGCTTCTTTACTTTACTTCACTTTCATTTGAGAAAGGTTTCACAGGAACACGCTCTCCTTTCTAATAGTGGATGGTGGGGGAAACCTGTACTTAAATAGAGTGAGTGAAAAAGAAGGGACCTGCGCTGCTAATAGAAATAGTACAAACCACAAGCAACTAAGAGGCTGCTCTAAAACATGTCCTTACAATTTACCCAGAAGCTTAAACTTCCATTCTGTCAGACTTGGAGAAAGGAAGAATTTCAAAGATGAGGGGGCTCTCCACTGAAAAGAACTGTCCTAACTAGGTCTCGCGAGACTTCAGATTCAAGCTCTAGCCAGTCTGTAAACCTCAAAGGTCAAGGGTTCAAGGGGGAAAGAAGTGATTGCCACGTCCAGGCCACACAGAGCTTGTCATCACTGTCCCCTTTAAGAAATGTCAGGCATCTCCTCTTTCCAACCAAGAAAGAGTCTAAGGAACCAAACTTGTGTTCCCACAATTTAGAATTTCAACAAGTAATTCATTTGTCTTTGAGTGAAAAATAATAATAAAGAAAGGTGGGGAATAATTTAAGAGGGGAAAAAGGAGTCTCTTGAAGTGGCTATTATCTTGTGCCATGTTAATGTTCTTAGCCTGGGAAGTAACGTTTTCATCATTTGCAACGTAGGAAGAAAATGTATATCTTGTAATGAACCAGAAGTTCTCAGCATTTCTGGACTAGAATTGCCTGCATAAATATCTAGCAAAATACTGGACACTTCATTGCAGCTGAATGTGTATTTATTGAAAATAATTTTCTCTATACCATACCTCAGTGCATGAAACTACTGTCTAAAAAGATATTTAAAATGAAGAGTGATTATATTAAGATGGAGGTAGGAGAAATCAACATGTTCTTAATGAAAATACTAACAGAATCTGCTCGCTCTTGAAATATCAAGAAGTGTTATATTTTTATTTTGTTTTTCAGAAAGAAAATCTGAAAAAGTGTTAAAACAAGCAATGTGTGGAACTCAGTCTCCAAATGCTTCCTACTGAAGCTGTGGAGTTGGATTGACTAGGGCCCACCTGGACTTAGCCCCAAGGTTTGGGGTCCATTTCCAGGCCAAAACCCAAGTTTCCAGTTCAGGGCCCCCAGATTCCATTAAGATTTCCCGTGAATCAGGTCCAGGCTAATTCAGTCTTGAACAATCAATCACTCTCACTGCATTTTGTGAGTGGGAGTGATGGATCGTTTTCTGCTGGTCATGAATGACCCAGACGTAGGAAGCAGACCTGAGCACCATGCCTCATGTGTGAGTGGCTTATTTGGAATCGGTCAACTGCAAGGAACTCTCTGTGTCTTCCTGGTTCCTTTCCTAGACAGACACATAGCCTTCAGGTCTTTCCTATGCGTCCTCTTGCTTGCTTCAGCTATTCTTGCTCTCTCCTTCCCCTCACTCTCAGGAAATAGCCGTGTGTCTGCACCCCTGTACATATTTTCTTAGCCCTGGGTTAACTAGACCACATTTCCCCCAACACATTCAATTATTTGTCCATTTAATCTTCACTGTTTAGAATCTTATCTGCTAAATCATCCAATCTTCCTCTTCCCTCTTCTAAACCCTGGACCTTTTCAGTAGTTGTCCCTTCTCTTGTTTTCTCATAGACTTGTTAGAGAAGAAAAAGGAAAGAAATGCCATTCGAACTGCTTTTCTCCTCTTTCTGACATTGCTCTTAAGCAACGGGGGGAAAACAACACAACAGCTCCACCGTTTTGTGCATTAGTAGGTTTTGTTTGCCCTGTTTGCAGCTGGTTATCTTCCATTCTTGGGAATATTCATGCTGCATTTCAGAGAACAGTGTACCATTTTGTAGATGTTATCATTATGGCCTTTTCGTCCAGAATTACCACTGCTGTTACAGTCACTACAAGGAAATGCTCTCCCACTCATTTCTCTGATAAGAAGCTGCCTGGCGTCCTCAGGCTTCCCATGGTCTGCTAGCTGGACCGAGACGGTTGCAGCAAGGGTATCAAAGGGAGGCTAATAATGTGCACAGTTTTCAGAATTGTTATTTTTCCCCCAAACTCACTGTAGTTGTGAAAACCCTTATGAAAAATGATTAGAGAAGTTGCGGAAATTCACAAACACAAGGCAAAACTCAAAGCAGTTTTTTTCATCATTTTGGTGAACGGAAGAAAGGAGGGCCCATTCTTTCCTGTCTCACAGCAGAATCATGATTCCGAAGCACAACCACCACATATATTTATGAAGTTATGGACAGTTTCTTTTAAAGGAGAAGCACAATTACAATACGTCAGAGAAAAATAGAGAGTGATTTTCCCGTAGGTTACAAATAAAAGGACATTCGTTATTTAGCATGTAACCTATATCCATTTATTTGTTTAAAATCAAGGATTAAATGACTATATAGATTTATAAGATATAATCATTTGAGAAAGAATATTATAAAAATATATGGTATATAAATGCACACACCTTTTAAGAGTATATAAATACATGTGTATATACATACACAAACACATCTTCATAGTTACAGATATATAAATGGATGGAATTAAAAGAAGCAAAATATTTGTTAAATAAGAACATGAGAAGAGAGCCTTTTCTAACATAGTTGAATCTCTTAAGAGGAGAGAAATGTTTTTTCCGAGGGACTTTTAGAATTTTATGATTTTGTTCAAATAGCAGATGCAATATAAACATTCTATATTCTTTTGTGACTTGTTTTTTCCTTTCTTGGTCTCTGCTAGTAAGTGTAAAAGACAGTAAATAACATAATAGCATGTTTAATAAACAAATAAACAAACAGATGAGTGAAGGGGCCCCTGTGTGCTCCGTTTGCCCCATCAGTATTTCCAGGAGGGGCTGGGCAATCAGCTCCATGGGCTCCCTGTGTTGGGGGAGGATGAGTCAGGCTTTTGCCATGCGGTGGTGGCACGTATGCGGTCTCCCTGCTAGGCTCAGAGCATCAGGGACCCACTCACTCTCCCCTGCTCTGTCCGAGGGCAGCGCACCTGAATCTCACCCAAGAGGAACCTAGCCCTGAAGGGAGTGACAACTGAGGCGTCCTAGGGCGGAGCTGTCAGCCCCCTCTGAGCACTCTTTCTACCCCCTCAAGGGCCCCAGTGCTGCCACAGAAGCAGCATTGTGTAAGCCATTGCTGAATCACAAAAATATCCCTTTACTTTCAGCCATGTTATCCTTAGATGAAAAGCCAGGCTCCTCCCCGGCCATGAGGAGAAAACTTGGATGGGGATGGAAGGGAAACAAGATTTCTCCCCATCATATCCTAAACACTATGTTGCTGACTCCCTCTCAGACAGGAAAGGTCACTGTTTCTGATTTTCTTATTGAAGAATAAAACCATCTTTTGAAATTACAGTCACTAAAAGTACACGTGGCTTAGAGCACAGGAAATGCCATGGTTCCTAACCAAATAAGAACCAAGGAAGTGTCCAGTTATGTTTTTTATTATTAGTATCTGCACATCAGAATGTGTATTAATGTTATTTGGTGAGATTAATGTTAAGCAAAGAATATGCTGGAGAGATACGATTTCTTCGATGCTAGGGACAGGCAGATGCGTATCAAATGTCCATAAACATCTGAAAGCAGATAAGAAAATATTGGCCTTGCTTCAAATGAGATGGAAGCAAACATAGTCAAGAATTATTTATCAGAAATGGAGTGGAAAAAAGATCAGGTCCAGGTATGTAGAACCTCCAGGGTTTGTAGTTGCAAGCAAATGAATAGTAAAATTTTAGATACAAGTTCTTGAAATGCTGCTATACTTAGTTAAATAAACAACTAATGAAAATATATGAGAGTTTAAAGGGTAAAGATGTTGTCCGTCATTACCTACAAATAAAGGGTAATTGAGCATGTTTTGAGATTTTTCCCCTTTATAATAGTGAAGCAAGATTAATTTGAAAATCAACTCTTATTTCTGCACTAATGACCTTAAATCCAGACGGTGGTATTCTTTTTCACCCAGAGCATGAGAACAATTTTTCTGCGTAGAATGCAAAAATATCTAAGGGGAAACTAGTCCTTAAAATCCGGCATGACCCAGCTGTATTGGTTAAAAGATATCATTTTTATGAAATATAACCATAATGTCTTTTGAAGACATATTCAATAATTAGGTTGGTGTCCCTTATATGTTTCTTAGACCACAGTATATTAACATATTTATATCATATATACATACATACATATATATGTAAGAGACAGACAAAAAAACATCATTTAAAAATATTGAAAGCAGTTTCAACTTCCTAAAAGGTAAGGATTTTAGTTCAGTTTTGGGGCAGAATTATTTTGTTCTAAGAAAAGCACTTGAGTGGGCTCTTTAGTTACAGAACTTTAAAGAGAGCATGGGCACATTGTTCTTGAGAAAAACTAGTGAACCCTGAGTTGAATGCAGATGTTCGCTGGAGAAATTATCTGTTCTATTTGATAATGAAGATTGGGTACAGATTTAGCAGAGCTTCCTCATGCGTTGTAACTCTAAGGAAAATGTGTCTGTACTCTATAAGAATTTAGAGCCTATATGGCATTGCTTATTTTGTTTTATCCTTGCTCAAAACCTGCAAGTCTGAACTTTACCACAACCTGAAAGAAAGATATAGGAAAGAAAGATCTGGAATAAGATTGGCCCAGTTCAGCACTGTGGATACTGTGTGTGTGGATACTCTGCATGTGGAATTCAAGATTAATGAACGTAGATATCTATTTTGATTTTTGAATATTCCTGGGACTATGTAACTGCATCACTCTGCATCAAATGAGTCCCACTACCAAACATTTTTGGGAAAGGTCTACCTGAGTATAAGAAGTGAAGGCTTGAGAGACAGACCTCAAACTGGAGTTAGGAGGAACTCTTCTTCTCTTTCTGGAACCTCAAAGGGTTAGCGCTTGATCAATGGGAAGAGCAAGCCTGCTAGAGGGCATTTCCATTGGCCTTGCCGTTTGGTGATGGTCTAGAAAATATGACCATTGTAAGGCTCTCTGTGCTGCATTTCCTTCCATTAGTTTTAAGCATTCAGAGAAGTCCACCTTGTTAAAGAGAACATCTTCCAGAGCTGGAACTAAGTACCAAAGGGGAGGGCAACAGGTCCTGCCGTAAACCCAGATAGACATCACAGCTCAGCATCTCTCAGAAGACAGTTATCTCTGGAAGTTTTAGCAGAAGCAGTGGGGAGAAGGTGAAGAAATACAAGAGATGCACGACACCATCACTTATTCACTAGCTGCCCCAGGAGTGCCTATTCTGTTTTACCTCCAACTGGTATACTGCTGTTCAGTTATGGCACTAGCCATCTGGAGTTAGCATAGACCCCACAGGTTAAGCATTCAATCCTCCACAAGACCTCCCCCGCTGCAAATTCCAGGACAAGTTCAGGGTTTCCTGAGTCCACCAATACTTGATTGACTGACTACAAATTCAAGGTTTCCCTCAACATCTTCAAGTTGGATAATTCACTAGAAAGACTCACAGAACTCAGCAAGGTACTGTAGTTAGGATGACAGTTTTATTATAAAGGATACAATTCGGGAAGAGCCAAATGAAGAGACACATAGGGTGAGGTCTAGGAGGGTCCTGATCTCAGGACTTCCACACCTCCCTCCTGTGGAACCCGGGCATATCATCATCCTCTCAGCACATCAATTTGTTCACCAGTCAGGGAACTCCACTGAGCATGTGTCCGGTCTTTACTGGGGTTTCATTACATAAGCATGATTCATTAAATTAATGCCCATATAGTTGAACTCAATTTCCAGCCTCCCTTCCTTCTCCAGAGTTTGGGTTGGGTCAAGATTCCAACCTTGTAACCAGAGGTTGGCATTTTGGGGGACCAGATCTCAATCCGAAGCTATGTAGGGATCCACTATGAGTAACCTCACTAGCAAAACCTCAGATGAGATCAAGAATAACAAAGCTCATGAATAAAAAAGGCGTTTCTATCACTCACATCATTCCAAGGGCCGTGGCAGTTCCATGGCAGGAACACAGGACAAAAACCAAGTTCTTTATTATGCACCATACCTATTTTAGAAGCGGATAGGGATGCTTGTTGGGACTCTCTGTTAGCATTCAAAGAGAGTGGAAGCCAGAGCCATTCAGTTTGGAGAGACATATGACTGTGCTTGTAGTCACTTTATTGGGAGACCTAGGCAAACTGTATAATACTTAGGAAATGGAAATTGTTTTTAAAGGTTCTTCTTTCCTGATTTTAACACTGGTATTATAAGAGGAGGCTTCTCAAGTCGTCTCCAAATATGGTACTAATCCAAGTGTGCTACTCATACAAATTTGGTAAGCCACCTGAGGACTTCGTGGTTCCATATATTTCTAATCTTCCTGAGCTGCCTCTGATTCCCAGTGAGAGATCCTTACATTCCTCAAGTCTGTTTTGCTCATGCCCTACAAGCAAGTAAAACTCTGTGCTGTGAGAAGGTCGGCACCAATGTAGAAAAGTCACAAGATGGGAGAGCTGCAGATCTTGTTTTAAATGTTTTTTATAAACAAGGTATAAAGTTCAAAGAATTGCAGTAGTACCATAATACATTCATTTGAAAAGCTACAATATGAAAAATTCTTGAGTAAGACATCTATGTTTTACCTGTATTTATCCCTAAAGCATGTTTCAAAACACTCAACAAATTTTATCTACTACAAACCCTGCCTGACATTCCCCAGACGAGAATCAAATGCATCAGAGGGCCATTTTAACAAAGGAGAAAATGACTGCTCCTTAGAACTAAGAGAATGCAGAGTGGTATTGGAGGAAAACCACATGCAGTACTGCGTGTTAGGCACCATTGGATGTACTGTTTGCTTAGTCTTTCTCTGGATGATGAATGATGTTCTACTTCGAGGAAACAAGACATATGGTACAGATGCTATCACTGCACACAGGAAGCTGGCAAAAAGTAGTTAAGTGATTTTCTGAGTTTACTCAGAAAGCCAGTAGCAGAGTTGGGTCAAAAGCCCCCATGTTTTATTATTATTATTGAAGCAGGAGCACCTATAAAAAGAGTTTGAAGGGTTAAGTACAAGGTCTTAAATTGATCATTTTTAACCTTTTGTTTAATTTTATGTCATTCTACCCTTTCTCAAGCTCCTTTGTAGATCACAAGTAGATTTATTAATGCCTAGGTGTTCTTATGCTTTTCAGAACTGGTTCATAATCTCCAATCTTTTACTTAAACTTAGTTTTCCCCTCAAAAAAAAAATCCTTTCTGGATACTCAAGGATTGAGAGAGGAGGGAATTTTTTAAGTCCCCTGCCTAATGCCCATTGATTTTGTGGTGGAAGTAGTTAGCTAATCTAGGTGTGGTTCTGTTGTACATTTGGATCCCTGGATCTACTCTGTAGGGCTTTTTTTTTTCTTCTTCTTCCTTAACTTTCAAGAACAGTGAAAAATAATTGTTTTTTTCTAAGAAAAATCTAAAAATAATTTTGAAAAACAGAAGAAAAAGTTTCTGTATTTGCTTTGCTGGCTTTAGACTGTTACCTTTGCTTATTTTTCTCATTTCCACATAACAAATAGAATTAAATTTTATTTTATAAAGGGTGTTGTTAAGTCTGAATTTTTTTTCACCTAAAACACATTAAGTTCCTTAGATATTTAAGAGTGCATAATTACAAATGTATATCATTAAAGCAAAACTATATTAATTAATACAAAGCTGCCCTAGGGTCTAGTAACTTTTGGAGGCCCCAGCAAAACTACTAGGAGACTTTTCTCCTTTGTCTAAACATGTTGATTTCTTTCTTCAATTTTAATTTTGTAACTTAACACAAAGTACATTTTGGAAAAGTGCACAATTAGTTTAGAAGGTAAGTCAAGTTACTAAAGAATAAATAATAATACAGTAAAAAAAAATCACAATAGCTGTGGTTCTATCATTAAGGCATATTTTTTTCTAGTAGTATACATTATACAATACGTACTTTAAGCCCAACTACTGGAATATTCATTTTCATTAAATGTTGTTTTCAAAAATAAGTCCACTCCTTCAAATTCAAACAAAATATTTGTGTAAATGGAAAAAACGTAATTATGCTTAGTCTAAGGAAGGAAAGACAAGTCTAAATGTGTGAGTTATATCACAATACAGATTTTTTTTTAATTCAATTTGCTCATTTTCAAGTATCTTTGGTTGTCGTGTTGGAGGTGATGTTATGGCAACATCTACTACACACTACCATAAGTATATACAACAAAGACTAGCAAATAGACACACTAAGGGATTTTTATGGCATTAACTAACCTGGAGCAACAAGACTTCCTAGTGGAGGTTCTAGGGGGCCTACTTTAATGATTGGATAGATGTAGGTTGCAATAAGCATACTGACATAAGATAAATGGGTGCTTTTAGAGGTTTCTCAGCCTCAGCACTATTGACATTTTGGGGTGGATAATTCTTTGTTGTGGGTGATTGTTCCGTGCATCATAGGATGTTTCACAGCATCCTTGGCCTCTGCTCACTAGATACTAGTAACATCCCCCGACTCATTGTAAAAAACTAAGATGCCTCTGGCATTGTCAAATGTTCTCTGAGGGACAAAATCATCCCTGATTGAGAACCACTGGTTTAGAAGATGCTTGGAAATAGCTTTCATTCCACATTAAATATTTTAATGCCCCTCTATGTAGGATTTACTTTATTAATTGAATCAGTAAACACACTTCTTCCTAATACATATGAAGTCCACTTAGCCCAGACTCTGAGTGAATTATCTCAAATTCCAAATTGATATCGTCTAAATTAATTCACTTTATTGTATAAACCTAATCAACATTGCATTAACCAGAGGTTCATATAAGTTTATAATATTTTTCATCCTCTATCAAACAGCTCTTATGAGTATCTTAGTCTAAACAAAGCTTTGCAAACTATGTTATCATTTGTACAACAAAGGAATATGAGGCAAAATGTTAATTCTGTTGTGGTTCAGCATGTTTACCCACTGGTCAGTCTTGCCTATTATCAGATGTAGTAATTGGCTAGCTTGTGTAGTTGTACTTTTTCCAACAAAAACTAAAACAGTTATTGTTGAGGGAATATCTTTAATAACAGTATTCTGGGAGTTCAATGAAATATGTGTCATTTCTACTGAAATCATCCAAGTGGTTGGAAGAAATCGTGAGAATGTGAATGAAATTGGGAAAGGAATTAGAAGAGTGTTGGGACTGGTCCTGTGAACCACAGAAATTGTTGCTTTTCTCAGCTTCCCTTCTTTTCTGATGTCCAAAACAAGAGTCTGAGCTCATCTCTTGATTTCCCAACTGTAATTACTTCATAGTATCCTGTGGGTATCTTCACCTTCTATTCTTCAAGTAACTCTACACTTTTGTCTTTGCTCTGGATACCAACATAGGCTATCTGCCAAAAGATCCTTATCTGCCTGTACTATTTTTATAACCTGTTTACTGAGCTCCTTTTCTTATTTCCCCTCTTATTAGCCCTAACATTTTCAACATTCAAATTTCAAAAGCAAAGAGCTACTTGCTTATTTACCAGTTGATCTTTTTAACTTTATAACAATAACTAAAAATACTAGAAACCACTCATTTCTCAGCTCCAGTCTTTCATAAATCATGGTGTAATGGGACAGGAATAGACCTTAGGGGTCAACTTTCAACAGATGGGAGCTTTAAGCAAAAGGCTCAAAGTCATAAAGACCCAAAATCAAATTCCACCTCCATTTTACATTATAGGAGTGACACTGAACAGGCTCTTAAATTTACTGAGTCTCCGCATAACTCTTAAATGGGTATAGGAGATCCTACCTTATAGGAACATAGGAGGTAATGTATTGAATTTTTCTGACACATAGCACATAATTAATAAATATTTATTTCCCTCTCATTATTCCCATTTGAGTAAACACTACCATAAATATCTGTAATTGGAATTCCTTATCCACATTATTGCAATTTTATTTTAATTAAAATTTTTGCTTAGGTAATGTACGCCCTGGTTAAAAATTCAACTACTACAGGACATAGTTGGTGAAAAGTAAACTTTTCCATGAACAACTACCATTATCAGTTTTGTGTGTGTGTGTGTGTGTGTGTAACCAATTAGAGGTAGCCCATGTACACACAAATGCACTCGCATGCACGCATTTCTCTTTGACAGAAGTTGTAGGATACTATGCATACCATCCTATATCTTGAATTTAACATGAAACCTATTTAAGTATTTCAAGGTTCTTGTATTATTGCTGTGTTTATTTTTCTAAGCAATAAATACCTTCAGTTTCTTTAATACATCTCTACATATGTATATATGTATATTTATACCTATCTCTACCTATCTCTGTATCTATGTATCTATGTATTCTATCTTCATAGTAATAATAACAATGATGCAAACAATTAGCAATAATGCAACTGACAGCAGTATGCCTACACTCTTAAACTAGGGCATGGCAGTCAATTGAAATTCCTAGTGGTTTCATAGTTCTGGTATAGCTGAGATTCTAGATTTTAAAAGGGTCCCTTCTTAAAATTAGGTGCTCTTTATGGTACATTTAATAAGATTCTCCTTTGTAGAGGTGACAATGATTATGAAAATTTTCGTATGGGCCTTGGGGGCAGAAATGTCTTTTTGAGAATGTGTTTTCTTTTAAATTAATTGACTTCATGTCTTAAATTATCTACAGTAATACAGACTAAGCTTTGCTGTTGCGTCAACTGACTTTGTCTATTTTATTTATTTTATTTTATATTTTTAGAAGATATTGGGGGTGGGAGTTTATTAATTAATTTATTTATTTTTGCTGTGTTGGGTCTTCATTTCTGTGCGAGGGCTTTCTCTAGTTGTGGCAAGGGGGGTCCACTCTTCATCGCGGTGCACGGGCCTCTCAGTATCGCGGCCTCTCTTGTTGCGGAGCACAGGCTCCAGACGCGCAGGCTCAGTAGTTATGGCTCATGGGCCTAGTTGCTCCGCGGCATGTGGGATCCTCCCAGACCAGGGCTCGAACCCGTGTACCCTGCATTAGCAGGCAGACTCTCAACCACTGCGCCACCAGGGAAGCCCCGACTTTGTCTATTTTAAAATTAATTCTTATTCAACTCAAGGTGAGAAAAGAAAACTTCCCCAGATAAAGTGGAGAATGTCCCGTTTCTCAAATTTTAATCTAGAGCAAAGGTTTACAAAATGAGTTATGAGGGTTATTAAAGTAAACATCTGAGGGTTTTGTGAATATTACAATTGTACATGCAGACTTTTTTTCCAAAAGGGGCCCCAAAGCTCTCCACAATTCTCAAAGGGGAATGCATGAAAAAAAAAAAAAAGTCACTGCTCTCAATCAAGAATCTCCTCTAGAGAAGAGAACTAAACAGAAAATGTGGTTCTAAGTTCTACCCATATTTCTGGGAGAGACTGAAAAGAAGATTTATTCAGAATGTCAACAAATTCTTAAGAATGCTGTGGAGAACAGCTGTTTTCTCCTTAGATGGAGATTGTGAAGGCTAGTTTTATGTGTCAACTTGACTAGGCTATGCTACCCAATGACTTAATCAAACACTAATCTCGGTGTTGCTATGAAAGTATTTTGTAGCTATGGTTACCATCTACCATCAGTTAACTTTAAATAAAGGAGATTATCCTCCATAAAATGGGTGGGCCTCATCCAATCAGTTGAAGGCTGTAATAGCAGAAAAATGAGGTTTGCCAGAGAAGAAAACAATCTGTCTTAAGACTGCACCATCAACTCCTGCCTGAGTTTCAAGCCTCACAGCCTGCCTTATAGGTTTCAGACTTTACAGCCCCTGTAATCATGAATCAATTTCTTAAAATAAATTGTAGATATAGATATAGAAATAGATATCAATATGGATATGGATATAGATATTTATTGATTTCAATCCTTGTTTCTCTGGAGAATTCTGACTAATCTGATATAGGGGCCAACATTAGAAAAGAAAATAGTAATAGAAAGGATCATTATATCAAGTGGGAAATTTCAGAGTTCTAGTAGTGCTAGAGTCTTAAAGAAAATAAAAGAGGGGGGATTGCCTAGTGCAGAACTAAGAGGCCTCTCAAGAATAGGTGTTTAAAAATAGCTCCAAATCCTTGCTGGACTAAAA